>NC_087474.1:119639961-119946758 GCF_036417665.1 Passer domesticus | reverse complement strand
GAGCTGCAGGAGCTTCCCCAGCCCTGCCAGGACATTGGAATGGCACTAGAGCCTTATGGAAAAGGCAGCCAGAGCCTTTTGCATCAGATACTTCACAGCATCCTCTCTCTTCTCAATATCAAACTGCCTGGAACCTTCTTCTTCCACAGTCCCACATATCTCAAAATTTGAGCAGAAGAGTTTAATTGCAAAGAGGCTCCATTACTCTTACACCCATAAGCTGTTATTTCATTTTATACTTTGCATAAGTAAATTAAGTTCATTTTCACAAATTATTTTCTCTTAATCTCCATGCCCTTCCCTAATCTTCATTAAAATATTTAAAATTTTTTATACATTTAGCTTTTCAATCTTGGACTGTCTTTTCTCCTATTCCTTTATGCTTTTTATTTTTTATTTTTCTAAATTACAGTTTTGCACCAGAAATAGCCTGGTTTTACATGAAACACACCACTTAAAATTACTATCTATTATGTAACATAAATAAATGAAGAACTGCCATTTTGTTAGATTTTTTTAAAGCGTATAACACATCACAACACAAATGTGCCCTGGTACAAAAATTTCAAACACCCCCAAACTCAAGGCTATTTAGATAGTCAAGACTACTTCAACTTAACTCTTTCAGGTCTTGATCCAAAGCTCTTTGGTCGCAGAGAGAATCCTTTCCTTGACTTTTACTGCTCTTCTTCCATACCTCTAAAGGTAGCACTAGACTATCTGGAGATAGAGCTGAGTTTTTACACACAGCTAAGCCCCAAACTCTGGGAAAGCCTAAGCTTAGGAATGACAACCCCAACACTATCAATAGAAGTGATCCCATGTAGCCAGAGAAGATTGGCAATTCCTGATACTGTCTTTTTTCATATCCCGAAGAAAAGATTATTGGTAAGAGTTTCGACGTACTGTGGTAGAATCCAACCTATATTAACATATCAACATTACTAAGGGAAAAAATATAAATACACGTGAAAGAGTTGTCCAACACCTATCAACCCTCAATTTAGGGCAACTGCAATTAAAGGTAGCAGCAATAAGGAGCTTGCTAAGGGTTCTGAGAACAAACCTTCACTTAAAAAAAGTTTGGTTACAGCCTTCACAGCACTCAAAAAATCCAGTTTGTAGGACAGTTATTCCAAGGTTTTTTTGGCATTTATGGTTTTTATTAACATCCATATCAGCTTCAGCTCCTTGTTATGGACTGGATTTCCAGAAGCTCTCCTTCATAAGGCTTGTTGGAGCCTATTGTACACAAGAAATTACTTGGATAAAAATTGCTGGAATCAAGACAGAAAAAAAAGCTCCTCTCCTCTTCCATCCTCCAAATGATTTATGGAGACTTAGTGTAAGAGCATATTTTACCAGTAGTTTTCTTACTCAGGAGGATAACTAATTTAATAATCCCATTGAACAAATGACAAGTCTGATTGTCTCTGGGAGAGAAGTGAAGGAACAAAGAAACCTTGTCACACCATGTTTTTTAGGATGATGTTATACAACCCCCATACCCTTGCCAGCAACTTCTCGTGACTCATTCTCCTCTGAAAATGCTGTTATCGATCTCATATTGGGACAATGAAATTTGACTTATTTGCTGTCTGTTTCTGTTCAGTTGGCCTTTCACAGAAGCCAGAAAACATTTATAAAAACTGGAATGTAATAAGAAGATTTGGGGAGAACTTATTATGGGATAAGTATGATAAATAAACAGAGGGCAAAAGTTACTGAGAAAATGAGGTTTCTTCCAATTCTTCCTCTTTTGAGGAAGCAGTAGAGACTTTTCATCCTCAGTCAGAGGAAACTCCAGTCTCAACCTCAGTTATGTGGTAGGAACCAGCACCCCAAGGCCATTATAATAGCAGATACTCCACCACCAGCAACTCTGTTACTCCACTGAGGATACCAACACAGAAAAAGCCTTGTTTATACTCTCCTTGCACCAGCTAAAGTATTCACAACCACTTCAACCAACTATTGCAGGTCTACAGTAATACCTGAACAGTCCATTTTAAAACATGATCTTACTTGTACTGAAGGCAACAGTAACCTCCTCTTGCTGTGAAGGCACTTTGGGCATTACCCTTGCTCAAAAAAAAGTCACCAGATGCATATTCCAAAATTTACTTTGATAGGAGTGAGGAATAATGAAAAAATAGGTCTTTAAACCTTGGTGCTCTATCAAGATTTACCAGGAAACAGGCAATTTGCCACACACCCCTGTACTCCTTGCCCAGCTCCGAGCCTTCAGCCTCGCTCCGGAAGACCCAGGTTCCCTTCAGGCCCTTTCCACTGCCAGAGAGAGCTCTTCAAACCTTGCTGGAGCTTGCTCCCTCTCCTGCAGTACCAGCTTATTAAAGAGCCTGTATTCCTCTGCCTGCCCCCACAAACATAAATCCTTATTTTACATTGCCTCTCCTCTAACACTGAACATAAAAGAACATACTTTTTATTGAAGTTTTATCTTTGCCTGGGCTTCTAACAACACACACTGAACACTCTGTTCTTATGGCCCCTTCTGGATTTAGAGGTATATAAGCTGTTTGTGCTTGGCTGCATGCATTGGTATTTTTATGTTCCTATGTATCTTCATCTGTACAGTATCTCTGAATACGCTTAAAACTGTTTGGAAAAAAAAAGTCCGTAAGACTTCATTCAAATAGAAGTGTAGAAAAGTGATCTGCTACACACATATTTCCTCATCACTTGAACTTTCACATCCAGCGAGGGCTGCAGTGTTTAATTTTGGCCATTTGTTTTAATTTGGCCATTACAGTTTAAAGGCCGTGCCCCAGATTTGGCCCTTTGAAGACATATTTTGCTCCAGTTTAAATAGGTACGAGGCATAGCATTTTCACATCATAGAAATGCTTCTCTCTCCTCTTTTTTTTCCTAATGTAAATTTTGCAATGCTAATTCCTTTCATAAGAGACGTAGGGATAAGTGGTGGTTTACAGTTCAACCTTCCCCTGGTGCCCATAAATATTTATTGTTCTTTGCCCTGTTTCAAGGCCCAGATGAAATTCATCTTCCTGGGGGGAGGGAGGGGTGGTGGTGGTGGAGAGGGAAGGGATGTGGAAGGGCGAACATCATCTTTAAAGTATAAATGTGAAGAAAACGAAAACAGATGCGTGGAGAGGAAAAGAGAAGCTGGTGGGAACACGGCAGGGCTGGAGCGCATTTTCCCTGGGAGACGCTCACTTCCTCGGGACGCCCCGCGGGCGGAGGGCTCCCCTGCGGCCTCACTCCCGGGAGGAGCGGGGAGCCGCCGAGGCGAGGGGCGGGATGGGAACCGGCCCGCTCCCCGCTCAGCTCCCGGGCGATGCAAGTGCACCGCCCGCCCTCCAGTCAACCTCCGTCCCTTCCAGCCAGGGAGGAAAATGCCTCCCACCCCGGGAAAGCTGAGGCGCGGCGCTGCCCTGGGCCCGGCGCTGGGCCGGGCGCTGCAGCGGGGCACCGGGCAGGGCAGCCCGGCTCCAGCGGGCACTGCCGTGCGAGGACAGCCCTTCGCAGGCCGGCGGCCCCGGGGAGGAAGAGGGGGAGGAGGTGCCGGGAGGGGGACCGGGAAACTGTAACTCATTGTGGATGGGCTGGACTGGCCGGGGTGGCGAGCGCTCGCAGGCCAGCACATCCATCAACCTGCCGAGCGGCCGACAGGCTGGAGCCGCGGCTGCTCCCGCGCTCCCCGTGTCAGGAATGATCCGGCCCAACTGCGCCGCGCCGGCGCTGCCCGGCCAGCGCTCCGGCCAGCGCGGCCCGGCCCGGCCGCGCCCCGCGCTGCCCCGGGCTCCGCAGGCCTGCGGGGATCCCCGGGCTAAACCCCCTCCCAGCCCTGCGGCTGCACTCGCGTTTAATTTAATGCCATCCTGTCCAGTCGCGTTAAAGGCCGTGTTTAGTCTCGCATCGCCTCTAAGTCAGCCGTAGCATCGCCGGCTCCAGCAGTCCCCGTGTGTCCGAGCGAAGAACCGGGCCCCGGGGCTTTCTTCAGCGCTTCAAATGGGGCACACCAAATGCTCTCTTTTAAATTTTTTTCCCATTTTATTGTTAAGGAAACTTCCCAGTCTGACCAGTCACAAGACTCTCTGGTGGAGAAACCCTCCTCGGAGGCACCAGCTCGAGCTGTTTCTGAGCAGCTGCGCCATGAATGAATGGCTTTATGAGCTGTACATCTTAGACTTTGCCATGGAAAACCTGCGGTCACACTGGTGAGAAGCTCCCTTGCTGTCCACTGGTAAAGCCGTGGCCTTAAGAGCTGCAGGAAGCCAAAATGCCTGGGCAGTGGACCAAATCTCCGTTTGCTGCTTGCCCCCCACCCAGCTGGGACGCTGGCACAGGACATGAAGGCGCTGGCTTTGCTGCGGTGCCTGATAGGCATCAGCTGCAACACCTCCTCCTGTCACGGGGCCTTCGCTCACAGCTCCCGCTCTAAACTTCCTGCACTTTGTCTGCTTAAAGCAGAGCCAGAGCACAGCTCTGGGGATGGGGCCGGTGAGAGTGATTTGTCTGATTTCAAAGCTTTTGCTTGAAGGATTTTGGTATTTTTTACTTTTTTTTAGAGGTTGATTTAAATAGGCATTTTGAAAATACAGGTAATAGCACTTCCTAAACGTGCAATTTTCTCAAAATGGTAGACCATTTATGTATGATACAAACCTATATCTGACATGTTTTCCACATAATTTCCAAATTTTCATCAATCTTTTTGTTTTGTTGGAGCTCATACATCTTAACATGCCCACATAAGTTAATAGATTTCTGTATTATTATTATTTACTATTCAGTAGCATGGCTATTACCCTAAAGGAGAAGACACAATGAAACATCAACAGTTATTTCATCTCGTAAGAATACCAATGCAATTTAAAACCTTAGGTCCTGCATTAGGAACACATCAATACTTGGGAGAGCAGTTAACACATTTTACCTTTAGGTATGTTCTCACACCCTTCTGAAACCAAAGCTACTTAAGTACAGAATCAAAATAGGGAAGGGGAGGTTTTGTAAGAATAAACTTCAAAATATAATCATAGAATCAAGGGTGGAAAAGATCTCCAAGAATCCAACTATTAACTCAGCACAACTGTGTTTACCACTAAGCCATGTCCCCAAGTGCCACATCCACATGTTTTTGAACACTTCTAGGGATGGTGATCCCATAACTTCCCTGGGAAGCTGGGGAGGTAGGCTTGCAGTGCTTGATTATCCTTTCAGTGAAAAATACCCAAACTGCTTTCCTGCAGCTGCAACCTAAAGGATATTTCTGCCTTAGGATTTGTTATTTCACCATCACCAAAATGTTCTTTCTTTTTTTTTATTGAATAATAAAAAAAATGTGGTCTATTGGGGGGGAGGGGGTAGAATTTAATGAGATTCTGTTTTCAAATGAAGTGAGAGGGTGGATTTTAGATGGGCAAATATAACTATCCAAAGAGGCTAAGCAGAAAAGGATTAATATCCCTATACTTAAAGAAATACATACTCAAGAGTTCAATACAATATTTTTCCACAGTACTGAAGCTCTAATGGTACCATTTTAAGCTCTATCACTCCTGCAATACCAGCTCAGGAGGCCTAGTATAGACACAATGATGATTTCATTGTAATGTCTATATCTTGATATAGCATGACAGTAATATCTATCACTAGGATATGAGAAAAGGGGGAAGTACACAAAATCTGATAAATTCACCTCTCAAATTTCAGAAATTATTACTGAAAGCATTTCTTGCAATATTTAAGTGTTTTCCAGAAACGCTCAGCCTCTCATACCAAGCCAGTCCTGTTCCTGTTCAATCGTGTGCTCAGTCTGACAGGATGAGATACCAGAATGATTCCCACTACCTCCAGTATGAAATGCAACATGCACAGTGTGGAAAGGTGGCTCTCATGTTTATGAATGAGCACACCTTGGCAGAATCAGGCTCACCTCCAGCACTTTAATCTTTCTACACATGTAATTAGCACTATCAGCCTAGTATTTTCCTAAATGATGCCTCTGCATTTTGAGGACCGCAATTTTTATTCTCAGCATTCATGCACGTGGAGGAGCTACAGCTATTAGGAGCTGATTTCAGAGGATCTTTGTTGCAGCCAGCAAGAGCAACTCTTTCTGCAGCAAGGCAGGTGGGAAAGCAGTGGAGGAATTAGCTTTAGAGTGGTGTCATTCCAGTTTGTAGTGTAGCTGCTGCATTCTTAAGAAATAACATCAGGCTTTCACTGGTGTCTGGAAAACATCATTTGCTGTGCAGGTACTCTGTCAGCTGTTGCAGGACAAAGGACACCAGTGAAAGATTACATATGATGTGTCATGCTGAAAGACTACTGTTCCATCAAACTTTTCCACTTTCACTAGTACATAGTGCTAGAAAACACAGTGAGGGGGAAAAAAACCTACCAAAATTACCTTGAAAATATGAAAACAAAATAATATTACTCTCACCAGTGAAGCATTCTCACCAATGCAGCAAATCTGCTAAAATTCACAGGAAGACTGAAGTATTATACACCAGAGAAATGAATCCTGCATTACTTCTCAAAGGTGGCCATGCATATGACAGCTTTGTCAAATCATTCATTGTTGACTAAAAGGAAGTTTAATACCTATTACAAGGAAAACATGGTTTCCTCAGAAAATCTCTTTTAAAAATTGTGGAGATTGCTGGTTTAAGGTGAGCCTACTAAAAGATGAGTACAGGCAAGTCTTAAAAAATATTTAGGGATTAAAAACACTTTACTGAAATGCCAGCAGACACACAGCAGTATTTATGCTAGGTGGCTGCCCTGCATTAAATGATAGAGATTAAAAAGGATTCAGCTAGTCAGATAACATTCAAATTATAATTGAATCTGAGCCAGAAATTCTAGATCCAGATACTCACTTAGATATTTATGGAAACCAGATCCAAATGTAACATGGTTTTGTAGCTAACAAAAGAATAACAAGTAGCTGTTGCTAGTTACTGGACCTGTCATGCATTATTAATTGTGGATCATCCTTGCCAACTCTCATGGTTGTTCTGTGCTTAGCTCTTACAATAATCAGTATTTTTCTTGAAGTACTAGTTCCTGGAGTCATGAATATGTACAAATCTCTTCTTTCTGTCTGTATTCTTTTAGCATGTCCTAACGAATTCTCACAATAAAGTACTATACCTTGTGTGTGCAGAGAGGGAAATTCAGAGCCTTGTCTTACTTCCTTTAGAGTCTGCAGAGTATTTCCAGGTTTATTTTCATCAAACTTCTGGTTTATTACCTGGGCCTGCACTACAGTAGGTGTTACATAAGGAGACATAACCCAAACTAATCAAGATACTGCATCTTAATATGCGATTATCTATCAAGTAAATTATAGTAACTGACTGGGGGAGTGCTTTTACCATGTCTAAACTGTGGGGTACTTCTAAATTAAAGTGTCTGTTCTGCACTGACTGTTCTGACATCAAGAATGCCCCTGACTCAGGAGCTAAAGGAGATCATAATCACAGCAGAACTAACAGAAGAATCTGAATCCATTCTGAGTCTACACTTTTTAATCTTTAATTTAGTAGTTAAATGCTCTGTAACCTAAATTAAGTACACAATAAAGTACACCTGGCTTCTGGCCATGTAGAAAATAACCCTACAAATATTGATCCACTGATTCCACATTCATTTAGTAAGGCAGAAATAAGCCCATTGTAACAGGAGATTGCCGTAGGATCCGTATCTCCAGCTTTGCAAATGAACATGCCTTGATGTTTAATTTTCCGTGAGTTCCTCTGCATTTAGGTAGCAGCAGGAGACTATTATACTGTGACAGCCCTCAGTTCTGATGACATTATCTTAAACTTTTCCCAGTTGTCCATCCTCACCCCTGTTGTGCTGCCGTCATCTATTAACATTCCACTGACAACAATGAAAGATGTTGGAGCACAGCGCCTGAGCCCGGTAGCCAGGCTGGGGTGCTTTCACCTGGACGTACATTTGGCAGTAGCCATAGAGCTAATTAGCTGAATGACACTGTGCCAGTTCCTCACAAGAGTCATCTGAGATGCTTTGCATTTATTATTCATGGATTTGTACATTTTTATGGCCAGAAAAAATCATTAGGTCATGAGGCTCTCCTTCTCTGTTATAAAGGCCTTACAATTGCGTTCACTTACTCCTGTTGTTAACCCAATTACTTGTGTTTCACTGTCTTCCAAAAAAGACATCCAAAGACTTCAAAAGATGGCCGACCCACTTCTCCCTTGGAAGTTTATCCCTACAGCTAATCACCCTAAGTATTACACAACTAATATAGGCTTGGGACTAATAAAGCTTAGTCCCCTATGGATTTGTGTTTCATGGTTGATTGACTTCGATGCCTAACAAGCTGTGAGCTCTGATTAAGGTTTCTTCCCATATACAGAACATTTTTAAGGTCTTTTCCCCAAGTTCTTGTGGATCCTGTGTGTGTCACTAATGTGACACCTCACATTATGTCCCTGACAGTATTTCGGATCACTATAGATCTCTCTGTCAGGACTGCTTGGAGAGAGGTTTCACCTATTCCTGACCAAATACTTTCATGAAAGCTGCAGAAACATAATTGCTTCTCAGACTTCCCCCCACCAAGAGTGACTGCAGGGAAACATGTTCAGAATTACTGGAGGCACCTGTGCAAATACATGCATGCACAAATACACATGGCATTGTTACTTGCTTTTTTTTCTTCTAAATAATTGTGCCTTAATTTCTTTTAAATCATCTGTTGCTGTCTTCCTCATTATGTTTTTCTTTTCCTCCTCAGTATGTCTTTCATCTCCAAATCGTAGTGCCCCTTAGCACCCTGAATCTACTCTGAACTGAAAACATTAATGCAGTCAGTATTCTTTTTAATTTGATGAACATCTTGAGTTACTTCTCTTTTTTATCCTATTGAGGTTTTTTTCACAAGTTGGAACAACTTTTATTTCTCTTTTCTGTACTCTTGCAAAATTTTTCCCAATACAGACATGATATGAAGACAGGCCCATATGCCCTACTGTTTTTCTGTATTTTTCCAAACATCTGAGCTGGTCCAATAAACAAAAATGCATCCCTTGCTACAAATCTTTCTCATATCCTTAGACCACTGTAGTTACAACAACATTGCTAAGAGACAGGAACAGTATGCAGTGTTTTCAGTGTTAATCTCCCCAGTGTCAGATAGAGGTAAAAACACCTCCTTATGCTACTCACAACTCCCCTTCTTATATATCAAAGGACCACATCAGTCTTTCCCAGAATATCTCACTGGGAACTCATGTTGAGTGACTTGTCTTCTTTGACCTCTAAATCCTTTCCAGAGCTTTCTAAGACACAGTCTTCCTATTGTTCAGGGAGAAGCTGCTAATGTTCGCCCAAAATACTATACACATTGCACCAAAAATATATGGTTTGTTGCAAACAATTGTTTTGGACAGCAAAAAAGGGTCCATAGCCAAGTTTCCCAAAATCAGTGTAAGAAATATCCAACAGAAAAATTTTAAAATTAGGAAGACCGAAACATACTATACTAATCTTAATATGTCAAAATATCTGCTTTGATATTGTGGGAGAGATAGAAAGAGTAGAAATGGGAATTCACATGCCAATTTTGATGATTTATATTTTGGAGAAAAGATCAGAAAAACTGTTGCAAAGGCCGGATTTATTTAGTAGTACTGGCAATCAAGCCTTGTGTGTGTGAAACTAGTGAACTGAAATGGTATGAACCAAAATCCGAGGCTGTTTTGAAAATAAAGGGCTTGGCTTTCCTTTCAAGATTTATGATAGTCAATTCATATGTCATAGAGATGTTGAGACACTCCAATTAACTGCTTTGACAGTCTTCAAGAAAAACAGATCTATAACCACTGAAACCATGTGAAAGTATTTTTTTTGTTTTGCATATTACTCAACTAAAATATCTTTTTTCTGAATTATTTTTATTAATCAGCTCCATCTCACCTAACCACTGTCAGTTTTGCTAATTAAAAAAAAAGTCAGCTGTTTCACACCATGTTCTTTTGCATCTACAATGAGATTCAATAAAGGCTGAGGAGAAAACTAGTAATTTCCATGTGGGAAAACTATGGTTAATTTCCACTGGGTCATCTGACAAGAAAATAGCACTAAGTGATGTTGATTTTGGTGATTACATACCGGTTCCTGAGACAACCATTCTGCTTGTGGACCAGCTCCTTGAAGAGCTGTCTGTCTCCAGGAAAGGACTGAGAATGCTCAGCTCCTGTCAGATAAGAAGGAACTTGCTATGCCAAATCCTACTGTTGAGAAAATGTTCCAGGGAAAAACCTCTGAACACGAAATACAGTTAAATGGCTTTTAGAGACAGTTCTGTCTATTCTATCATATTTATCAAAGACATAGCTGGATTTAAAAAATAATTTTAAGGTGATGGTTAAGAAAAGTTCTTGTAGAAAAGGAGTGTTTATCAAGTTGCTTTCAATGGAAGCTTGCAGACAAGAATAATTTTACATTTAATCTTTATTACAGTAGTAGTAATAAAGCAGTAGCCCAATGCACTAAATATTTTATTTTTCTTAATACCTTGTTGAAGAATCTGCAGATGTTCTTCAAGGAAAATGAGAATCAAGCCTTTTAACTGTGAGAAATTAATGGCTATTCTCTGTTCTGGTGAGTTTAATGGTTGCAGAGATCTGATTCTGCAAACACTAACACATAGAAATTACATATCTGCATCAAGTTTATTTTCATTATCAGAACCCAACATTGGCTTGTTTATACAATTTTAAACAGTAAACGACAAGCCTAAGAAAAAAAAAAATGAAGTTAGGAAAAGTCTAAACCTGAGGCAATACATAAATCTGCTGATACTGCAAAGTCAGCACTCAGTGCATCCATGAAAGAATAAAGCAAAGGGAGGCAAACTAGGCTTCTAACTATGGAAGCTAATTAGCCCTATGTTTAGCTAGAAGGGAATTTCTGTTTAAAATTCACCCAGGTTTTAGGTTACAATGATTTAAGATTACAGATCACACCCCCACCAAAAAAAAAAAAAAAAAAGTACATGGTAAATATGTTTTAAGGCCCTCCACTGAAAAAAAACATGATAAAAAACTAAGGCCACCTTACTCCTTCCAGCAGTACAGGAAAAAATATTTCCCATGAGATTACAAACAAAGAGGGATTAATTAGTAAGAGATAATTCTCAGGCATTGCACAATGCATTCATGTCCCTCAAGTCAGCACATTTTACTGAATGATAATGTCAACAGCATAGGTTCTTACTGGTCAAAATTACATATGCATGATACCTCTCAATTTCAAGACTATAATAATCTTAAGGGATTTGAATTTGTATCCAGGCAAAGGAGACATCAGTGATATGATACAATTCCTGACTTGAATAATTTTTAGTTCAGACTACTGATAATGAACATGGGGGATTTGCTTTTGATTTTCTCAGCTTTAGGAACAAGCCTACTGGAAAGCTCATCAGTGGAAGCTGCAGGTGCACATCCCCCCTGAAGATGTTAACCTAGAAGAAAAGCCATGATCCCCCTGAGATAAATACAATGTGATAATTATAGGAAGGCTTCTAAATAGTAAAGGAGGAAAGTTCTGGTACAATCTTCTAGTAGGAAAGCAGAAATTTTACCATAAATTTTAGATTAAGCTGTATTGGTTCATCAAAATGCCGTGATTCTCTTTGACAGCAGAGGACTGTTGCCCTAGAGATCTCCTCCAGTCTCAAATTCCCGTATTCATTGGAAAACATCTACTGACATCATTGTAGATGGGAGCTAAATTTGTCCTGAATTTGACTGGAAATTTGTCTCTTCAGATACTGAGGTCAGATTTGGAAATACATCCTTAATCTCTCCTGCTTCTTTAGTCATTAAATAGGTATGCCAATTGTGTACTACACTAGACAAAACCTTTGTATGTACATTTGCAAAAAAAAAAAACCAACAGTCATAGGGACAAAAGATTGCCATCTCTCTTTACTGTGCGTAGACACTGTGCCATTTGAACACAAAACAAAGTACATAGCAGAGGATGTTTGTGAAAAAAGAGGCAGTCATTGACTGAAGAGAAATCTCTGGCAGTCTAGTTCAGGTTCTCAGACAGCTCTAACGAAATCAAGGGTAGATATCTTTATCATTAAGCAATAAAGCTCCAAGGGAAAAGAATATACTTGTGAATACCATCTCTCTAACCATCTCTGATAAATTAACTGTGTTAATCCTTTTTCCCACTCCTTTTTTCCACCCATCCTTTTTTTTTTTTTTTAGGTGACTACGCCCTTTCACCTGCTTCACCCTCACTCTTGCCAGCTTCAGTACTTGGAGCAATTCAGAGAGCCCTGCCAGCAAACCTCACGCTCCACTTACTGCAGTGCTGCCCCACCTCCCATCTGCTGCTCCTCAGCCTGTGTGAAGAGACTGGGATTGGCAAGGAAGCAGGTGAAACACTCCGAGAGGGCAGACAGAGGGAATCAGCAGGTTCCCAGCTGGTAGCAGGCGGAATAGGACTTTTCTCCCACGAGACCTGAGCAACCCATAGCTAGATGGAGTTGCCCTGCAGTCACTATTCATTTTCCAGAGACATCAAAGGTATAGCATGCTACATTTTGCACTGCTTCTTCAAAAAAGAGTAAGATGCTATTGAAAAATCTAGTAAATTGACTGCATTTTCATGATAAAAATTATAATTGCTACTGAAGTGGTGTTTAATAATTTTAAACAAAGCTCTGAGGCATTCTAAGAAAAGAAATATAGGACAAAGGATTCTTCTGTAATATAATGCAAACCCCTCACTCAATAATATGTTAGTGAAATTTATGTAATTAATTAGTGGAAGTTAAGGAACATTTAAATATGCTGTGCCTTTGGCTGTCATAGGGAAATATTCTGGTCAATGAATGCAATAAAATTACTTAAGGAACAGTAAGGATTTTTTTTCTTTAAAAAAGCATGAAAAATTATCTATTGAAAAATTACATCTAAAAAATGAAGAATAAGTACCTGGTATGTGGTTGTTGTGTCTGAGGTCACTGTCATTTAGAAGCTCACTGGTTCATTGCAATTAAAAATGAAAAGCTTTTCATTAATACTCATATTTAGGGAGGTAAATAGCTGCATTGCTGGCTCGAAACCAAACCAGGCTTTACACAAGTGGTTCTTGAGATCACAGCAGCAAAGTACAATATATACTTAATGTATATGTTGATAGCAACCACACACAACATTTCACAGAAAGTCACATTTGCCTAAATCTTCTAGGGCACTACAACCAAGGAGAATTTTTTTCCTATGATCTTGAATTACAAACATATAGATATTTTGCCAAATTTTATTTTCCAGTCAAATTACTAGAAAACAACAGCAAAAAGTTACAATATATGAAGGAAAACGAAAAATGTCTGAGTCCCATTGGAAAAGCCTATCAATCACATCAGTTTGGGTAGGAATTTCAGGTAGGACAAGTGTCCTAGCCTTTTGCTGGGGCAACTAACCATTTCAGCTAAAATCATAAAACCTTCTGGAATGTCAAGGTGCATGAAGAAAATTTAGATATGAATCATGTTTATTTAACTTTTTTTAAAAGGTAGCAATAACTCCTTTGCACTCTTTGGCAGCCTCTAGGGCTGCTTACAAGTTACACCTGTAACTCCCATTAGGTTAATGAGATTATACCTACTCATTAACCTCTAGTGTATTAATGGCTAATTATGTGTCTTATTATTTAAAAGTTGATGCCCCATACAGGTTGTGTGGGGATAGGATGGCTGAATATAAGTGAAGGTTTAGGTGTGTGAAATGAAAGGTAAAGCTGTATCTACAAAGGGTTCTTAGAGGTTAAATATTTCATATTAGGAGGATATTTATTACATTGTATATAGATTAAATGAATGTGAAGGTGGAATAAAGACAAAGCACTGATATTGTAACTTGCAGCAGGCATTTGCTTCAAAGATGCTCTTGGTCTCAGGGTGAATTTCTTTAGTGCTAGTTTCAGCCTCTCCTTAGAGCACTCATATGTACCCTATAGCATGCAAAAGCACGTGTCCAAAAAAAAATCTATTCCTGGCTTGTCTTCTGAGACAGTATTAAATTCAGGTTATTTTGACTGAATTTTGCAAAATTTGTAGCTACAGTCCTTTCTCAGAAAAGAGGTGTTAAAATGTGCTGAGTAACATACAGCTATTTTACCCAATTATGTTGTGTAGGGGTAAGATAGGAATATATTTTAAATATATTTATTTATTTCAAGAAGCAATACTATTTACCCATTTAAATTACATATAACAATGTTTTAATGTGAAGTATTTTGATTCCTGGATTAAAGAAAATTTTATTTTTAAATTCTCTTGAAATTATTTCTCATGTAATAAAAAATCTTCCTCAAAATTTTATCTGACCTCTTGTTATTATTTTTTTGGTTTTTGAAACTGCTAGAAAGCCAAATAACCCATTCTACACAAAGTCCTTTTTCTTAAAGAGAACTTCTCAGACAGGGCTTAGCCTGCTGAACAGCATTTAATCACTACCACCAAAGCACAGTTATGGTGTCATGCAAAAGATAGTGTCACAGTGTCTTTAGGTATGAGAAAATTATTTGTTTGACTTGATTTTTTTTTCCTAATAGCACTGAGAAATCCCTTTAGGCAAGACCCTTTGGTTTTTGTTTTTGTTTTTTTTTTTTTTTTTCTCCTTTGTTTTAATTTTTCCTTAAGCAAAAAGGAGTGGGACTCATTTGTTAGGTGTGTGAGACTTTGCAGGGCTGGTTTTACAATACACCATTTAGTCTTTGGTGAGGCTTGTTAAACCCTGGAAGAAAAGTCATGCATTGACTGAGTGACGCCACCCTGAGGTTGATTCCCAAGGGAAAGTAAAGATTTGGTCCTGCCTTACAACCATTAGGGTGACCCAGAACACCTTCTAGCAAGTGATAGCGTACCCAGCCTTGGCAAGCTGCATAATAACATTAAACCCAGTGATCTAATTATTCACTTCTAATATAAAGGGCAGGGTTCCCTGGGAAATCAGGAGCAGGGCTGAGAAATACATTTCACAATACAAACAGAGGCAGTTTGTCAAGACTCTAACCTGGGAAAATTAACTTATGAAGCTGTCCTATACATCCAGTGTGCCCAGTTCAGAATAATTTCACATTTATGCAGGGAGGATCTTTAAAGCACTAAATTATCAGGCTTGAACACCTTGTTTGAAATATCACTTTAATTTGTTGTGGCTCAGAGATCTTTAACTTCTTATTAATTATGGAGATACATAATGTAAATATATACATAAGTTTAGCATAGGAATTTAAACTAAGCCCTACTGACCTGTGAACATAAGAGAAATTTATAAGTAGAAAATATATTTCATAAAGCCAATGAGAAAGTCAGCAGCACTCAAGACAGCATATAAGACTTTTCTTCAATGTCAAACTTCTTTTTCATTATCATTTCTTCATTTTTTTCTTTATTCTGTGTAACCTTGTGTGTTGCCAGATAACAAATTTTTGCTGTGTAAAGGTACCCATTTCCAAATGTATCTTTAAATACAAACTGAAAAAATATGCATCATCATTAATTTATACACCTACAACTTTGGATTATTTGCAAAGGAATAGCCACACATGCCAAAGAAGTGACTGTTCTATACCTCTGTACACAGAAAAATAGATTTTTCTACAAGCATATTTCAAACTGTGGAATATTTGAACTACAGCCCAAGTAATTACCTGAGCAGTCTACTGGGAATGTACATATTAGAACAAGTTGTAAAATAATCTCTTCCAAATAGCTATTAAAAACAAAGTTATAGATCCTGGGCCAGATTCTCAGCTGTTACAAATTGGTGGCTGTTACAAGCCCCTGACTTCATGTGCTCAAAGGTTGAGCTCCAAGAGAAATTTTACAGTAAAACTAAAAATTACTGAAAAATGAAGTTCAGAGCAGGAGCACAGGTGGTACTCACACCATCTCCTTCAAATTCTTTCAGGCATTTAGCCTGGCTTCTCTGAATTATGCCTGCCTCCACTTCACTGGCAGTATGAGGAACCTGAGTTCCTCCAAACTGCACCATAACAGATGACTAACGTAGAATCAGTCAGAGAGTGTAAATGCCCTGAATACCACAGAAAGGTCATGTCTTCTGTCAATATAACTGAATTGCTAGAGAGACTCCGCTTTCAAGAAAAAAAAAAGAAAGAAGAAAAAAGAAAAAAGTATCAAGCCATTTCATTGTAAAGGTTGTGGTTATTTGCAAAAGCAAATCTGTTGTTGCTCCAATTTCTGCATCACTTTCTAATTTCTCTGGGATTCTCTTAATTAAAAAGTATCCTGAATATTGTCTTGCTGTCTATAATAAGAAAGATTCTTATTTTCTTCTTTAATGACAGTCTAAATCTAGTGTAGTAACCAACTGACTAACACAGGGAAATCCCAATCTTTCAGCTCCATTGTATAATTTATACAATATGTTCAACACTTTCCCACATAATAAACGTGGGAATCCCTTACAACCAGTCCAAGGTCTGAGGTTTTTAGTATGAATCATGTTCGCTGCATCCTGGCTTAACCACACCCCCAGCTACTTCTGCTGGGAGCCAAAGAGTTACTGCAATCACCACTGGCAGGAGATACCATGTGCAAAGGCATTATTTACAGCAGGATGCAGTGAAGATGAGAGACAGAGACTGATAACTTTATCTCAGGGGTTACCTGGGAAAGACTGCTCTAGGTCTATTTAAAAGAGTAACTTTAAATAATGAATAAATTAAGAGATATTATCATTCAAATATTACTTCTTGCTATGACAAATCTTTCATGTAACCCTTAGCCAGGTTCTGTTTATTTAAGGTGATGCTCATTTGAATAGTTTGGGAAAGAAGTGCTTTCACTCTACCTGTTATTCAATTTGACAGTTCTTTGCAACATGGGAGAGTCATGTTTGAACTTGTACAGAGAAATGTCATTGTCTTGTCTTAAGGAAAGATATTCAAGATACCTCAGATAATGTTCACATGCATTTAGCCTCCCTGAGTGGAAAATTAATGTCTGGCAGAAGTTTTTATGTAAGGGAGAGGGCAAATGACAACAGGTTGTCTGATTATTAATGCAAAACTGGGAATTTTAATCAGCCTTCAAAAACTAATGTATAGTTTCTGAGTTATGCTCAGCACTGCAAATCCAGCTAGACATTTGCCTGCAACATAGATGTCTCCACTGTACATTTATTCCTATTGCTTAGAGGCCTCATAGATGCACAAACATAGCACAGACATAATCACCTCTTGGTCTTTTGTCTGTCAGATGTATTTCACTTATTTTAAACTTGTGTTGTCACATGAATGCCAGCTCCGCCTTTTGCAATCAGGAACATGAGTTTGTCAAGGCTTTAGGCACTCACTCAAATCTGACCACCTGACTTGGACTTTTGCTCTGAATCATGCTCTGGAAGAACCTAGATACACACCTGTCTGTTGACTCCAGAGGGAATTAAACCTAAAGGCCAGTCAGCTAACTCAGCCACCTAAGTAAGAAAGTGGATTCTGAATATTAAGTAAAGCCACTCACAGTTATATGGGGGTAAAAAATTAAGGGCAGAAATGGTTCAGTGCTACATTTGTAAGAGTGAGTTTTTTAGAGCGTTCTCCTCTCACTAAAGGTAGTTTTTGAAGTGGGAGGAGGAATTCATAAAAGGAATTGCTTTTGCACTATCATGCAAACGTGAACTAGTCACAATTCAACCACTTGTTGAATATTGTGAGTTTTCTATCTCTGTATCCACTGCATGAAGCAAGGGGGTCAGAAGAAGGAATCCTGAGTTTGGTTCTTATCTGCATCACTGATTCAGTTTGTAATATTAAGCAAGTCAAGTAAGTGGTGTCAGGTAGGCATCACAGGTTTTCCCACATCACAGAAATGCTATTTGGCTGAATTAATTTATGCTTATGAAGCACTTAAACTTTTTTTGAGAAGTCAGTGTAGTAGTATGAAAAGGAATTTCTCACAGGTTCCAGAGGTGCTGGGATCCAGTGGAACTGAGGCAATTAATCAGTGTTCTTACAGAGTGAGAGCACTGTGCCTCTCTGAAAGACAAGCATACACAAAAGTTAAGAAATTGTTTATTCCAGCCGTAATAGGAAACTTTTGTATATAATTTCCCTGCTTACTCAAAGGCACTTTAACATCTGTCAGGCCAGGCCTAGCACTTAGCACACAGATCTGAGGACAGAAACACATGCCCCATTTCCTGATAGCAGCTCACCCGCCACTGCTGCCAGACTCAGGGACCATGCGTAAGACACCACGCTCAGTTCCACCGGTTACTTTGGCTTCATGGACCAAATCCAAATTTTGCAGGTGTAAATGAGAGCCACACAGTCTGTTCCATGCCTTTAATGAAATTTCAGTTCTGATTACATGGCACTATCTTCCTTTTAACCATTCAAGAAGGGATAAGGACTGAAGCCAAAAGCTACTCACCTTCCATTCCTTGCCTCTTTGAGGCATGCAATATTTCAATCAGAATCCTTATTGTCAGCTCCAAACATCATTCCCACCCATTCCCATTCAGACAGTGCCAGTCAGGTCAAACAACAATCACCACAACATTTAGAGTCCTTCAGGGAAAAGGTGTTTAAGGGTATCCACTCTTTTCTTTTAAATCTCTGATTTCAGTCAAAAATCTCTTCAAGCTCTGCAATAGAAAAATTACATTTTTCGCTCAAACACCACCAACCCACTCTTCTTTCTTGTATTTGATCATAATTCCTGTTCACCGAGTTGTTCTTTCTCCTGGGTTTATACACCTGTGTTCCTCCCCACTTTTACTCAGACTTCAAGCATCTGGTAACATCCAGTGCTGCCAAGTTTTCCTATGAGAGCAAGCACACTCAGAGGCCAACAGTGACAGTAATCACTGTAACAGACAATTTCAAATATTGTGTGTTCCTCTCACACTACAGGGACTGCTGTCCCAGCCCAAAGGGAAAAAAATAAAAACTGAAAACGTTAAAACTACCCAAAAATATGTATTTTGAGCTAGTCAGGAAAGAAAAGGCAGTGGTTTTATTTTTTGTTCTTTACACCTACACACCCCTACATGCATTCACACATCTATACTTCAGAGCATTTTATTACTTCAGTCATAATTTAGAATTTTTAAAAGGCATACAGTGCAAGGCATTGCAACTGATTGCAGTCTGTTTCTATCACCCAAAGAGTCTGGAAGCATAATCAGTGTTGTATTCCTTATCTGCTGTATTTCCTTGTCTCCTTTTGCACCCTGACAGAGGATTAATCACCTGATGGGAATACCATAGACTGCAGAGATCTGGTGGGAAATATATTTCTGAATGACTTCACACTAGTCAGAAGTTCATGATGTGTATGATTTATTGTCTCTAGTGAATTTCTCATTGCTTTTGAGAATTTAAACTAGTTCAGCTGCTCCTAGTGATGAGGCACAGAATGCAAATACAAGGCCAGGGTAACTCTGTGAAGCTCATATTTGGAAAGCAACTTTTCCAAAATATGCAGAGAAATGATGACTTAAGACTTAGACCTAAGGAGGAGAAGAGCAACTTACTTTTCAGCTGTTTCCACATTGTCTTCTGGCTGTGCTGTAAAGACTTATACATAGGGGGAAAAACTGTAGAAGAACTGTGGCCAAAATCTGAAGTCTTTCTTCAATTTTCATCACATTTTTACATGGCAAACTACCTCTCAGCATACTTCCATGTAATAAGATACACACATGGAAGAGCAGAAAGAAAAACAAGGCCAAGATGTCAGGACTGCTCTTTGGCATATTCAGGATGTACCAACTGGAAGCTGAAAATGAGAGCAGCTCAGGTAACAGACACTGTTGGACAGATGGGGTTTATTTACCCCAGGAGGGTAGAAATGCTCAGTAGGATCATTCAAAAGCAAAGGCAGATGGCAACATCATACAAATCCTACCCTGAATAAGGATTTCAGGTTCAGAGCCCTGATCTGAAGGAGCAAATATAGCTGGCTGCCATCACTCAATGTTTCAACTAGTTTTTAAAGCATTTTTATTTCTTAATATCTTCCTCACAGTTCAGTTTTGATATTCCATGCAATGTCTCCTCTTCAGCTTTGAATATGGTTAATAATTTCTTTGGGATCACAAAACTATAAAAACAATGTTTACTCCTACAAAATAAACACTTAACATTTTACAGCCTCTAAATATACTTCTGAAAACATACAGTATCTTCTTCGGCCCAAAAATACTTTAAAGGCTGTCTTCACTGAGCAATGTGATAAAAAGGACTAAAAATATTCAAGACACAGTGTTTTAAGTATTAAAGAGTAAAACACATTTGAGCATGCATGTGAGCAAGGATCTGACTACTGACTGGTCTGCCTCTGTGTAAAGGGGCATAAAGCCCTACTGTTCTGATATGAACAACTGCAAGTGACAATGCTAAGCAAAAGCACTGGAGTACTAAGGTTATCAAGAAGTCAGTAAGCTATAACCAAGCTAGTAAGTCAAGCAGCTGTCTAACCATAGTCATATCTATATAAATACCAGAGATTTACAAATTTGAGCGCACAACAAAACCAGACAGAACTGTCCTAATGCTTGACTTGGGAGAAAAGAGACACTGTGAGATAAATCATTGGTTAAGTTTTCTTCCCTTTGTCACTCCCCTAACAGTCTGGAGGTGCCTGTCCTCCATTTTGAGAATTTATGTGTTCCCTGAAATGAAGAGAGGTTTCATCTCCTTTCAGCTATCACGTTCACCTCTTTCAGAAGGTTTGCTTTGCCCAAATTCTTTGACAAGGAGTGAGTGAAATCTCAACCTCACTGAAGGCAGTGGGAAATTTGCCATTCACTATAACAGAGCCAGGGTTTCAACAGAAAGTTTATATCTGTAGAAGACCAGACTGAATCTAGTCCAGTGTTTGTGAAGTGCTTTGAAGTCAAGAGTGTTGCAGCACAGAAAGTACTGGTATTATTACTATTGCTATTGAGTGCATGACACAGAAGAAAGGTAGAGACCTCAGAGTGAACTGGAAGGAAACGCTGATTCTGGAGATCTTTCTCAGAGGTCAGTACATGGCATTTTTCTAAACAGTTTCCTTTAAAACTGTCTAGTAAAATTCTCTTTCAACCTCAGTACCTTCTTGGCATGTTAATCAGAAGCAGATCGTCCTACCAAGCCCAACCATCCTTATGGAAAGCATGCTGTCTTTTCCTTCACATACTTTTCCTGAGTTGTATAACTGGTCTCTAAAGATTAACTGAAATAAATACTCTACAGGGAGCTTTTTTTTTCTTTTTCAGAAGCGCTGCAAAAGCCAAAGCTGGAAGGGAAAATCTCTGTTTTGCTTTCAGCTTGTCTGTTCTTCCTCTGAACTACAGTGTGGCCCATGCACTGCACTGGCCCATGAAAAAGAAAGCCTGGGATCCAGCATTGTGGGCAATTGTAAGCTCTTCCATTACTTGTGGTTGTTGTGTATTTATTACCACCAGACAAGACAACGGTTGGTCATCAAGGAAAAAAAAGCCCTCTCCCATGATCTCATTAACTAGTTTATTCTGCCACAGACTCATTCAGAATTCTTTTCAAGTTACATGGACAACACTGCAGTCAGGAAATGTGTTAGCTGCTACCAAAGGAACTATTATTTGGGTCTTGGCTGTTGCTTCCCCGCAGTGTTCTCACATCACAGTCCCTGCAGTTCCCTCAAACATCTTGCTCATTGGAAAAAAAAAAAAAAACACTCCCTGTGGGATTCAGGTACCCAGGGACTGATCTTCAGCTGGTGCAGACTGTCAGGGCTCCCTTAACCTCAGGCAACCCAAGGTTTTAGACTTCAGAGGATTTATCAGCAGCTCAGCAGCTGTGAGAAGAGCACAGCGTTAGGTCAGAGAAGGAACAGGCCAGCAGTTGTGAATCAGCCATTGGCACACTCAGTTCAGCTGAGAATTCCCAACCACAGCCTACAGAAGGGAGTTGTTACATCTTGATTAATTTCAAATCACACTGTCTTCTTTCAGTCTCTACCTTTTTTGGTTATCTCAGTGCACAGCAATGGTCCCAGTGGTTGAGATCTGCACAGTTGTGTTCTTGACTCTGATCTTAATCATGTGGCCTGTGATGGAAACAGTGACAAATTACTTCCATCAGTCAACTAAAAAGAAAGGACAAGCTTGTACAGTCTTCTAAATTTAATCAACTAGGAGCCAAATAAAGGTGGTGCAACAAAATATGCTATTAAATACTTGACTATTTAGTAGGTTTAATTGCAGCTACAAAGAAATTTGAAATACCATAACCTAGGAATCTTCCAAAAACAGTTTCTTCTTCTGATTTTAATCCAGATGGCACTTACTAACAAGCTGCTGAGACACAGGACATTAGCACTGAATTAATGCACCTATACATCTTCAAGAATGGAATCTGAAATGGATCTGATTTCTGTATGAACAACTGTGATCACATCTATCTACATGCAGTCATGTCAACACTTCACTTGATGCTCATACAATTATTTTTCAAGAAGTCTCGTAGTCTCTCAGTGCTTTGGAAAATGAGACCACTTCTTTGTAAACTGAAATATGCCCAAGTTTATACAGAAACATTTTAAGACACTGGCAACAGTGAATAACAGCATTAACAAGAGCAAACCCAACTCTAACCATCTATTTAAGTATTTGCTGCAAGTATATATGTATTCCCTATTTAAAATTACCAGTAAAAAATGGTATCAGATGCAACATTTCAACCAATAAACACATTCCTAAGGGAAGATATGGCATGCTTTTCCACCACTTATCACAGTCAAACACACCAGCTGCATCTGTTCAGGGCAGTTCATATCTCACTTAGTGCTACTTTTCATGGCCTGTGACATACGAAAGAAGGTACCTGGCCTCACTCTCTGTTCTTAGGAAGATCCACAACGCTGTGCAAATCAGTATTTGCTTCATGCTCTTCAGCATCCGTGGGTGATTCCAGGGCACACTGGGCTTTGCCTCCAAGAGAACAGGCAGACAAGGGGAGAATTTAGAAAAGGAGAAAGATGGACAGAATATTGATCCCTTTCTGTGCCCTTAAAAACCACACAGGCAGCTTGGGCTAGAGAGACTTAGCAAAAGGGATAAGTTAGTGTTTTACTAGTCTCTCAAATCAGCTGTAACATCCTTATGGATTTAAGGGGGTCAGGATTTCACTCACTCTGTTTTTTCTGTCAGAGAAAACCTAGTGGTTTGCTAAATTAACTTTCAGTGGGGCTACTTCTTCCTTATCTGGAATTTGGGGCAGCAGAAGGCCTGGTGCTGCTAAAGCCCTGTGATGTGCCAGCCCTCTACAGCTCCCACGTCCACTCTGCCCCTCGGGGTCCCACCAGTTCACAGCCCCATGGCCGAGCAGTACCCACACACGTCTGCCCTGCTGCTGCAAACTCACAGGCACCCTCTAGCCATGCACCTCGCCTCCTCAGCAGGCCTGTGGTGGGTCGGCTCCACTGATCAGCTGGAGATTTTGTTTAGAAAGCTTCTTTATGCTGTTTATGCTGCTGTCAACACCACAAACCTAACACTGCCACCTTGTTGTTTACATACCTCCACTCCAGGACACCCTCTGCTAACACTGCCCAGTGTGTGAGGGTGCAGCTTCTCCTTCTTATTTGTATAAGGTTTGTTAACCACATTGCTATAAGATACTCATTCAGATTTCACCCAAACAGACCTCTTGCTGTCAGCATTTAATTATGCTTGCATTCCTATGTAAATAGAGTGTTAGCCAAAATAGAGCTTTTTATAGAAGATAAGATCAGGCACATCTTTACAAGAAAAGGAAGCTTTGGAAGCTTCTGTACTTCTGGCAAGAATAAATTTCTAAATGCAAGAGAAAAAAGCATAGAACTGAGCATGTTCTGTTCATGATAAATCACAGTATTGAAAGTAGTACTCTTTATATATCTTTATTTGGAGGCTTAAGAGTACGTATTTAATGTGTGTATATAAAATATGTCCTTGTAAGACTATGAAGTCTTCTCAGACTTCCATTGAAAAATACTGTGCACTTAAAATTATTCTTTTTAATGATTCACAGTTCAGAAGAGATTTCAAGCAAGTTTTTCTCCAAAGCTGGATATCAAATTATTTGACAATCTTTTTCTCAGTTTGGCTCATGTATGTAAACATCTGGAGAAACATTATGTTCTAAGCTTAACCATGGATTTTATATCATAAGATAAGCATACATTTTAAATACTAATTTAAAGTGTAAAATACTGAAATCTCATAAATTCAAATAGGTCCCTAGTCTTCCAAGCATAAATGTCCATTACCCTTTCAAATAGTTTTAAAAGAATAACAGAAACCTTCAAACGAAAATACCAGACCCCACTGTGTTTAGATTGATGGGAACTGCAGCAAGCCTTATACAATTTTTCCTCACCAACATGAGTCTTAACTCAATTGTCAAGTTTGCTGTCACCTTCAATCTAGATTCCTGTGAAAGGTCATGCAGATCTAATGCATTGGCTCAACTTTTATCGTACTAGGACATTGTGGTTAACTTCAGATCTCCAGCTAGCATTCTCAGTAACACACTGAGAGGTAGAACTGAAATCACATTGAACAGAGCTATTTCCATGATAACAGCTTTTGAAGAACTTGTGCAAGTTTCTGGGTGATAAAAAGCTGCATCAGCTATTTTGGCTCTTGATTTGGTCACATCCAATGCAGCTGAACAAAAATTAAATATCAGTTAACCCCATGCTGCTCCAGAAATCTATATAGAACACAATTTAGCATTCTCAGAATGAGACTTGACAAGCTATTTTCTTGTGGCAAATTGCCTCGACAGTACAATTTCGGTTTGTCCAAAGGTTCCTATTTTTCTAGTATCTAGCAGCGTCAGAAGTAAGTATCACAATCATTTGGGGGCTGATAGCTCATATGGATAACCCAAGATCTTCTTTCTGAGACACCATTAGGAAATCAGAGCAGAATTCTGTTCACCGTATTTTCACTTGCAAACCTTTAGGTACCCTAAAAATGCTTCACGAGGAAGACAATTAATGAAGCATTTGCAATTAACTTATTTTATTGCTGAGTACCGCCCCAGTGCTGTGATGTAATTCACCTGTAATATTTGACCTAAAGGGGAATTTGGCAGTTGGAGCTGAGATGTTCTCACGGATCTGCCCTATTACCTAACTTTACCTACTGCTTCATTAAAGAAGTGTAAAATTATTTCCATATGAATAGAAAATCAATTTTATACAAAGCACTCTGAACAAATGTCTTCCACTATGAATAAAAAAAAAAAGAAAAGATTTTATTTGGCTGGAAATGCTTTGATAAACAACAGGTCTCATTGACTACACCATTGAAATGCTCTAATGAATTTTTAATATCTTTAGTTGTTTAACTGGATCTTATTACAAAGAAACTGAAGGCACAGGAGCATGATGTTTCCTCCACTGGCACATTCAAGAAATCAGTAGAAACATGCCAAGGGAATGTTCTGGTTTTGAAACAAGGCTCCAAAACTAAACTCAGGGGAAAAAATAAAAAGCATTTTGTTGTTGCTTCTAGAATTAAACTACTGCTGCTGATTTGAAATGTATATTATCCTTTCCTCAAACTGACTACTTGGTCCTGTCCCTCACCTCCCTACAGGTATGATATTGCATCTATGGCTGGCTGACAGGTGGCAGAAACTGATCACATTTGAAAACAAATTAAAGGTGAGAGATCTCTTGCTGCACAGACAATAGGAGGGAAATTCTGCTATTATAACCTATGCATCATTAACCTATGAAGTTAAAAACTTGATTTCCAAGACAATGATGTGCTTCACTTCTGGCTACTATTGCACAGCTGCAGAGATCTTCCCTGTCTGCTTAGTAACCCCGTACTGATTAACAAGATTGAACTGAGAAAGTTCACCTTACACCGTTTTGTCAGGACCTTCATTTTCTACCAATGTCCCCATGTCTGCTGCAGGTTTTAAATCTTATATGGAGTCCCAGGTCACAGGAACTGAAGCACATTGAGAAGATAAATCATGACAGACTCTGGCATTCTGCTGTTTTTCTGGTGACGGACCCGCTGTGCCTTGAGAAGCCCCCCAGCTTGCATGGAGGCTCTCTCTGCTGTAAGAGCCGATGTATTATCATCACCAACAGAACAATGGAGCTGGCTGCACATGCACTGGGAGCCCAGTGCACCACTGGACAGAGGAGCCTCTTGCAGAGCTTGCAGAGCAGGGATCATGAGGAGTGTAACACAATGAGGCCCACAGAGAACTAATGCAAGTAGGGGTTGCTGTGCCAGGGCTCCACTCAACAGGCTGCATCTGCTGGCAAAGTGACAGGGTAGGATTAGTGCTGATCAGAAAGACAAGCTACTTGCTCAGTTTCCTCATCTAAGAAGGAGAGGAGTAATACAGCAGGGGTAGGAAGAGCTTCAAAGCCTGAAAGGACATGAGAACTGTTTACACACACACACAAAAAACAAAACAAAACAACAACAAAAATAAGAGGTGCATCTTCCAGCAATTTTTCTGAGCACAGTGAAGAAGGTACCAAAGTTCACTCGCCCATAGATTACCCTGAATGAGAAAAAACATGTAGAAAGTGGGTGTCTTCTTCCCAGAACACACTCCAGAGTGTTTGAGAATGTACCTCATCCTCCCCCACATTTGTTTGTTTTATCCATCTGTTATTGCCCCATATTTGATTATGAATTAAAAGCATTCTCCTGGAGCTGCACTCTGAGCTTTTCAAACTGAAGTGTTTGAATAAGGCTTGTCACTACAGGAAGGATACAGAGGGCATCACATTCCCCAGCTGCCTCCCATCACCCTTTCCCCCTCCCTGCACCTCGGGGCCAGCAAGCAGCTTGGATGCAAAAGGGGAGAGCTCTAAGCAGCTGCTACCTCTTCCCTGTTTCTCCTGCTGAGCAGCTTCCATGCAGGAAAGTGGCTCTGTTGCTTGATTTCAAGTTGGAGGAGCCTGAGGGCAAACAGAATGGTTCATTGGGCTGTCTAAGCCTGCAGTGGCACATTAGTAGAGGATGGATTCCCCTCAGTCCTCCACAGGCACAAAGGACAGGCATATGAGAGAGAGGTCATGTGGCTCCCTGATTCTCCCTGCCCCAGCCACAATGCCTGATTAAAGAAATTATCCTAATTTTTCCCAGATGAGTCCCAAGGAAATGCATAGTCTTACAAAGCATTTACTCTGCAAGAGTCTGCAGAAATAGGATGTTCTGGCAGTACTCTAAAGTTGGGAAGTTCCCCGTCTTCCAGAGGACTTTCCAAAAAGGGGCATTTGAGGGTGATTTTCACTTCCTCTGCACTGGCTGAACTGACACATGAAATAACCTGTTTAAGTCTTGGGCTATGGAGGAGTTTCTTTGCTCTAGCCAAGTGTCCTGCAGAACAAGTTAAAACTCTTCAGCTCAGCCTATCACACTGTCAGAGTGTGATAAAAACCACGGCAGCCACCAGAGCTGGGAGCATCCATACTGTTTGAACACTGTTCCTGAGTGAGAATATAAATCTTTTAAATGTATAGCCTGTTTCTTAAGAAGTAGTTTTGGGTTTTTTTCCTGAATTACTCCAATAAGCCATTTGCATATGATAATTTAACTGATAAGGGGGCTGTTTCGGGTAGCAAATTTGCTGCTTTGTTCTTCACAACACAAGGAAATTTATTTTAAAAACAAGTTTTCAACTTCAAAGCTTTATAAGCTGACACAAAACACAGCACACACACACACACACACACACCACCCATGCTTCACATTTTAGCCATTTGCAGAGCCCAAAAGCAGTGTGGAGACGGCTGACAGTAAGGGGATTGAGAGAGCTTTTCTGTGTGGGCTCCTGCTGCAGCCAGATTAGATGAGGGAATTAGAGACAGGGTGCGGTTCCCACCTCGAATGCCTCTCCTGCAGTTCACAGACCTTCACACTGCCTTATTAACACGCACTTCCCTCTCTCCTTCCAAACATGCAAACTGCACCCTCTCCCAGGTCCCTCCTTAGCTTAAGGGTGCTGGCATGTTCTCTGCTGACTTTCTGGAACCCAGGGATTTCCAATTATTTCCACATCCTCCTCCTGTTTCTCTTCTGACTGTGGTGCCTTTGGGCTGCCTGCTTGACTTCCCACTCCATAGGTCTGCAAGGCAAGGGCAGAAACGCCAAAATTAAGAGAGCAGAGTAATATTTGCACAAGGCAGAAGGGAAGAGGAGCAAATATAAATTCCCTGGGGCCAAATCTGCTTATTCTCTCTATCTTGATCCTTTCTGAAAAGGCAGCCTTTGTGTCTCCTCAGGTTCTTGTTAAGCTTCCCAGAGCATCCAGCTTTGTCTCTCTCAGTTCTTAGGAAGCAATGAGGAGTGTCTTCTTTGTTTTTAGGCACAAAAGGTTGCATCAACAAGGTGAGATCCAGGCTCACTGTTTTATTCAAGTACATGGCACCACACTGCAGCAGATCTGAGAATCCTTGAACATACTATTGCAACATTTTAAATTCTTCCATTAGAAGACATCTTCCCAGAGCAAAAATTGACCCCAATCTGATAAGCAATTGTTGCAGAGCTGCACCTGACGCCTGTCCAGGACTCAATCTAGCAATTCCCTCACAAAGATTCCAGCTTGGCCCATCACACAGCCCTAAAACACTCCCTTGGCTTTCCAGTGCTTGTTTAACTGCTCTTCTATTTTGCTGTGTGTCAGAGACATTCCTCACTCCATTCCTTCCCGACTGGAAAGCCGGTGGCTGTGAGCAGCCTCCTGCAAGCCCTTCCCTGGCCAAGGCTACAAAGGGCCTCCACCCTCTTGCTTGATGTGGGTACTTCTACAAAAAAACCCCTTCACCCTGTTCCCAGGCCAAGTATTGCAGGGAGGGAAGGGGAAGGAAGGAAAAGGAGATAGCGAATGGACTTATTGTTCACAAGAAGGTGGGGCAAACATAGAGAAAAGCTGACCTGAGATGCAAGGCTCTGTTAGTTTCCTCCTTCTCCTGTAAGGATGATTTCTGCTGTTCCCATTCTTCCCCACTCCACTCCCCCACTCTAATCCAGCTCCTACCCCTAAAGGGAGGGGAAGAACTGTGCCTGTCTTTTGCAGAAGTCCTGGCTTGATGCTCTTCTCTAGGCAGTCAGTCAGTCAAAGCAGCTCTCCACGCTGGCAGAGCTGGGCATGTGGCGAAGGCCTGGGGCCAAGTTATCCATAGCACTGCAGGTCTTCACGTGCCCGTCTGTTAGATGGCCAGAGTATGACAGACACCAAGCATTTATCTGGTTAATTACTCCTTTCATTTTCTGTATGATTCCTGTTTCAAAATTTGTATGCATACACTTGCAGCCCCTAACAATAGCATGTTTGTGTGATTCCAGCTGACCAAACAGCAGAAGTTATTTATAACTACAGATGACCGGACTCTGCTGTATTTTCATTTATGTTTTTTTCCTTAGATCATCCATTGGAAAGGGGTCATACTTTCATGTTTCTCACACGCAGAGGCCCTGTATGTTAGCACACAGGAGATGAACCTTGGCAGCCTGCACTGCTGGACTGCCTGAAGAATTCTCACTGCAGCTGCCTGAACCAAGAACACACAGGGGCTGAAGGGGAGGTAGTTGTTCTCAGTGCCACACCAAGCAGCAGGTGGCTGAAATGGCAGGACCAGTGATTCTCAGATATAAAGATTTTTAAAATGATTGCTCATTTGTGGGGTTTTCTTTTGTCAAGGTTCACTGGCGTTTCAGAGGAACAGTCAGTGCCTGAGGAATTCCAAAATAAATGAGTGGAATATTGAGAAGTGGCATTAAGTAAACAGGATAAGTGACCATAAGGTGAAACCTCTTATTCTTAGATGGGAAACAGAGCCACAGCATGTCCATCCACGCTAACAGAACGTAATTTCCCTTCCACATCAATGCACTGAATTAAAAAACACTTCTAATATTTTTAGATGCTTCTCTCAGTACAAGCTTAAATGGGGACAGGCTTGAATTTACTGTGGTAGTTAGAACATCAAAGGTTACCTCTTTGAGGCCCTTCTACCTACAATCTTTTCACATTATATGGAAGGCTTACAGTATGTAAAGCACTTTCTGTGGTCCTGTAACCATACAACAATACTAACCAAGACAAATAAATTCAAACAAACATACTATAACAACAACAACACAAAAAAAAAAAAAAAAAAAAAAAAAAAAAAAAAAAAAAAAAAAACACAAGCTGCAAAATCCCTTGTTTCTATCTAGTAAATCTAGTAAATAGGGCAGTTCTCCAGAAGGCTTCTAGAAGAGCCAAGAGTCACAAAGGGAACTGCTATGTCCAAGGTCTCCTTTTAGGGTTGCACACCAAGATTCAGAGCAGCCAGATGGAGAAGCAGCATATTTTACAGTATACTGATGTATGAAATAGGTCTCACAACTAATCCTAGCAGATACATACCCAGCCAGAGCATATCTATAAAATAAAGCTACAATATCTTTTCCTTAAAAGAGAGAGTATTAAGGAACTTGGTGATTAGAAATACACAATAAAACTCACAGATGGCAGTAAACGAGACAGAAATTAGTCATTGAGGTTTCATTCCTTTATGTTAAAGCACCGTAAGTCTTTTTAATTGGCCCAGCCCAAATAACAGAGAAAAACGTATCCAAAGAAAAAGGAGGGGTCTTTTTTGGGATCCTCAAAAATATTGAACTGTACTGAGGAGGCTGTGTCCACCAATTGAATAGTGGTGCTGTTCTGTTTCCTGCTTACAGAGGGTTATCTTTCCCATTTGGTTTTCTTCTTTATCTGTGGGAAATTTAGGCATTTGCTGAAGATTTCAGAAAAGGGAAGTCGCTTGGTATTGGGAATTCTGATATCACAGCCATGGAATGCCACACACTTATTAGCCAAGTGTTTCCATCCCTCTGTATACATGACTCCTTCCTCAAGCCAATAATTTTCATAACCTTTTGCCCTTTCTATGGCATCATAGCTATTTAGTAATATTTACTTTCTTTCCCATCTTGTAAAATGTATGACGCCGTTGCCTTGCTGCTTCGTGACTGATCCCTGCATAGATCAACTCAAACTCTAGGAGTAGTTCACAGAGTTTGTGCTCCCAAGTATGTTAGTCAATAACCCCTAATTTATCTAAGGAAAAAGACATCCAAATGATTAAGGAGGAGGTACCACAGCTTTTTTAAGCTTCTGTCTGGTGCCATTAGTCTCAGGCACCAGTCTCACAACTGAATTTACTGGAAGAGCTTTTATCTTTTGGAAACCAGTGCCTTCTGGGGTAATACTGAGAATATGTTCTGGCACTATATCCAACATAGGGCTGTAATTAGCAGCCAGTATAGTACTTCTGTTCAGCAAATAACCAGTTTATTACTAAGGACCTATTTGTAATATTACTATCTACTAAAACGAGACATTATTGTAACTCCCATGTGGTCTAGGCCAGATAAAGTTCCACTGTCATGCTTATGTCCACTTGCAAGAATCATGAACTCTAGCTAAAGTGCCAATTTGTCACCAAGTTACAGACTTCCCTTAGAGAAGAGAAGGAAAGCTCCAACTGCTGTACTTACATCAGAAAGAAGACTGGAGTTGCTTTTAGCCTAATTCCCAATGTAGAATGGATTGTGAATAATTTTTCTCAACATATGAATTAAAATGGATGAGTTTCCTGAAGGACATTCAATTAATCAGCTTAGGCGGCCACACCTTCAGCAAGAGAAAACTCTGTTGCCTACTGACTGTTGAGGAATCATCTTGTAGAGAATAGTGAAAATTTAAGAATATAGTTACATGTTTTCACATTCTGGAAAGTCTGTACTGATTTGAAGTTTTTCTGAAAGAAAAACTGATTTGAAATATGCACACCTAATTTTTACTGAGTCCAGAACATGTCTGTATTCATATGTGCTTTAAAATGTTTATTTTGCCAGGAAACTCCAGAAATATAGACCTTCTATATTGCAAATCAAAACAGAAGTGTCACAAACCTCCCAGGTTCCTCGTGGTGCCCTGTGGGTACCCCAGAAGCTTTGTACTTTGCATCCTGTCTCCACAGCATGAGGTCATCTGCAATCTCTCTGAGAAAGGTCCTTTCCTCTTACTGCCTCTAGCAGACTTGTATAAGAATCTGAAATACAAAAGCACAGTGTGTGAACAGAGTAAACCAGAGTAGAACTATTATCTCTCCAGTGTACTGGATTTTCAAAAGTGCGAAAACTTTCTTAGAAATCTTGCAGACTAGAAACTTTATAGAATGAAGTGTAATACTAGCCCTCAGTCCTTCTTTTACCCTTGAGCAGAAAAAGTAAAGAAAGAGTCGTCTGTGGGGAGGAAGCTGTACAGACCAGGACCTGCATTTTCCTCCAGGATGCTCATACTGGATGACACACTGCCTATGGTATTGCTGCTAGAGACATTCCTGAGAAGCCTGAAAGAACACAGCAAGTGTCTGGTAAACTATGCAGAGATCTCTGCAAGATTCAGGCCAAGCACTGAACATTTTCTTCCTGCAACATTGCTGCCCTTTTTTTAGTAAGATTTATAAAACCTGTAGTCATTCTTCTCTGTATGGTCAAAGAATAGAATTATAAAATCATAGAACCATTTACATTTGAAATGACCTTTAAGATCATTAAGTCCAACCATTAACCCAGCACTGCCAAGTCCACCACTAAACCAACAAAGACTATTTAGGCTGCCCATCACATATGGAAAGCCTTGGGTAGGAAATCTGTCATACAGGTTTGTGTAGCACCTCTCTCCCAGCTCCAGATGTCAGAGGGGAAGCCATACAAGACACAGTTACAAACCTCAGAAGTATGCTTGGTCTTGTCTATCCCTCATCCGCCACCAGTACTAACACTGCAGATCTGTCCAGTGTGGAAATATGAGTTCAAAAGCCTTTCCACTCTTTCTGCTGACTTCAATACAGCTGCTAAGCTTATGCATGATATGTTTATGTTAAGGGTTTGGTGTAAACGGGGCTTGTTTTGCATAGCTGTCTGAAAATGTCCCATCCCCTCCTTTTCAAAAATGGGCAAAAGACCAAATATTTCTGAAAAGCTTTTAAAATCCTATCATTTACAGACAACGTTAAATCTTCTAAAGCAAAATCAAAAATTTGCACAGAGAGCAGGCATTTTTTCTGGGAGAATGTTACATTGTTAAAAATGCTGAGTTTAAAACCTTTCAGATAATCCTGATCACTAAACTACACTAAAAAAGTAGAAAAGGATAATTCTGCATGAATTCTGCACCTTCCAAATGGTTTATTTTAAAGATTTCGTTAAAGATTTGTCTAACACAGGCAGCATAGTGTAAATGCTTTGTAAAAATTATGATTAGTAACAGCACTTCACATAGTGAAGACTTTGTAATGTACCTCCTATTTATTTTGGTCTCAGACTCATCAAGAGAAGAGAAAGAGCTTGCAATTTCTTGATGAAGTAATTTAGTGAATGGGGGTCAAAGAAAGCAATTTAATTACTGGCTTAAATAATTTATGTGACAGCCATGCAGTTCTTTTATCTTCTGTTAGGCAATGTGTTCATTTTTTTATGTCTAAAGCTTTAACACAGTGTGTCACTGTGCTAAACTCAGAATGTGTGGAAAGCCCAGGGTCTCTGTGACAGAAAATCAGCAAATTAATTCATTCCTCTTTGCTGCTTGGAATGGGGACTGTTAGGCACAGCTTTTTCCATAGTTGTTTCACCCTGAACTACATAGGTATACTTAAGACATTTTCCAGTGGGCAATACAGTATCACAGCAACCTTGCACTGAGCAGTACTGAGGAACTCCAGAGACAAGGTGGGGAATGCTGCGAGCTGGGTTTAGCACAATGCCCACATGCCTTTCTCTGGGCCAGTGAAAAGTCTGGTGAAGAGGGCCACATGCACAGCTCAATGAGATCTCATAAAAAGCAGCTAGATCACTGTAAGAAAATACCACAGGCTAATCCAAGGCCACAGGTAGCTGAAATCTCAGTTGGAATAACCCCATTAATGTAATTAGGAATATTCATCACCAGCATCAGTGAATCTGGCTCTCTTTAGTTCCAAAACTTGCAGACCCCTCTGCAGAAAGAATTAACATCTATTTAGGTAATTCTGGCCCATGGTTACTCTTATTCTGAAGTAAAGATTGCATTCAGGAGGTCTTGTTGAAAAATCAAGGACAAAAAGCAATCCAGTATTATTACCTCTGTATTTTTCTTCTAGGAGGGAAAAAAATGAAGCATGAGACATCAGTGAACCAAGCCCTGTTGCCTCTCAGAAAAGATTACACGGGAATTCAAATGTCCTGGTATAATTCACAGATTCCTGAGTTCACATGAACAGCAGCAAAAGAGGAAAATTGCTCCATATCCTGTAGAGAGGAAATGAAAGGTATCTGGAAGAGAAGAATGTGCTGTGTGGTGCGAAAATGCTGTTTTGATTCCTGATGCTAAACATCTGCCATATTTTTGTGTGGAATCACTTGACTTAGTGAGAGAATAGCATCTTCAGGATTGTGAGAAGTCTATTCCAGACTCGAGCTGTCTGAATTGGCAGCTGTGAGAACACCCACAGGAAGCATGGGACCCTGGAAGAAAAAGTGTAGGAGTACATCCTGTGGGGATAGATAAAAGTCAGAGCTGGGCTATGGGAACCTCTTCAGAACAAACATGCAAATACAGTTTCACAAGTCAAAGTCCCAACTGTTTGTTTAGGGATTTTTCGGTTATTTGTTGCTTTTATTTGGCTTTCACAGAACAGAAACAGAGAAAGGATCTCAGGAAAAAAAAAAAAAAGCAAACCTTAGATGTTTTCATTATTGTTTGGTGTGGGTTCATGTGCTTCATGTGCAGTGCCACAGCTTGCTTCATTGCCTTGTGATAGGAGATTGCCATAATATATTTATTTCTGCTCCACTGAGTTTGATAGTTTGCACACACAGCCAATAAGAGCAATGCTAGGGAAGAGCTGCCTGTAATTCCTCACTGTTGCCCTTTCATGGACAAATGCCTCCTCTCATCCACATGAAATCTTACAGCTCATGAGGAAGTGTAACAACTGGAAAGAAGTTAATCAATTTCTTATTAAGTGCTCCCAGTCAGCAAAGTCAAATAGCAATCAGTGTCCTGGATAAAGACAGCTTCCCATGAATGCTGAGAGGTGACTGAGAGACCCCCTGCCATAAGAACACTCGCTCTCTTGTGCTCCTGTCATTGTGGTAATATACTCGTCTTTCTTCTACCTTAATGTGCCCTCCTGAATAAAGCTAAATGGATTTGGTTTTATCTTGCCTAGATGACATTTTCATTTAATATTTGTACAATATTTTTCTCGGTCTTTCAGGCAACTTTCTGCTGTTTGTACAAATGATACCCTGCAAAATCGATGCCCACAGATTGATTGCACATCGTGTCAATTAATATTTCCCTTTCTTTCTGAACATTCCTAATTCCTGTATCCCTGAGAAAGTTGAAAAGGAGGTTTAAATTGCATACTATCTATTATTTCTTGTGTGACACATGCTGTATATTCTCTTGTTCTATTTACTTTCCTGCATAAATATTCTTAACCTTTTCACTTTCTTCCTACAATAAACATGTTATGTGTAGTTCTCTGCTATTTTCTCTACCTGCCTGCGGTTTGTTTCTACTTCTGCATCTGCCTTTTGTTTTGGTTTTTTTTTTTGGCATGGGGTTACTAAAACCAAATGAAATAATGAAAGTGAGGACCTGGCATATTAGGTGCAATATGCAATACTCAGTTTGATTGCCTACTTACTTCTAATGTGCAGCTGAACAAGTTCTTTTTCCTGTCACACACCCAGAAGAGACATTGACTTTTTCATGATAACTCCTTAAGCCTTCTTGTTTCCCAGGAAGTTACTACTACATTCAGAATCTATTAATATGAAAAAATAATTTAAAGTGTATTTTCTTGTCCTTGTGTTGTTAGTTTCCTAAAAAAAAAAATAAAAAAAAAAAAAGAAACAAACAACCACCAGCTCAGTAGAAGTTTAAAGAAGTAAATATTTTACAAGTTATCATGCAGTGTAGAGAATTGGTGACCATCTCTCAAAGTGCCTTTTGATTCCCCAAATGCTGATGGGAAATATTCTGGAGGCACAAATAGACTGCAGATGTTGGAGAATACATCTTAGAATTCTGCTGAACATATTACCCTACTGGGAGGCTGTTTTGAGTCTCCAGGGACATTCCTCTGAGAGCCCAGCTGATTGTCTCATATTGAAACAACATGTCCAAGATACATTCCAAGTAAAAGAAAATAGAACAGGGGTACTCTGACCAAATATAAATCATGGGGCTAAAGGGCAGTTTATCTTCCGTCCTTCTACCATTTCTTTTCTCCCCCAATGAATATTCCCCCCAGGGAAACAGACCACTGGGTAAAGGACTGCCAAACATGATGACTCAGACATTAGGCACTATCCCCAAGTGCTTCACAGATGGTGTCTGGATGGGAAACCCAGATCTTTCGGCACCATGAGTCTTGCTACTTTTTTTTCTACTTTTTTTTTTTAATTCACTGTAGTATTACTTCTGATCTCATGTCAAGCCCTTATAGCACTGTTGCCCCCCACAATGAATCCTGATCCTGACCTTGTAACAAGCAATGTCATTGGCACATAAAAAAGACAGGAGAGAAATCCTAGCAGACCTTGGGGAGTGGGAAAAACAAAGCTAAAATAAACACATTACTTAAAAGATTATCCTGTGTCCAACTGAAAAAAAAATAAGAAAGAGTCTGCTGCAAAATACAGGCACATTTGAAGTACAGTGCATTAGCACAATTGCATAACTGTAGGTACTATGAAAGAAAATGTTCTCTGCACAGATTTTATTGGTTTGTTTCTTTTTGTAGAATCCTGTTTGTTTCAGTAAAATCCTGTTTCTTTCAGTTTGCTTTATGTTTCCCCAAAGCTAGGACATCTTGGGATGCACATCTGGACCTGGGGAAGCCTGAAAGCAATGGCATATTTCTGTGCTTCTCCAGTACTGTATGTTCACACTAGACACTGGAAAAGTCCTCTGTAGGAAAAAAATAAAACACAACAGCAGTTCTTCCTTCCATGAAGACAAGCTGAAGAAATGCTTTGTAAAGCATTATAGATTATGCACAATGAATCCAGCTATCACAATCCCAAACAAAACATATCATGGGAAATGTGAAATACTCCTTCCTCTCGTCTCCCCATCTTGCACACACACATGCACAAATCCAGTTGCAAAGGATAAAAGAAGAGGAATTGCACAATGAGAAGAACCAGGTCCAGCAAGTTTTGGGGTTTTTTTTTCTTCCTCTTCTCTCTCTTTTTTTTTTGTAAGGTTTACCACCATTATCATCATAAGAAGCAAAAGAAGAATTGTTCACTCCAACTGGAAAGGATAAATATCTAGGTGATTTTGTAGGCTTCATTCTGTTCCTAAGGTTATGTAGCAATTCATTGAAGTTCTCCAATTTACACAAGTTCAGCTGAGTAGTAATTCTGTTTAAATCAATGGAGTTGTTTTAGCATGTATAAAAAAGAAATGTAATGCAGACATTTTGTTTCAAAATTCAAATTAAAAGGTCCCAGAATTGAAAGCAGCAACTCTTATGTCAGTTGATTTCTCTGTTTTTTAAAAAGAAGTATCTGATTAAAGTTGATAGCACTCTGCAGAGCCAATGTCCCTGAGCCAGGGGTTTTACAAGCAGCAGGAATAGGGTCACAGACAGTGATCACCACGGGGTTCCCTGCTTGAGAGTTACACCTGGAAAGATACACTTCTTAACAGCCAGTTGTTGAACTGCTGAGGAACCGACAGCATAGATCAGCATAAAACTAGCCAGGTTTCCAAAATGTGCCTAGCAGGCAGTTTTCAAGCCCTGCCTGGTTTTGGAAGCAACTTTGTCAAAATTGGACCCTCTCCACAAAGTGCTTTGATGTTGATGAATCGGTAAATTCCAACGAAAACTTGTTTAGTCAGAATTTTTCTGACCAGCTTTACTTCCTCCTTCTGCCAAGCCTATTTACTCATTCTCAAACTTTCTGTGTGGCTTCAGGCAAAGGTTTTCTGCCACAGCCATCCCAGGTGCAGAGTTCAGGCAAAGCTCTTGCCCACCAGGGTTCTCCCCTTCCATGTGCTTATGGGAGAGAAGCTCCAAGCAGCAGCACAGCTCCCAGCCTCCCTTGCCATCCATAGCACAGCTCCATCCAGACCCATGTTGCTCAGGAGGCTTTGTAGTGGGAAATAAAGCACCATCACCCAATTTTACTCCATTATCACCCCAGGGAAAGTGAAGCACAGAGAAATAACCAGTGTCACAGCGGCATTAAAAGTATCGCCTGGTCAACAGGATGCCTGGCTTCATACTGAGCCCAGTGGTCCATAACATCTATTGGCATGTTCTGAGTCACACGGAGGCTCTTGAGAACTAGAGTCCACCGTGGATGTGGATGAACCTGTGCATAAAATGGGGAGGGAGGCTGGGAGACAATAGGCTAAGATTATATTAAAGCATTTCTATCCTGGGCTTGCAAAAACAATGCACTGCATTGAGACGAGGTGTTATTGTCTGCTTTTAAGTATACCCTCCCTTTCAAGTTAAAAAAACTTTCTTAATAAAGTATCTGAGGTCATGCTATTGTCATGAGAGCTTGGCGAGTGCTCGGCAGCTGTCACCGTGGCAGCAGGAGTGTGCCTGGTGCCAGTCCCCTTTGTCACGACAGCCACAGCAATGTAAGGAGAAGGGCCTTGCAGGATGCAGGACAATACTGGGAAGGAAAAGGAGGGAATCCTCGACCTTGGGCCAGGGCCTGGTGGCAGACTATTGAACCCCATGCATCTCAGCAAAGCACAAGGAGTAAAAATTCTTGGAAGCTGCAAAGGTTGCAAGTGAAAACAAAAGATTCTATCATGTAGGAAATAGAACAAAACACAGAGAAATTTGTTTTGTTTTCAGAGATAAAACAAGCAAATAGCACTCTGCAAGGGTCAGGAGCACTGCACCCCACATGCAGCACTCACGGAAGGGAGGAGGACAGAAAAGCTGGAGGGAATCTGGAAGCAGGTGGGCAAGTGCTCTCTGGAGCTTTCCAAATCTTGTGCTGTGAGCAAGGGACTCCCTCCTGAGAAAAAGGGTGATGATGCTGTCCACTAGAATCTCGAACATAAAATCATAAAATTGTCTATCCAAACAAAACCCTAATTATGTAATACAATCAAATTATTGTCTTTTAAGTCCATAGCCGAAGCAAGTGATAGAAGCAAATAAATCACCACTACTGAGTTTTGCCAGTTGGGTGCTTGGAAAAGACCAGAGCAGGATAACTAGCACCAACTTGTTCATGCTTCTGTTAAAGCAAGACTAAAGCCTGTGCCCGTAAGTGGCCACAGGAACAGACAGTGAGGATGGTGTTATTGGTCCTTGTAGGCTTGTTAACTTAATAAATGTTTCACAACTGACATGTTGGAGCATTTTGTCCCCTTTTTTATTTGTATATCAGTGACACCCTTGACTAGTGTGGGAATCCATAAAATCAGAGAGTTTTGGGAAAGCTGTGAAAGGCTTAGCTCCTTTCCTGCTCACTTCTGTTCTGAAGAGCCACTCCAGAAATGCCAGCTATTACACTAAGCTAACCCTCACCTAGCAATCATTGCAGCCTCCTTTGCACTGTGTACTCTGTGCACAACTTTCACAACTTTGTGGGTGTTCCTTTAGGACAGGAAGTGAAGAAATAAATCATCTCCCAGTGGAATCACTGGTGTAGCTCTGAACTGGCAGGATGCTACCCAAGCTGCAGTTTGGCTGGGATGCCTAGGCCAGCACCCCTGTATTTTAAAAAATACCTTGGCATTTTGAAAGACCACAAGTGGTCAGAACCTCAGCTTTATTCCTTATCCAAAAGAAAAATACCTCTTGAAGCAGAAAAGCCCCACAGTGGGTGAGCAGGACTCACAGTGCCACCTGCTGAAGCACCCAGGCTGCTCAGAGCCACAGCCAATGTCCTTCAAAGAGGCCAAGGAAGTCCCAGCTGCACAGCCATTGCAGTCAGCCTGGTATTAGCACCAAATCATCCTGCCCAATTTCCTACATCTCCTTTTGGAAACAAAAAAAAGTAAAAATCTCCTTTTGGACACAAAAAAATGCACCCTAATTCATGAAGGGGATGGCACACACTGGGTGCTGTGGCACTGTGGGAAGGCAGCAAAGCTTTGGGTTTTGAGACATGAGAAAGATGATCACCTTTGGATCACAGCAGTCTCTGTGCCAGCAGCCAGGCTGGTTATCACCCTGAGACAATACAAGTTGTTATTTTCATTTCTCAGTAATTTCACAGCTTCCAGCCCCTGCTGCAGTCCTTTGCTCCTGTGTTCCCTGCACTCAGGTCTGTGGATCCACCCAAAAGATGTCAAAGCTCCCTTACACTTGAAAAGGGGTGGTTAATTTAAACAGACTATGGACATATTTTTTTAACCAGCTCCTTTTGTGGTTTTCCCGACCTAGCTCTTGTCAGTATGGGACTGCAAGAAGCCAAGACCTGAAAAAGAAAGGACACCTGATAGAGTGCTCTCCCTCTCCTAACAGTGTTGTGTAGTCAATCACCAGCTCCCAGGAGCTCAGATCCAGAAGCAGCAGTAGGACCAGCCCATATATCCCCCAAGAGCAGGTGCATTATTCCCCTGAGCTATTTACTCATAACAGCCCTCATGTAGACTGTCCCTCTCTAGTGTGATACCACTATCTGAAATGATACAAAACATCTGAAGAAGGGGAGAATGTCCTTGGTGCAGTCAGACTGGAATGGACATGAAGACATGAATAAACAGGGCTGGTTTTGTCTAGACTCAGGTACTGTCAGCCTCTCAAGACAGCATGATAAAACCTCAAAAATGAAGCAGAAAGGTAAACATGCAGTATCTTCCCTTTGAGGGTAAGCAAATTGCACGGACAATCTACTGAATGAAATGGTGCAGGGAAAGGGGGGTCCAGTTGGTGGGTGACAGAGGCAATTTGTTGTCTGAAATGACTTGAGAAACATGAGTGTGGCATGTATTTTTCCAGGCAAGCTTACAGCAAAGAAGTTCACATGATACTCACAAATCAGCCACCCTTCCCCTTGCACCCTGCTGAACTTTGTTTATGCTTAGCATCTTTCCCACTTTTTTTAAAACATTACTAATAACCACAAAAAGAAAAAAAAAAAGATCAGTTTCTTGGCTTCACATAAACTGTTCTACAACCTTTCTGTAGAGAAGAAACAGAAGGGGGAAGGGACGAGCAAATGTGGCATGGGCTCTGTGACTGTGGTTTTTGTTTCCATAAACCTTAGAGCACAAGAATCCATGAGATATTTACACAAATCTTTCCACAATTCCTGTGGCCTTTGGTAGCATTGCATTTGCATGACTTCACCACTGTGGCTGGTTTGTGCTTTCTCAGCAGCCTTGCCTACAACAGGGAGAAATCCTGGCTATTCCCAGTAGTTCTCTGTCTCCCACCCTCAGACACAGACACACCAGTGCATGTTAAATCCAAGCCATGCTAATGCAGGAGTTCCTGTCCTGCTTGTTGTCCAGTTTCCCAGGGACAGTACAGGAAGTTTCTCAATTCATCTCATAAATGCAAAAAGAGAAAAATGTTATACTTTAAGAAAATATTGGTCATTTAGATCTTGAGGGAATATCAAGGGATATGAAAGGGAGGAGGATGCTTCTGAAAGGTTACTGAAGTTGGGCCAACACACAAGGAAAAGTGCAAAACTAAGATTTTGAACTCACCTTATACTTGCCTGCCCTCCTGCCATCACAGGGTGGTGGGAAGCTGAGTGAATGGAGAGAGTGTCTCCAAGTGAATAGGCTACTGAATAAGATCTTGGCTACTGAATAAGAGCTTGGCTACTGAAAAAGAGCTTGGCTACTGGGGCTCCATCCTCTGCTGCCCTCATTGGGGACTTCCAGCAATCGCTCTGGTCTGTCTCAATTTCTCAATCTAATAAAGGGATGTTGCTCAACCTTGGCAAAATGCTTTGAGTCAGTGCACAAAAAGTGTTGTGTTAGGACCAAGGAATTTTTTCACTGAATGGGAGTATCAGGTCACTCAACAGACAGGCTGCCAGATGAGGAAGCAAAGCCACGATGTCTTACAGGGCAAGGTGGTCTTGTCCCTTCTTGCTGTGGCAGCTGTGGCAGCCCTGGCTTCTCCAGTGTTGGGAGATGTCTTTAAAAGGGAGGTTGCATCCTGGATGCTTGTTGTGTTTGATTTGAGGAGGGAGACGTGTGAAGGAGAAGGCACATGCCACAATGCATAAGTTTAATCTGTGTTGCTGTGGACTGTGCAGGGCAGGTAGAAATTGCTTAAAATTGCTTTCAAGGCTGTGCCCCACCTTTCTTCCTCACTCTGGCTGAGCCTGAGGGAGATATAGCCCAGAGGCAGAAGTAATAGCAGATTCATTTGCAGGATTTTAACACTTGATATCAGAACCAGTGTTCAATGACATAAGGCAGAAGCATAACCACAGACAGCTTGTAAAAATTCAGCTTTGTCCCTCACAAGTGAATCCATAATTAAAACTGCAACCCTAGTCCGCTGTATTTATCCAGCAGAAGGACTCATGCCCACTACCACTTGAGTCAGCAAGTTTCTCTATTTGCAGTAATCCTTTACTTTGACTTTCCTTCATTATTAATAAAACAATTTTAAACTCTTTAATGTCAGCCAAATGATGTTTCAAATTATATTTTCCAGGGGAAAAAAAAAGGATAGTTGAGTGTTCAAGGGAGAAGCCTTAGTTATGTTATAGTTCAGCCTGGGAGACTTTGGTGACTCTTAGAAAGTGTTGAAATTACAGGTTCATGACGTACACAGTGTTGAAACACCATGTTTCTGCAACACTTGGTCCAACACGAACTTGCAATTTCAACACTTCTTAGGTCTTTTGTAAAACCTTATAACTGACCAGAACAAATGTAAATTCCCAAAAAGTCTAAAGCAATGTGCTGCACAATAGGCAGACTGGAAAACCCATTTAATTTCCAGTGCTGCTACCCTTACACAGGATAATCATTCTCAAACTATGTTCAATTTGTAAAAAACCTGTCATCCAGGATTAGCTACTCTCACAGCAAAACAGTGGTCTCAAGGCACAGCTGGTCTGATCTGAAATGGTAATATCCATATTCCTCAAACTTGTTAACTTCTCCCTTGGTGTCACCAAAAAAAAAAAAAAAAAAAAAAGTACCTGCCTCAGCTTAAGCAAAGGATATTCACCAGCGACCTCCAAAATGTGCTGTCCTGGAGCTTGGCAGAGACCATAATAACAAAATGTTAAACACAGGGACAAAACCTTCTTGACCAAATGGAATCTGCAATTTCAAAACACAGCAAAATTTGATATTTAAAAATACACTATGGCATTATTTCAAAATACCACTTGTTAAACAAGCAGGAGGCAGGAGAGCAGGCAGAATCAGAGCTCACACAGTGCTTGTTTGGAAGATGAGTAGAGTACAGGATTTGTCCTCCACAGGTTACACTTAGTTCATTCAATTTCATTTAAAAAAGGAAAAATAATTGTCACTCAGGGGAGACACTGAGAAACAGCTTTATGCCCCAGCTCCTGTAAGCAGCTTGGACCAGGAGGCTCCTGCACCCCAAGCCATCAGAGATGCAGCCACCTGAAGCACGTGGCAGGATGGGGATGCCCCAGCTCCTGCTCCTGCAAGCAGACAGGGGACCATCCATGTGTGTCCCCACTCAGACATGGGAAAGAGGTCAAGCGAAGTAAACCCTCTGGCTGAAAGTCCACAAAAGAGTCAGGTCTCGTGTGGAGGCTAAGTGGGACTGGATGTGATATGTGCCTGCTGGAGGAGTCCCAATACCAGCACGTACCCTTCTGAGCACTTACACAAAGCACCCTCCAATAATGAAGAGGAAAATGGGAGTTTAACAACACAGTTCTTATTGTTTACCTGGCTGTGTTTTGAATATTTAATGCTAATTTTAGTACTCGGGCACTTGGAAAAGGGTAACACAGAATAAATATGTTGCATGTATTGGGCTGTAAATATAGAGTCCCTTACATACCAGTCTGGGTCACTCTCCATCAATCAAACCTGGAATGACAACAGAAACAGCAGTTTTGATGTTATATACAAGTGAAGTTCTCATTTATTTTTAGAGAACATAATTTCTTAAGATAGCAGAGAGCTTATTTGGAAAATCATGATAAATTATTACAAAAGACTCTCTTCTCCACAACTTTGTACAGAAGCTGTTTCTTTTCTGGACCATTGCAGTGTGCTGCATACTAGGAAGAAGGTACTTATGACAGGATTTATTTGTAGCAGTGAGCCAAAATACATATTGCCTTAGACAAGAGTCAGTATTATCACAAAGAACCATACTGGCTGGGGTTTAATGAAATTGGACCTGGGTGTCAGATTTTAGCTTGGTAAAGTCAGCAGCTGGGATGAATTGGACCAGAAATGTGCTGTGTAACAGGATTTCACTGGAATTCTTGGAGGGGAAAAAAAGAAAAAAAAAAGAAAAAAAAAAAGTATGTGGAATATGTCATGCAAACAGTTGACACTGTAGCTGCAACACCAAACATTAAATAAATAAATTCCATACGTAACACAGGCACAGAAAAACTTTTCAGGAAAGCGCCTCAGAGCTGCATAGCCTCGCGTCTATAAATCTCCATTAAATCAGTTTGAGTGGGGCGAGTGTTTGAGACAGAGCTGCCAGAAATAGCCCTTTTCCTGCAAGATGTAGAAAAGATTACAGCTGAGATTGAGACGGTGGGGTGGGGAGGGAAGTCAGGGGAGGGGTGGGGGAGAAAAGAGGCAAATGAGTTGAGCTGGAGGAGGCGGGGGAGCTGTGAAAGGCATCTCATAAAAGTCCCATTTGTTGGAAGGCTGCAGGAAGTGGAGGCAGCTTTGGCACACGTGTCCGTGGTGCTAAATTAACTGTTAACACAAATAATCAAAGTGCAAGGCCCATCAAGCCGCTGGCGCCAGCGAAATGAGGGAGCGGCCAGGTCAGCGCTGCCTCTGGAGTGAGCCGGCTAGCAGGTGGAGACCAAGCAGGGACCCGACAGGATGGAAGTGCTTACAGAACACACTGACCCACTGGCAGAGGAAAACAGGGCTGCACTCCTGCTTTCCAGCTATTGTGTGCACAGCGTCTTCTGCGTGTGTTTTTATTTTGTATCTATTTGTTATATTTTGTGTAATTTTTTTCCTTTATTCTTAAAAAAAACAAACAAAAAAAAACCACTTTTTTTTGGTTTTTTCCACAGCCCTGGAGTGCTTGGACACCCCAGGCTGAGCTGTAGTACACTTCAGCACTGATGGAGGAACAGCTGAACAGGACAAAGGAAACAGCTCAGGCACAAAAGCACAGATTGCCCTCCAGCACTACCCTTTGGAAAGAAAAACTGCTCTTTAGAAAGAGATGGGAAAAACAACGTGGGCAGGGGTATTTCTACCGGGCTTGTTCTCTCACTGTCAGAGAGTCCACAGCCCTACTCTGTGCTGTAAGCATGATGCAGATACTTCAGGAGGTGCCATGGCATTCAGCAGTGAAGAGACAAAGCCACCGCAGCTCATGCTGCTCTGTGCAGAGCAGTCAGACAATGTGGTGGTTGGTACTCACTCCCTCTGAGTAGGATTAGACCTGTAAGCAAGCAGGACTTCTCCAGCAATCAATTTGAGCATGGTGAGGTTCACTGAAGGTCTCAAAGGATCTCACTGTTTTGTGCTGTGAAAACACAACTTGTTCCAACTATTGCCCAGCTCCAGTCTCAGGGAGATGCTCACTGGCACGGATGTCTGGGGAGCAGCTTCCCCCACACTGCAACAGCAGGAGTTCTGTCCTGAATTCACTGGCTGCTTCGTTCAGCTCCCTGACACAAGACAGCTGTAAACCCACTTTAACTGCCCAGTAAAGCCAGGTTTACAATTACTTTGCGTGACCAAAGCAATCACAATGCAATGGTGAATGAGGCCCTGGAATTACTAGGATCTTGTGCCTCCTTGCCCAGGTACAATACACAGAGCTACACACTATAATGGATCACACATATGTCATATGTCATATACATGTACTATGTCCATACATATTTATATCTCACACTTTGGTCTGCTGTGGCTTTTGTTGGCTATCCATGCATTCTCTACAGATACAGTTGTGGACACTTACATTTTACAAAAAAAAAAAAACAAAAAAAAAAAAACCACAAAAAAATCACTTGCAGTTATAAGGTGTTACAATAGAAAATGTGGATCATTCCTTAGCATAAAATTTGCTCCAGAAAACAAAACCCAGAAATGAGAAATGAACACTCATGCTGAATCAAATTACTTTTATTTATAATTATTTATAATATATAATGAATAATCTGGTACAGAAAGGTATCATTTCATGGAATCATAGAATGGTTTGGGTTGGCAGGGACCTTAAAAATCATCTAGTTCAAATCCCTCTGTCACAGGCAGGGATACCTTCCACTAGACCAGTTTGCTCAAGAAACCTCATCCAACCTGACCTTGAACACTCCCAGGGATGAGGCATCCACAGCTTCTCTGGGCAACCAGTTCCAGAGTTGGAACTTCACCCTCACAGTAAATAATTTTTTCTTAATATCCAATCTCAATTGATCCTCTTTCAGCTTCAAGCCATTCTCCCTTGTATCACTTGTTAGAAGTCGCTCTCCAGCTGACTTGCAAGGCTCCTTTAGGTACTGAAAGGCCACAATAAAATCTCCCAGAAGCCTTCTCTTTTTCAGGCTAATCAATCTCAATTCTTTCAGGTTCTCTTCATAGGAAAAGTACTCCAGCCCTTTGATCATCTTCATGACCCTCCTCTGGACTCACACCAACAGATTCATGTCATTTCAGTGAGGATACACATCTTCTGTGCAGCTAAACCTTAATTAGGTCTTTAATTCATACCTGAAAGTATAAAATTACCACATATCTTTAAAAAAATCTCATTACTTTTTTTTTTGTCAGCCAACAGAGAGCAAAATGCCCAAGAAAGATATGGAGAAGGTGGGTGTATAATAATCTTATCATAGGGCATAGTCATTGCTTTTAGTGAAGAATTTGCTAATAACTAAAACTAAAAACAAAAATCATCATTAAGTGTGGCAGAAATATTCACACATCTCATAGAAACAATGTTTTAATGAGGTTTAAATCTAAAGAAATAATTTGTAATCTTCCCTATATTCCATAGGGTCGCTTTGACATTTATCAGATGTGAACTCTGGTGAATCCAAAGATGTATCTTATACTAACAGTAATTTAGACCAGCACTTTTAATATTAGAGATCATCCTTAGTTAATGCTGTAAACTTTAACTGATCCATGGCCAGCTTCATGATCTGTATGAAGAACATTCAGAACATTAGCAGCAGATGTTTGATGTGATCCAAGGAGCAGGTATAAAGATAATATGCTCATAAGTCAGATTTGTGTAGACTATTACAGGGCACGAAAATGTAAGATCTCTCAGGAAAAAAAAATTGTTAGAGACACAGAGACAGAAAAATAGAGAAGGAAACAAAGAGAGAGGAAATAATACTGCCGTAGGCCAAAATTACTTATTATTACCCTCTTTCCCTATCTTGATAAGGGTTAAACCAACTTCAGTGAACCCTTCCATGTGTAAAAGTCAACTTGACACAGACAGAAGTTTTCTATGAGGAGAATGGACTAAGTTACAAAAAGACTGAGAGCTGTGAGGTTGCATGGCCTCTGTTGTAAGTGGTTTGTCAGATTTACCTCCATGGATGTGCCATAGACCCCTTTAAAGATCCCATTGTATGTGACTGGTTGATGGGTGGGTGAGTGCATGCATGTGTCATGGCAGTGCTATCACATCTGCCAAATTAATGGGAAAGTTACAATTGCTCTGAAAAATGGAAGCCAAGCACTTCCCAAGTAGGCAGGAAAAAGGTAATTGAAAATTTTAAAGCCTAGAAAATCTCTGTTATTTGAATAAGAAATTAAAAGAAAAATCCATTAAACAAAATGTGCATATTTTCAGAGACCCTTTTCTGACCCTAAGCCAAATTAGAGGAAGAATGTCATTGTTAACAGTTTGATAATAACTTTTGGAGATATGAAGAAACCAAGTCAGGAAAACAAAGTTCCAGACCTATAAAGATGAGATCTCTCCAAACACATCAAGACTGAGTAAGAGCTAACTTGGCTTCTGTCCTACAACTCATAAATCCAGAGAAAATTCGGTTTTGGCGTTTTCAGGGTATACTATAGATAGTGCTAGCTGTATAACGTTAGGCATTGCTGCTTGAATGGTTATCCCTTTTCCAATACACCCTTCTGCGAAGACACCCCAGCCTTGTTCCCTGTGCTCAAACCTTGGGGTAGGGCTCTCCACAGCATTTGTCTCTCTTTTACGTCTTCTGTTTCTTATGCCACCTGCTGAAGCATGACACTTCTTCACTTTGGCCTCGGTTTTCTTCCATTCAACACTCTGGCATGAGCAGACCAGTCCAACAAGAATTTGGGACACACCTGGGCCAAAATCCTGTGAGAAAAGATGGGCATGGAGGCAAGAAGATTTCCCGATAAGTGATGTGATGTACATTCCTTTGACCCTGCTGCTGATTTACACCACTGTGGTATAAGAATGACACTCCCTGCCCTCCTTTAATGTTTATATTTCTAAATTGTTTGTCCTTTCAACTGTCAGGAAGGAATTCCTCCTCCCCACTGCTCAAAGCAAAGACAACAAGAACTCACTTCTGTGTGAGAGTAGGAGAACAAAAATTCCTGCTTCTCTTTACAAGGACCTTAGACAAAATAACTCAGGAGATTGCTGTAGATCCAGACTGGGAAGAAAACAAATCACTCCTTAACACATAGGAAAGAATGTCTTCTAGTCTGAAAGAATAAAGGTTAGATAAAAGCATAGAGTGAGCCAGGGCCCATTTGGGATTCAGAGGGTTTCTTAATAACTATTATCTAAATATCAAGAAACTTCCACCAGCATCTGTATAGGAAAATAATAGAAATAATCGTTTGACCATTGCTTCTGTTCTTAACAAGACTCAAAATAACCAGAATAGGAAATATCAATGGAGCACAACATCCAAAACTATAACAAACAAGGAAGAAAGAAGCATTAAGAAGAAACAAAGAAGACACAAAGTAGGTGGGAAGGCACAATGTATTCTGTGCAGAAGTAGGTTCTTTCCACTCCTCATTGTTGACTGAAATAATTTCTGTATACCTTTTACAAAATCAGTTCTAAATTCTCAAGAATGCAGAGCTGTAACTGGAGAGCACACAGTGTAATGCAGCCAGTTCATTTGGGAACAATCTGTGATTTGGCCCTTATCTTCTACACCAGCAATGAATACCTAATCTGTGCAAGAAGAGTCTCAAGTTCCATATTGACACCACCACTGTGTAATGTCCATCCCCAATGAAAGCTCTTAGGTCACTGGTAACCAAGTTCCTGAATCATAGGGGTGCATGGACTGCAGAATTAGCATAATTTGGGATGTAGGCCATTTACCAACACGCTTGCCAGAGAACAAACAAAAAGTAGTAGCTTTCTGCTGATCATTTCTCTGTTTAATTTCCTTTAGTCATTCTCCATACAGAATCACTGAAGCTTCTTCATCTACAAGGTACTACAAGACCGGTGGCCTCCTGTTAAAAACGAGTGGATGCACCACCACGCCCCAGAAAATTCATGTATGTTGAAACTGGAAGTTCTCACACTTACATTAAATCTTTTCACTCAACTCCTCCAAACAAATGTCAGTTCATACAACACACCATCCAAGGCAAGGAGATTTCCAGATCTAGTTCCAAGGAAATTTTTGCCAGTACACCTCTACCATTCCAGAAATGGAGAAGCAGAGCAGTCAGAACCTTTAGCTCATACAGAGAGAAGCAAAAGCTAAAGGGAGACGGCTGCTCAAAAGGCAGCTTCTGTCCCAGCACAGAGATGGATACACTCCATGGTACACTCACTGAAGTTCTTATTTTCCCAGGTTCTGCCAGACTGTGAACGGCATTTCCCAGTAAAGGCTTGAAAACTGTTTGCATTTAACTCACAGGAAAACACAGAAGAATGGATTTGATGAAGAAAGCTTTCCCCTTGTTCTGAAATGGGTTGACAAGAACAGGCTACAACTTTCAAAAGATTACCATTTCCAGCTCAGCCCCACATCAGTACACACATGAAAAGTGAACTTGATTTAACTTTGACTTCTTGTATCTTCAGCAGAAGTCCAAATAAAAAATGATCACTGAGAATGGTCACTAAGGCTTTGTTTTCTAGAGTTGAGTAACATGGCTGTTCCTCCGGGAATGTCAGAAAGGCTGACTGCAAACCACCATTTTTTAATTTCTTTCTTCAAAACTGGCAATTTTTTAACTACTGACAAGCAAATCCAGGAACTGCCTGTTTCATAACCTAGGTGTCCACCTACACTAACCTAATGTGGTTTGCTGCCTTTGGTTTCCAGGCTACATGTGATCCTAGACTAACACAATAGGCAGTACTTAATATTGCCCAAGTGGCCTTAAATAATCCTTTCATTTTCAGCTGCCATTAATCCATGAAAGAAAAGAAGAGGCTGCCTGAACTAGCACTTTCTCAGTTTGTTCTATCATGAACTGGTTTTTCTCAATGGAATTGTACACAAGCAGAAAAGATAAGTATGCCAGGAGATGAGGAGGGGAAAAGAAACAGGCTTTTTTCTCCTGAGGGGTTTTACTCTTTCCTCATCATTTTCTGCATGATATAGCTCCTCTTTTCATTGCTCAGCAGGGAATCCCAGAGGCCAGAGGCAAATTTTCCCTTTAGTCTTGGAGCACTCATGATGGATTCTTGTTTTAAGAAGAGGTTATTAGTTGTTTGCTCTTGAGTATTATATCATCACCATTACAGCAAAGCTGGTCTCATTCTAAATTTCGTTTATTCTTTGGCACTCACAAGATATCTTGGGTTACACAGCTAACATCCCTTTATGTGCCAAAGTCAATGAAACCCTTTCCATTGGCTCCAATGGTGGCAGATGAAAAGTTGCAAAGGTGCTGAAAAAATGATCTCTTTAGGGCTTAATTCTGTTTCCACTGGTAAAATTCCCTCTGTCTTTGACAAGAGTTACTGCAAGTCCACTGACTTAAATAGCTTTTTAGAAATCATGAAACTATTCAGCTATCATGTAAACTTCTGCTTGATAAGGAATGCTCACATACCTTGAGGTCTGTTTATACTGTACCTTGTTAATAGAAGCTATCACTTAAAAATGTCTTGGCTACTGTTTACATTTTCACTACTTATACCGTAGTTCATATAAGTTCCTGTAGAAATAGCAAAAGAGGCAATATTTAGAAGAGATCTCCAGTTAGGAACAGTACCTAGTTCAATCTTTAAAATACCATAGTTTTCACATTCCTAATAAATAATGGAACATCATTAATCCTGATTAGAAAATTAACCAGTGAGGGCTTGGAGCTATATATCATCTTCTACAGCCATCTTTAGCCCCATTTTTATCTGCTTCACAGTTTGGGCGAGTATAACCTAGTCTCCTCTTAGCACTTAACTTCTCAAGGCTCATATAGCAAGCAGAATCTTCCTTTGATGCTTCTCCAGCTTTGTAATAACATTGATGTGCAGGAAAAGATCCATAATTCAAAAAGACACTGTAGTAGCCATATGCATGGATTAAGCATCATTTTCCTTTTTTCAGTAAGTCTTTGTTTAATAAATTAAGACATTTAATTACACACACAGAAAATCAATCTTCCATATAGTTTAGGTCTGGATAGGAGGAGCTTTACTCCTTTTTTTTTTTTTTTTTGTTGTTGTTGTTGTGCCTAAAGGATTGTTCTCCCTATCCCAAAATAGTTTGTGTTATCTTGTATTAACTTCAGCAAGTTCAAGAAACTATAACCAGAAAACTCTCCATGTTCAAAGAAGAAAAAAGGCACCTTTTATCTTATCTATTCCACACATACTTTTAATTCTGAGTCTGACATCATTGCTGGCTAAACCTTCAGAGCTGCCAGAGCACTAGCAAGTTCACTATGGTAAAGAGTTTCAAAAAGTAAGTTACCAAATCTCTGCTTACAGATGTCAGTATCGAAGAGTTTGAAACTTCAGGGTGTTACCTGATATTTCTCAGAATACCAGTTTTAACATTTCCACTTTCCATTGCTTTGTCATCTCTATTAGCTCTTGAAATGGAGTATAAGAACCCCAACTCAAATCATCAGGTTTAATTTGTGAAGAGTTTCAGATCCAAACACAATTAAAACCAACCTATCTGATTTCAAATTGTTTCAAAATTGCTCTGTTAAAATTAACCCTCCCTTCAGTTCTGGTCCCACCACCACCTTCTGGGACTGAAGATTCTCACATTCCAATACTTTAATTCATAGCTGTCTTCAAAATAAGAGAAATGGAAAATATAACTTTACCAAATATTTTAACAGCTATTTTAAGGTGTTCTACACATCTCTAGGTTGGCCACTTGCAGCATGGATGATCTAGCTATGCCAGTTACTTAGACAGATTGTTGAAATTTATCAACTACCTAATTTTTGCAGGGAATGTCAAGTACTGATGCCTGATACTTGGGAATAAGTGTTTCCACAGAGAAAGGCTTTGCAGTACCTTTGAATTTTCTCTTCAAGGTTAGCAGGATGAGATCATTAAGGGAAATATGTGCCCCGTTATGCATAACAGAGCACTTCTCTCTGCTTTCTCTGCTTTTGCACACTATTCCTGTTCTTACACAGGTAATGCATACTGCAGGAACCACTAGCCAAATATGCCTTGTGTGTTTACATCCCAGAGGATGTTTGGACAAAATTTTAAAATGTGAGCTTCTGCCACTACACATAATAATAATAATTTTAAAAAAAAGTAATCAGCTTTTAAACACCTACTAAAGTGTTGGGATCATCAGAGGTGCCAGCAAGCAATCACAAGATTACTTACATCTTACACTCCTCCTTGGGCTGTGAGACAATCCCATGCTCTTGTGCTGTCTTCTACAAGTGCTAAGGCAAAGCAGAAACACTGGCACAAAGGCCTGCAAAGGCAGAACTAACAGCAGCCTTCAGGGCAATTGGGATGGCACCACAGCAGAACAGCAGGTGTTCAGCTTTTCTTCTCCCACCCCACTACAAAAGCTCAATTTCTGCCTTTATTAATTTTTATTTTTTCTGAGTTAGTCATGCTTCGTCTTGATTTTGTTTGTTTTGAGGAAGAACAAGGCAACAGCCTAGTCAGGGCTTCAAATACTGCTGTTATATGCCACAAGTGGGAAGGATCTGGTTAGCCTGTTGGAGAGGGAGCTGCCTGGGAGGAGGGGAGGGAAGAGAGAGACAGGAGAGAGAAGCAGGATGGTTGCTTCTGGGCCCCTCGAGGCTATTACACAAGCTCCTCTTCTCTCTAAGCACCATGACCTTCTCTGGGTATTAAAGAGGGTTGTTTTGTTTTCTTCGAGCTAGGATGATTCCTGCCACGTATTTGATATTAGAATTTCTCTCTAGTGGTTTGCAAGTATTTGATCCCCTAGGGCTTGTGATGCTGGATCCACTAATGATTCACACAATGGCATTAATGTCATTCATGGATGAAACCACATTTCCTTACCCTACAGGGTGAGAGCAAGATGGGAAAACTGTGGCTAACATTAGGAAGGCACTGGGTGGGAAAGAAAAATTGAAGTATTCAGGTCAAAAGACAGTGGGTGGTTAAGTAAAAATCCATGATTTCTGATCATTCTGGAGGTGGGGTGAACAATAGAGATTTCACCCTCGAACGCCTGAGGACCCAGCACTAAAAAAGAAAAAAATAGACAATAAATGACCCCCCAAGTGAGCAATTTAAAACCATTCCCTTTGAAAACAGTTCTTGAAAACAAGTTGGCAGAACAGTTAGATCTCCCCACAGCAATGCATCATGAGATCACGTACAAGGAAACAGCAGAAGTATCAAAGCATGCTTTACTCAAGCATGCCCTTAGTTGCTCTGCTTTCTTAAGCTGGGCAGCCCAGACTAGTGCCTAACAGCAGAGGCTGCATGAGGAGCTGGGTAAACACTGCCAGTTAAATGGTGGCCAAATCCTTCTCACCTTTGAGTGGGAAATGGGGCTCTTAATTTTTAATTATTTCAAATAATCACAGCAGAATGAAAGTAGGAACTTATATTTAATTGCTAATGTGCATGCATAACTTGGAAGGAACATTTCACACACTCCTTTCCAGTGGAGCTTCCACTAATAAATGGTATGAGGAAGGTGAGAAATAACACAGGAATGTAGGAAACAACTTCCAGGAGGACAGAGGGACTGAGCCAGCTGATTGACGATGGCATGCCAAATCACCTTTACCCAAAACACAAGAAAGTTTAAACAAAAGTAGAAGGCAAAAAAAAAAGGGTCCCTGAGTAAGAAGTACATCAGAATTATCTGCCTGTGGAGTGATGATGAGAGCACCAGCAGAATCAGCTCAGAAAAACATGGCAGAGAAATTTCCAGCAGAAAGGCCCATTCCAAGGCTGGGACACAACTAGGTGACTCAGAAAGCCTTCCCAGCTCCAGGGTGGAAGAAAGAGGAAAGATTTCCAGTTCCTCACAAGAGGAGAAACAACACTTGGATCAGATACCAGCCTAATAACCAAGGTGAACTTTTCATAATCTCAAAATGTCCAGACTAAGAAAATATACATTGTTCACTGGTTAACAAAACACAATAACTGTCAGAAAAGGGGTTTGCATCTTGATTTGTGAATATAATTTATACACAGGAGAGTCTCAGCTCTCGCTTCAGTTTTGTTGGTGCCAATCCTACCATTTAAGGATTTCATCTTGGAGACAGCTACTCCTCCAAGCCACGCCACTGACGTCATTTCCCAGTGAAGTCCCCTTACACCCACAAATCAGGTGCTGAAATCCCTTTGTGGGATAGTAAAAATGCTGGCACAACTAGCTGCCAATGTAAAATTATTTCTGAAAACGAGAGGGACAGGTCAAAGCCCCTTTAAAAAAACAAGTCTTGGTGGCTATGCAGAAAAGGATTATATTATGCTTAGCTAGTGCGTGGGTGTGGAGAACAGGGGACAGAGACAGTGTTCCTCAACATGCCCTCCCCGCAGGCCCTTGCAGGGCAAAATATATAGGCAACATTTCAACATCAAATCCACAAACAGATCAGGATACACTGGAGGAGAGAGAGACCGATTCCTTGTTTTTTAATAAAAGGTAGGATTAGGAAAAGACGTAGGTGGGGAAGGTGTAAAACAAGCAGGCAGGCAGTCCTTACTCAGCTTCCTTCTTACATTCACTGCTCTGAAAAGTGGACAAGCTTTAGGAAGAAATAAGACACATGGCTGTGGGTAAAGGGGGGGAGGAATTAGAAACTGTAATTCAATCTAATATTTGAGGCTTGGCAAATGCACCTATGGGATTTCATGAAAACCCCCGAATCTTTTTCATTTCGGAGCAATTAACCAGATCCCAGCATCGCTGGCTCCAGTGAGCCGCTTAGCTCTCTGTTTTATTACCCATTTCCTTTCCCCCTCGCCAGCACTAGCTCCCATCCTCGCACTTGGGAAAAAAAAAAAGGGGGGGGAGGTAAAAACCCCACACACTGTTACAATGCCACAAAGGGGCCACCACAAACAAGTGCCAGCCAGTGCATTTCAGAGCAAACACAGAACACACATAAATGAGGCTCACATTTGGATTAAAACGCTGTTGTGTTCAGGCATTTATGTGTGGCATAATTAAAAACATCCAGCTGTAATTTAATAGTTCCCACCAAGCACAGACATAAAGTCTAGCAATTTTTTCCCTCTGCATATTTAACCCTTAGAGACAGAAGGAAGAGGAGGCAGGGGGCAGGGGGAGGGAGCAGGAAGCTGGGGAGAGACAGAGGTCTTTTGAACACATTTTTTTCCCCTTCCTTTGTGTTATTCTAGTTTGCTTTTTACCTCCTCTGATCTTTTGCTTCTACAAAGAGAAAGCAACTGTCTTCTGGATGTCGTGGAAACAGGAATCACATTCTGAGAGCATTTCTGTAGTTCAACAGCAGTACGGCTGGGTACAGGATCCTCACTTTCCAGAGGATAACATCTGTAGCTGGATGCACTGATTCACGGTTTGTGAATATGCCAGATTTTTCAGGCTTAAAAATCAACTACTAAAAAGACGAATTTCACCACCATTACTCACCCTGAGTACAGTCTTTCTATTCAGAGCGGCCCTTCTAAATCAAAGGCAGCAGTGACAGGACTAAGTACAGTGTTAGGACAGGAAGGGTAAGCCAGCATTTGCAGCACTAGCTAAGCATCTGGGACACCAGGGCGGGTTCAGTCCCTGCTCTGCCACGTCGCTCATTTTCAGAAAGACATCTCTAGGGGCATTTTTAAAAAATGTTCAGCTACCTTAGTAAGGACCCACCTGTACCACTGGAAACATGAATATTTTGAAGTTTTTCACTTCTCCCCATATAAATTCCCTGAAGGCAGACTTGGGTAGATAATATTTTCCTCCATCCAAAAGTATGTTGCAAAGAGAAATGTATTCAAGATTGGGATGTGCTGAAATCCCACAGCAAGGAAGAAAGCTAATAAAGAGGAGATAATCTGCTTGGCCCTCTATTTCTAAATGCGTTCAGGCAACTGTCCATTACACTGACTCAGCTGAACAGCAGGACTTTACTACAGCAAGGAACACAGAATTCCACCCTTATTCTGGGAGAATGAAAATTGAATTAAATGCTCTGCCTAAGTTCATAGCCATGGCCAACTGTGTCCTAATTTTCCAACAGTGTATATAACAACTGGCCTACGACCTTAAATCTACCAGTCTCCAGAGACAGAAGACTATCTTTGCACATAAAAACCTATAGAATTTCTATTTCTAGTTCAGGTCTACCCTTTAAACATCTACCTGTCCTACAGAAGACATGTGCAGAAATACAGAGAGAGGAAATGGAAAGAACTTCCAGGGAAGTTCTTTAAAGTAGAGAAAACTGGGAAAGAAGCCTCTTCTGTCCATATAATTTTGAATTTTAAGTTCATTCATACCTCTCTTCAGCTTTTTTTTTTGTCACATCCAGGTCAGTATCTACTGGCATGAAAACCTGCAAGAAAGCATATGTTATTCTTGCCATCCTGAGGAATAAGACAAAGCATCCAATGTATCCACACAGGATTATGGAAGCCAGCCATGCTGTGAACTTGTCCCAGCTGAATCAGAAACATAACCTTGACAGCCCTTATACATACCTGCAAGTAAGTAATCAAGAAGCCTGGTGATGCTTACAGAATGGTTTCTAATCAACATATAGAGAAAAGATCTGTGAAAGACAGCTTTTTAAAATATGTCAAGTAATGAATGTTAAAAAAATATGATCAGTTCATGTCTCGTTTGTATTATATGCCTGTCAGTAAAAGATACTGCATCAGCTTTGCTCAGAACTCTTTGCTCACATGTACGAGCAGGTGAGCAGCACCACTGTCAGTATCAGCACTGCCTACTGTGGGTGCAGCCAGCTAACCTCAGCCGTGGGATGAAGGAAGGGATTACCTAGAGCTGCAGCAACAGCTCTGCAGCTGTGAAATGCAGGATCTCAGGATCATAGAGTAATTCAGGCTGGAAGGGGCCTCAGAAGGTACAATCTGCTGCTGTGAGGTAAGTCACTTGGGCATACCTGCTTTGTACATCAGAGTACCCAAAACACACAGCTCTGACCGCCCTGGATACCACTTGGCTATAGTACAGCACGGTGTGATGCCAAGACAAGAAAAATTCTCACTCAGATCTGGTAGCAAGAAAGCTTCCAGTCTCAGCACATCCCTGATAAATCCAGAATTCTTCTTAGGAGGATCATTTAATCTGGTTTACTGTGGCAGTGATGGAAATGCATTGCTCCTGAATACGAATCACTATTGGTGCCTCTGTACCTGCAGTGCACAGATACCTTTACCTCTCAGCATTTCCCCTTCCCAACAATAAAGTATTCCAGACTGCTCTAAGAAATAAATTTAACCTTTTGACAGCCTCAAACCCTCCGAAGAAACGACTCCTATAGGTGCCTAAGATAGATGGATGTGTGGGAGTGGGTTAGGTAAATAGGTTCCAAATGAAATCCCACAAACTGTGGCTCAGGACTACTGAAGCATTGTTTTTGATTGCCACTTTATTACCTCCTTTATTGCCTCTCAAATAGATTGCAGAGAGCATGGCATGCCAAGAGAGAATGAGCCTCCCTGTCCTAGTAAAATCGTGGGTTTCTTCCAACTAGAAATCCTAACCCAGATCTCTTTTTACATAAATAAAAGTCAGAGCAGGTCTTGCACTGTAGCAATTTCTTACAATGTCATTTTAAAAGTGCTCTGCTGCAAACTTCCCTGCAAATGAAAACAATCCGTCTTCCCAAGGCATCCTGCAGAGTGTGTGATTTTTCAGGCAAGGTGGGAGTGGGTGATGTTGAAATGAAGACGGAACAGGGTGACACAGTACACCAGGACTTCATGAGATCTGTTTTCTGCATCCTGACCCTTACTAATGAGAAAAAAGCTCCACTGTGTCTTAAACATCATGAAAGCACAGACAAAAACAACTAGCTGGTGATGGTTGCCAACAGCACTTCTGTTCTGTCTGTACCTTGACACTTAGCAGTGAGTGCTGGGCTTCAGTAACACTTTTAACAGGAACTAACGATGTGGAGCACCCAGGCAGCTCAGCAGCCAATCTGCCAACCTGCTGCTTTTGGTGTTCTGCTATAAAGGTAAGTCCCAAGCACACAATGTAGGACAATAATGTTTTATGTTGCAAGATATTGCTGTCATAAAGTTTTCCAGGTAAAAAGTACTTGAAGAGCACTAAAAGTGGGGAGAGGCACAGGATGAACAGTTTTCATGCTTGCCTGAGTCAGATACCAAGGTTCTAGTAAGTCCTAGTGAATAGAAAAGAATATTTGTTCTGGTTTTAATAATACAGACAAGCTGATAAGATGCTACTTTTGCACCATGTTCTGCTTTACCCTTCACCCTCCACCATCATTTTAATGCAATATATTGAATCTATATATAGTACCATAAAGGCACCATTAATGTTACAAATAAAATAGTTTTTTTTAAAAACACACCAAATCCAGCAATCATATCTGTTCTATACATCTTATGTCACCTCCATATCACTATGATGAGAAACATTTCTATCATACAAGCTGAACCAGTGAGTCCTAATGACATCAGTGTCAGGTTTCGCCATGTAACTCAGCCAGTACCCTAGAAATCTCCATCACTACCAAAACACAACCACTGTAAGGATGGATTCAAATCTTGATGCACCATGGTTACTGTGGGACTTAATTATAGCCAAGGACTCTGCAGCTACTCCTGGGAAAGAGCATAGTGGCATCTTTAATATCAGCACAGAGCAGATGGGGACTGAGTATTGGGCCCTGCAAGGTTGACTGAGCACGTGGGTAAGGCTGTGAGCCACGACATGAAGCTTCCTGGCACAGTGGGGGCAGAAGGGATGACAGTGAGTTGTGAGGAGCTGAATTTAGAGTATGGCCCCCTGGCACTGTGAGCCTGCAGGTACAACCATAATTCACACTCATCTGGAAGGCCCTTTCCCTCTGCCAAACTGGTAACAGTATAAAGAGCACTCAAGATACAGGGCTTCAAATAATGAACCATTGCTTTTCTTAAGGCCATGTTAAAAAAAAATATGTAATAATCCCCCTAAGTTTTTCTTCTACACTTTGCATGCTAGTCAGAATGCACTTTCCTGGGAAATGCATTATAATAACAGGCAATGTTTAGCATCACATTTGAAGTGAGCACATCCCAGTGATTAAAATCCAGGCAACGGAAATAAACACATCAGCAGGACATGCTGCACAGTACTGAATTGGGACTTCTTTGTTTTATGACTTTCTTGAGCGTTAAATACTGTGTGAGAAAAACATTGTTCAAACTTAACCATCTGTATTTGGTTTCTTTTGAGTGCATTACAATCATCAGTAAACATTTTAAGCCTAGAATCAGAAAACCTGCTTGTACTTGTGGGAGAATAATTGTGACAATAAAAGGTATCTTTGTAGCAATAGAATTGTTTTATTTCTTTTTAAAATGAATGTATTAGAAATTTGTTGTTTTTAAATGGGGCTAGTTCATGTTAAAGTGACATAGTCCATTATGTTAAGCTGAGAGAGAAACAATTTCCCTGTAAACAGTTTTCTGCATATCAATATCCCATTTCAAAGAGGGAAGAAATTTTTAAATTATTGCAATTTTCAAAGCTAAAGACCTGGAGTGAAGGAAAAAAACCCTGGAGTTCAAGGTCAGCATTTTGCTTTGACAATTTCAAAACACATCTTTTAATGCAACTTCTTAAATATGTTATTAGGTTTAATTTTCAAAACAAAAAGTGTTTTTAAATGAGAAAGCCATTCAGTTAGAAACTAAAACAAAACATTCTGATGGTTCCAAAATTTTATTTCCACAAGAGTTTTCAAGTTAAGATATTTGTGAAAGCCAACTCCTTCCCACAAACAGTCTCAGTTTCTGTGAATCAGCATGTTCTGTCTCTGAAGACTTTATTACCAGCATGACACAAAGGCTCCCACCTCACAAGACCTCTTCTCCAAGAGCCTGTTAGTCTCCACCCTCCTGGGAGCTGCCACTGCAGCAAGAGCGCTGGGTTTGGCTTCTACCCCTTGCTGAGAGACAGCATCCTGCTGCCAGCTGTGGTTCTCATGTCTCTGCTGAAGTCTGCTCTCCCTCCAGCCAAATGCCAGAAGATAACAGGAAGAGCACAGGGTAAGAAGAACACTGCACCTGCAAGCATCTTCTCTTACTCACCTCTTGGGTAAAGCTTCAGATCCTTGGAAGCTCACTTGGAAAAGATGAGCATGAAAGGAAGAAGCTGGCCAGCTCACCCACAGCTCCTTGAATTCTCACAGCCCCCTGAACAGAAGGACAACAGTAGCCATCAGGACACAGGGTGGTATCAGAATCATATTTTTATCATCCATGTTGAAAAGCACTGAAATCGTCTCACCCATTATTTGTTCTGCCTCACTGGCTTCCAACTCATCCTCTGGGCTGCTCTGGCCAAGCTCATGGTCACAAAATGTCTGTTACCCCAGATACATCTCCTCAAGGCTCCCCAGCTCCAGCCCCAGCACTGACCTCCTCAGCAGTCTAGCTTACAGCATCCCAGGCATCCTCTCATTCTCCCAGTTCCCGCTTCTCCATACCAGAGTTAGCAGCTGCTGTCACTGCTGTTGAGCTCTGCTCATGGAAATCCTAACCCAGGCACAGGGGCTGGAAAAAACTGCCTTGATCCAGGGTTAGGCTTTCTGCTCCACTTGTTAGAGGTACTCGGGTGCTGAACTAGCTGGTTGCATGTGCCAGCATCATTCTGCAGTCTTAGCAGGTTAACCAGTTGAAGAAGAGGCATGCAAGAGATACAGGCAGTTCCATACCCCCACAAACAGCATAAAATCAAAGCTTGGTTTCTAAACTATATGCAGAAAGACTGCCCACACCATCCCACTCTTCCTTTCTCTAGCACTGTCAGCATCAGGGGCTTTCTGTGCCTCTTGGATGATTAAAGCCATGCAACCTTTGGCCTCATGCCTTATAACTCCACCCAAGGCATGCTGTAATTCCCTAGAAATGCACTGTTTGTCATGTTTTATTATTTAATTACACTCTGGCTTTATGTGATTTGAGACATGTCTGTTTCTTCACTAGTTACATGTGAATTTTAAGCCCTAGAAGGCAAGACTGCAAGCACAGATGCACTGCAAACCTTGCTGATACCAGAACTGCTGTGCTCAGCACCTGTCCTCTTCCATTTGTCTTGCTCATGCTCCCACTAGGGAAGCATGGCTCTCCCAGCTAGCACAGTGCCAGCAGCAAAGTCTATATTGTTTGCATCTCAGAGTGGACCACATCCTCATGTCATGTTGTACATCCCCAGACTCCCAATTATGAGTTAACCTTTACAACACCTTGGTAATTCCTTAAATAAACAGAAACAAGCAAAGGGAGAAAATGAGCACTTACTGGAAAAATTATCAAGTATGGAGGTATTTTTCTTCATAGATTTTTATCCCAAAAGTGACAAAAGCAGATGCCAAGAACTAATGAACAACACGTCTAGGATGTTAATCAGAAAAAGAAGAGGGCAAAAAAAGAAGAAGAAAGGTGAGTGATTTGGTCATTCCCGGGTCTAGGCTTGAATTTTGTGTTTTATAGAAGTATACAGTCCTCAGGATGAAGGAAAAGCAAAGCACCTTGATGTAGCTTCATTTCTCAAGGTTTGGCCTAGCTTAGCACATGCAAAAATCTGTGGTAGTACTAGACAGGCTGACAAGCTATCCAGTACAACAATAATTATTTCCATATCATGAATGTCAAGGTAATTATTCACATGAATTCCCGTGGAAGTTAGTTGAGCAAAAGTTTGGAGAATTCCCCCCAACATCTGAAAATACCATAATGGTATTAACAGTAAATTGCAAAATATAATTGAAGTTGGCTGGTATGCTCTAGAATCCCTCTCATTCCTACTAGCCTCACTGATCCTCTTCCTCTCTTTTTTTTCCTCTATTTTAAACACTTGCTAGAAATATGAGTCCTACCTAGCTAAGAAATCCTTTCAAATAGGAAACTGCATATTTAGAAATGCATAAGGAAGAAGGAATAACAAGCACTCTCTGTAAATATCCCTCACCTCCTTTCATTTTGCCCTTTCAGAGAAAGGGAATTTGCCACTTGTAGCCAGTGAAGCCTTTTTGTTGCCTGTTTCTGGGTCCCAGTCGATCAGTATTTCCCAAAACACAGCACTGCTGTTTGAGAGTTGCGTGTTAGGCATCTAGAGTTCAACAATAACAGAATTCTTTTTGTTTTGGCAGAGCTTGCCTCAGTTTGGAAACTTTCTGCCTGAGTTTGATGTCAGTCAAACTGAGCAGTCAATATGGCCATCCAAAAAAGTAATGCTAAGTAAACAGAGTTACTGCAACTTCTGCTAAAGGAACAGACATCATAGCGTGCTCCCAAATTTTTTGTAGTCCAGGGTTAACAAACAAGAGATACAGATTTCATTATTTCTATATGCATATAGTTAGTTAGTTAGTTAGTTAGTTAGTTAGTTAGTTAGTTAGTTAGTTAGTTAGTTAGTTAGTTTAATTGATGGATACTCCTAAATTTGTGTACCAGTCAGATCTGAAGCACAGGGAAGGACAATTGTCCTTATCATTTCTGCCAGAGCCAATGGAATCCATGCTGACATTAATGAATAATAATCTAATCCTTCTGGCTAACTCAAATCCTTCAAGACTGAAACCACCAAATATCGTCCAGGATACATTTGTGAATCTGTAGAAGGGGATGCTGAAACAAAAATCAACACTGTGTCTCTCCTATGTTAACTCAAAGGACTGCCCCAGGACAGGAAAATATTCATGTTCTTAACTATTTATTGCACAGGAAGGCTGGGGAGACATGAACCTTCTGCAAATCCCCAAAAGCATGGGAATGACAAAAGAAAGCTAAGGTAACTGTTGATAAAATTCTGGGTAATATGCATGACATTTGCATAACTATATGTCTCTGTTCCCTCACAAGAAAATCTTACTGCCATTTTTCACCTTGCATCTTTCTTTATCTTTCATCCTTAATAAAAATTAACATTGAAATTCACTGTCTTTAAACTAATGATTTGCACATGAAGTGTCATTTGCCTCAATTTTTTAGAGTTAGCTTATAACCTGTAACATAAATAATTTTTAAACATCACTCCATACCATTATGTGTCAAAAAATACAGGGATGTTTGCCTGTTTGGTGGATCACAGACAATTTTAGGTGCTGAGAGATACTGAAATGGCTCTGTAAGGATTATGGGCTGCTTACTAGACTATTTTCCCAAAAGCTTGATGTTTCTTGGTAGTTATGGTATGACACATCAATAACAATTATTTTTAAGTAGGAGGCTGTGAATCCCACAGCTGCAAGGGCTTAGAGAAGCAACTTGCAATGTGACCTCAAAAAACTTCATTTTTGAGGGGGAAAAGTTTCATTTAGACATTTTGACACTTCTGTCATTCTTCGGGTCTGCTGTTTTTAAATTGTATTGGCTTACTTTGAAAACACTCAATACATAACAGTAAAGTAACCCTCAGTACACATCTATTTACTTGCCTTTACTACCCTTCATTTAAGCAAAGTCAAGGATGTTTTCTGTTTACTTGTCTATCCCCTTTCTATCCATTCCTAAAATTTACTTAGTTTTATGACTGGCTGTGAGCTAAGGTTTGCATAGACTTGCCTGCAACTATTTCAAGGTGACTTCTCTGAATAGCAACAGCTTATGTGGAGTCTAGCACTGCATAACATACAGACATAGCTGGCCTTCCACCCTGAGTGGATTATTTTGCATTTATTAACATAGAATTTCATCTGCCACTTTACAGTTCAGTCTTTAAGTGTTATGAGCATTTTTCTGCTGACCTGTAAAGGACCTTCTTCTTGAACAAGCCTACCTTGTCCTTCATCCTCTCATAAATACAGCAATAGACCTATGTAGGCAGACTAAACTAGTAAGACTTTAGCGGAAAAACCCTTTACTCTGCAAAGTTACATTTTTAGTTCTCACATCATTCCGAGAAGGGAACTTTCCCACTTACTGAACAACATCATAATTTCATAAGAGGAATGGTGATGACTTTGGATCATGTTTCTTGGAACAGCTCACAGCATCCAACCAGTCTACATTAACTCCTTCCAAAAAAATGGTAGAACAGTGAGGCAGTGCTACAAAACCACAATGTAAATTTTTCATAATGCATATGCTTGTGCCTTCTCACCTAATCTTCATTACTTAGCTTCTAAAAGTTTGCCTACCACAAAGCCAAAGACTCTACACTGGCAACACAACAGCCACTTTCCACCCTCAAACAGCTAGGATGCACATTCCAGTTAACAATCTGGCAATTTCATATTTGTATCATTTAAACTACTCAGTAAGCAATGCTTTTCTTTAGAATAGTATTAAAATTATGCTATATTTAGCCTAAAACTATTTTGACTCAATTTGTATATATTTTCTTTCCTCCCCTCCTAAAAAATGTTACAACAGCTGTAAGCTCCTCCATAGTGAGTATCAGTAAGTGCTATCACACTGTTATAAATCTACTCCTGTAGATTTAGAAGTAGAGTTTCAACTTCTAATGTGTTTGAGATAGAAAAGTGAATTTATTTACTTTTCTACCTTTCATAATTTTCTTCAAAATCTTTTTGGTGTGTCTTCCTCTGTTTTGGCATGTATCTTGTGAAAGTTAATTCACCTTTGTAAGCTCCTTAGTCGTAATGACTTCCACATATTCAATTATGTCTTTTTGTTTCTTTTTTTTTTTTTTTTTTGTCTGTTTAAATGCTAATTTTGCTAGGAAAAAAAATCACATGACCTCTCAAAAAGACCCTAGGATGATGCTAGGTCCTTTCCAGCTGGAAGGGAAGCAAAATCCCATACTAATATCGTTGGCATAATCTGGAAGAGCCCTTATTCCTGCTTCCTGAACTGACAGCAGGAGCAAAGAAAGAGTGAACTCTTTAGTTTCTTAACAGTGAGGCCTGAGGCCAGGACCTGGACAATTCAAAGAAAAGATAGGGAAGGAGCTTTCCTCTCCTACACTACAACCTAAGCAAAGTCTTTCAACAGTGCTAACTAGCACATTTTAACAATTAGACATCATTATCATGTTTTTCCTGAAGAGAGCCTACTCTTTAGTTAAGAATTAAATATGGCAAAAAAACCCATAGAGTTTAAGCATTTATTATTTTTTGTCAAGTTGCAACCCATATTTGGCCTATTTGACAGAAAAGTCAGAAGGTATTAGTCACTTAAAAAGAAAAACCTTCCCTTTTTCTTTACTGCTCTGCTGTGGTACAACCTAGAAATTTTACAGAAATCCCCATCTCCATTTGGACCAGCCTCCTGATCACACAGACTGTAACTTCTGGTTGATTTACAGTTCATCTCTTCTGGATATCTTGTTTTAAGGCATCCTTATAGACAGTTTATACACCTTAGCAATTTTCCACTAACTACTTACCCTTGCACAACTTATTTTTCAGCTTATGGCCAGGTTAAACCTGATTAGCTTTAAATGTCCAGTACTTAGATTTTGTAAAATCCCTTTACTGAAGAGCCCTAAAGTATTAACTATTTTTTTTCAGATACATACTTTAAAAAATTGAGATCAAGCCATTTTTAGTATTTCATTTTTTTCTGCACAGACTGAATTATGATGGTCTCCTGCTGCTGCATTGAGAAAAAGAAGTGAGAAGCTAAAAGAAACCAGAGCAGAATCGAAGTGGGAGTGAAGACGAACACTGATGATTCCAGTGTTGATGTTCTCTTGCTTCCCTGAAGCAACTACTGTCCCAGTGTCCCACGACACTGTGAGATGTGGAACACAACCAAACCCTCCAGCTGCTTCACTAAGTCCTTTAGGTATCAAAGCCAAAAACAACATCATGGGTGTGTCAACTTCATTAGCAATGATTAGAACAATCACACAATTGAAGCATTTTGTATGGCTCAGCAAAGGACTCTTCAACGACTTAAATCCAAATCAAAAACATCTTGTTTTACTGTTAACTGTTTGGCTATTATTAATTGCTTATGTGATTACACCAGTGAATGTAGGATCTAAAAATACAAACAGGATAAGACCTGTTCTTTACAATGAAACATAATTTTAGCAAAACACCTGCAAAACAGAAATGCTTCTGCATTCAAGGAAACTAGTAATGCACCTGGTGACTTAGCAGAGCAGATTCTGGAAATAAAAGTAAACACAGGATCTCATTTCCCCCAACCCTACAGCACATGCATTATGGGCACATATGCAAAGGACATCTCCACATTACATCATTTGAATAAAGAAGGCACCTTTCACCTGCTGATGTAACACAAAAGAAAAAAAAAACAATAGTGGACTTGTTTCAGTCTGTCCCAAATTACCTTGCTGTGCCTACTTCTTTGGCCTCTTGAAGGAGAGCATGGACTTTGCAGTCTCTCTTTACTGCTCTTCTCATCATGCGCGTAGTTCAATGAGACTTCAGTAATAGAGCAAACTCGAAGACTGGTTCTGGACATCCTGATTGGCAATAAACATTTTGATGTACAATTTCACGTTGTACCTGGACAAAGAAGCACAGTGATTTCAGTTTCAGTTCTCTAAAAGACATCATGAACTCAATATGGCAAAACCCAAGAGGTGATTCCAGGAGACCACCCGTTGAAAGCCTGAAGGCTTTTCTCCAAAGTAAGGACTGAATAGGAACTGCAAAATTGACCCAAAGGGGGGGAAAAGAAAAACAAACTAAGAAGAACTGATGACTATAAAAGCTGCAGATTTGGGAGGAAAAAAGTAAATTAAGGTGGGAGAAAGTGTTGAGTATATAAGCAAAATGACAGAAATGTACCACCATAAACAAAATAACGTTACACATGTTCCCAGTAGCAAGTGTGTCTCCTTCTCTATCAGTCATGGTACAGCAACCAACAAAACAAAGCAGATAAAATGTCCAATAAGATCTGCACTGATTTATTTCTTTGATTTGTTGTTTTTTTATAAAATAGGCATCCACAAATAAACCCAAATCAAGTCTGTTATTGCTTTTCAGCAGCAGGAGGGCAGACTGTAGGATTGGGAATTTTCAGATGCTATTTCCCTGCAATGCCGGTGGTCTTAGGTTCCTGGCCTTTTTAAACTCTTTGCGCAAGCCAGACCAGCAAAACAGAGACTGGGAAGAATTAACACCATTACAATAGTAAGAGTCCAGAGCATTATTAGCTACACTTCAAGAAATTGATCATATTTCCAAGCTACACTGACATATAAGAATAATTCTGCAATGTGTAGAATCAGTTTAAATAAAAATCACCAGTCACCATAAAGCATGCTGGTGTTTTCAAAAACTATAAACTCAGTTAAAAAAGAAAAACACATAAGAACATGAAATTTTGCTAAAAAGAAAAAAGGAAAACATAACCAGGGCTTCTGAAACCACTTTTTAAGAACAACATCTAATTTACAAAACATAGCGATAATACATTTATCTGTTAATTATCTCCTCATGAAAGCTTAGTTCTGCTTGACTTCTGCATATACAATTCCCAACAACAACAGTGGAGAGCTGTGACAATATATTGAGAGGACATTAGTGTAAATAAAATGTTGATACAAATGTTTGTTTTTCTAATAATTTCTGCTGTTAAGAAACTACGTTTTACAAAATTCTTTAATTGACTATACTCTTTCTTGGATATATGGCAGATTTTAACGACTGCAAAAATATAAAACTAAGGAAATTAAATTCTTGAGCATAAACCATGTGTGCCAAGATTGTAAGAGTGATATAAAAGATAACCAGTGTACACCAATGCTTTACAATTCCACCATAACTTCAGGGTTGTCATTTGCTTTCTAAGTGCATACCTCTTTCTAACAATACATGCAATTTGTGCTGAAGCAGCACTGCTTATCTTGTTATGTGCACTCTGCAACTCTAAAACTGTCATTTTATCCTGATTAAAATGCAACATAAGAAAAACTTATTTTCACTCTCTGCACTCCTAGACCTAAAATGATTTGCACTGAAATAAGGACATGCCTTATTACTTCTACATGCATGGATGTCTTTGAGAAAAGATGAACAAATATTGAAATTACATCACAAATTCTTGGAATCTTGAACTGTAGTTTCCTTCTCTGCATTGAACAGGTTTATGGTTTAGGCAGATGGTATTCTGGGCTTTCTATTTCACTTCATGAAAACTGCATATACCACCAGATCTTCAGGTCTAAGGGAAAGATTTGTTAAAATATCAGGGATTTAAATTTTTTAATGATTCACAATTATTTTAATGAAATTTCATACAGGTGACTACTGTTAGAAAATAATCATCTGATATTTCTCTCATTTAAGATGTAGTTCAAAATTAAAACACCAGTTCACTAACAATAACCATAATTTTCCTCATGCTTATATTTTCAAAGGCTACTTGGAGCATATGGCCCAAACATTTGATTTGGTTTTCCCACACTGTTCAGAGAGTCTCAGTAAGTGATTCACTTTTGGGGTTAGTTCACTCAGAAATGTAAGGCTCAGCAAGCCTTCTCAGAATTTTTCTGCTATCCTTATCCTACATAAACATCTTAATCATGATATATGACTACTAAAAGCTAGACAATACTGAATTATTTTCTGCCCAACATGCAAAAAATAGATGATAGACTAATAGTTAAGGCACTCTTAAGTCCTCCCTAAATCAATGCCTGTTTTAAACACAGATTTCCACAGTCAAACTGGGGATTATTTTTTATGTCTGTGGAAAGCTTCTGTCTGTCCACTCTAGGGAGAGTCCAGACAAGTGAGATAAAATCAAAAATGGTGAACTCCCCTGTGGAAGCTGGGAGAATAAAAACTGTATTTTGCCATATCAGCCAGAAAACATTGCTGAATCTGGATCTGTGTATGCGACTTTCTCCAAATAAGGTAGTTTCCTCAAAAGGGAGGTTAAGCAGCAAATGCAGAAAGTTGATACAGGAATCAGAATACTGTGGTCTTCTCTTACATCATCAGTCCCAGAAAAAGGGCTTCACAACTGTCCTGTCAGGAATATGAATGAACTATATGTGTACAGTCACCAGAGGTGAGACTAGCCACAAAAGTGTCAGCATAATAAGACAGATTCAGTGGAAAGCTTTAGTTCCATCATTTTCCTCAAAACATTTGTGCTTTTTGGAAGTACCTTGGTATTTGCTTCTTTTAAACACAAAAAGAAACACACATCTCTTAGAACTGCCTATTTCTCTGATAATAAGAAACCACTGAATTCAGACAACATCTAATATGCAATTTTAGTGACCACCTGCATCTAAGCAGGTGTTATCATAGAATCATAGAATACCCTGAGTCAGAAAAGAAGCACAAGGACCATGGAAGTCCAACTCCTGCCCTTGAACAGGACAAGGCCAAGAATCACACCATGTGCCTGAGAGCATTGTCCAAACACTTCTTGAACTCTGTCAGGCTTGATGCTGAGACCACTTCCCCTGGGGAGCTTGTTCCAGGGCCCAACCATCCTCTGGGTGAAGAACCTTTTCTTGACAGCCAACCTACTTGTCCCTGACTCAGCTTCTTGCCACATCCTCAAGTTCTGTCAGTGGCCACACAGAGAGGAGAGATTGGCACTTGCCCCTCTGCTTCCTCTCACGAGGAAGTATCAGATTGCAGTGAGGTCTCCCCTCCTCTTTTTCAGGGTGATCAGACCAAGTCACCTCAGCTGCTCGTGTATGCCTTCCCCTCCAGACCCGTCACTATCTTCACAGACTCCTTTTGATGTCTCCAATAGATTTAAATCCGTTTATACATTGTGGCATCTAAAACTGCCCCCAGAACTCAAGGTCAGGCTGCCCCAGAGCAGAGCAGAGCAGGACAATTCCCTCCTTTGCCCAGCTGGCAATGCTGTGCCTGATGCCTGCAGGACAGGGTTGGCCCTCCTGGCTGCCAGGACACTGCTGGCTCGCATTCAACTTTCCACCAACCAGGACCCCCAGGTCCCTTTCTGCTGCTCTCCAGCATCTCATTCTTCAGTCTGGGTGTGCATCCAAGGCTGCCTTCTCCCAGGTGCACAATCTGTCACTTGTCTTTGTTAAACTTCATACAGTTGCATATAATCTACTAATTTAGATACATATAAATAATGTTACTCTTATCTTGTTCTCATTTTTTGGTCAGATGACTAATAACAGACTCCAGTCCCACAATGGATCGGACTGCCTTTGAGTTTTTTCTTCAGTGTTTACAGCACAGAAAATTCACTAGAAATGACAATAAAAATTTCATTTAAATCACCTTCCATACTTCTGAGACACCTCAAGGTGGGGAATAATAAAAAACCAGAAATTCAGCATCAGACAAATTACGTTTTCTTGTTCACCTGAAAAGGTTCACCAGCTCTTTAAAAAAAATTGCATCTGTCATAGGTCCTAAGCAGCAGCAGAACTACCACAAAACACACCAAAGTCCTGCCAAAGTCCTTGAAGAAGACATGAAAGCAAGAAGCTCCCTGTTCTGGTTTTCATAGTCAAAATTTCTCCTCCTCACTCTTCTGGATACCCAGAATTGTTCTTTTCTGCATTGCAACTGGTGAGACAGAGCAGATCTCCCTAAGCTGCCCTGCTCACTGCAGCTGGGGAGCAGCCCTGTGACTCTGTGGTGGGCTGGTGGAGGGCTCACCCAGGGACCAAGGTCTCCCGGGCTGCTGGCCCCTGCCAGTTCAGACGGGCTGCTAAGGCCAGCAGGGCAGACCACACAGGCTGCTGCAAGCACTGCCACAGAAAACGTCGCCACTCTTGCAACACACAAGATTCCCATGCCTGGGGAGTTGCTGGTGTAAATAGGCAGTTGCTTTTCATCCCTGGACCCTACCTCAGCACAACATTTATTATACATAAAGAAGTGCACACTTCAATACACTGCTATGCTGCAAAGCAACATATTAAAGATTTGCTCAAAGATTTACTTAGAAGTAGTTAAAAGTTTCAAGCTGTTTGATTTTCTTTTTTCTGGAAAGATTAAAACTCAGCTAACAGTGAAAACATCACAGGGGAAAAAAATCCATAAAACTACAACCAGAATCTTGCAGTAATTATTTCAATACTGATCAAAATACTTCACTGGATACTGGGAATGGGGATAAATATGCAGTTGTATGCAATTGGTCCCATAAGCTTGTCCATCTAAATTAAACTTTAATTTGTGAATAATTTGGCATTTAGGATAAATATCCTAAAAAGCTCTGAATATTTTGCAGTCTCAGAATTAATTACCTCTTCATCTGCCCTACATACTCCTTGAACAGCTTGGGTGAGCTGAAGGCATGTCTCTTGTTTGTTTTTTATTCTGAGCAATTATAAAAGGAGACAAAAATCAAACTATTGATGTTACTTAGCACTTTATCATTTTAGTTATCAGAGACTTGAAAGTATCTTATATTTGCTATGTGAACTCTTTCATTCTTATATATTTGTCTCATCATATACCACACATCATTTCATGCCTACAACTGTGCATGGAATCCACAAATATCATAAACCATCGCTCTTTGTCTGCAAACTGCTGTGTGCCAACTACAGTGTATAAGATAATGAAACACTTCACATATTATTGGCAAAGTATATGAGCTGTTAAATATGGGACCTCACAGTCTTACAGCCAAACACCTGGCAAAGCTGACATGAATTCCGCAGGTTTGGTAAAAGCTTGGGGTTTTTTGTCACTTATTCCGAGTCTACTCACAGGAATTTTGGTTGTGTAAAAGTCAAATATTTATGGTTCAGTGCCTGGGGAGGAGCATCTTTCCCATCAGCCTCCCCAAATAAAAAGCAGTCCAAAAAGCATCATTTAACATTCTGCCAAAATAAGCCTTCCTTGGAGGCTGAAAAGGTTTGGCAAGAATGGCATCCCACAACCAGCATTTTCTCTCCTGTTTTTGCCCAGTCACTGAACTCAACTTGGATCAGCAGAATATGAAAAAAGTCTTTCTAAACTCCTTCTGTTCAAGGCAAGACAGGAAGCTCTGTCATATTTTAACCTGCTCATTGCTTCCTTTTTTCAATCTGAGAAGTTCAGACAGTCTGGATGAGTCACAGAAGTTAACAATGCCTTCTGGGGTATTCAGCCAAATAAATCCCAAATTTCATGTCCTGAAGCCTAACCATCTGTATGAGGATCTCTTCAACGAGGCCTCTTCTCTAACTTCAGCATGAACATTCCTAAGCTCCTTCATATACATAGATGATTTGCAGGATCAAGTGTTTTGAAATTCTCATTTAACTTCAGAAGGCCTGGTGAATGCTAAATGAATACTAACATTTGCAAAAAAAGCACTCTTTTTCCAAACCAAACACTTCCACGTCTATACTACATTTCATTGCACACGTATTCTCAGTCACACCCTACTGTCACCTTGAAATCAACACACAGGTCCATGATGACAGAACAAAATTCTCAGAGATCTCAGCTCATTTGCCACTACAGTTGCTTGTACTGCTATCTTGAAAATCCTCTTTTTGTAGTTTTATGGTTTTCAGACATAACCTTGAACAGCATAATGCATCCTGTCAAAAGTAGTATCACAAAGTCTCTAAGAGATGGGACTCTAATGGTTAGGAGATGCATAGAAGAACTGAGTGGATCCATAGTGATGCAAGGTACTCAATGCTCCTGTCTAATCTACTTGAGCTCCGTAGGAGAGTGAGATCCAGCACATTCTTGGGGATTATTTAGAGGCCTACTAAGGGACTGAAAAAATATAGCCTAGAAGGATCTAAAAACAGCTAAGTCAAGCAAGGATAAAGGCATTCAGAACCTCTTAGATCTAGAACATTGGTTAAGACATGGGATAACCCAAGTCACTCCCATCTGACAGCTGTTCAGTAGCCCACACAAAATGAACACAGCGGCTTCAGTCAGTTGGCAGACAGATGTTTACAGTGTAGCTGGAACTATGTGGCAAGCTCAGCAGAGTAGCCAAGCAGTTTTGCTAGGTTTAACACACCAGCAATAACGGAAGAAAGCATCCAAGTCCAACACTGCTCACCCTGACTTGCTGTTCATGGGTCAGTCCAGGTCGCAGCCAAGAAGCTGTGCAGGAAGTGCTTGTGCTTCTGCTATCTGCTCTGATTGCAAATACAGAAGTCCAGACAATACGGCATTCCACACAGATGCTAAATTAGCAATTGTAAGCAATTTTTAAGTAATACAAACCTCTCTCATAAAAAAACCCCCAACAACTACATGTGACAATTGTTTACATTCTTTCAGCCTCGAAACAATTTTGTATTTCAAACTGGCTTTGAAATATGAATAATCCAAAATCTCAATGGCCTTGGCCTCCTTGAGAGCCAGTCTGGAAGTGTGGTCTAACTGCTCTCGACTTTTTCCCCAATGAATGCACACAGTTAGCGGCTGTTAAAGCACAGGGATGTGTTCTTCAGACAGTTTTGCTCCCAAAAACCATGCTGTCAATGTACTAGTTCTTTTAAGGAAAATGCTCAATGAGAGAAAACCAAAACACACAAGGTTCAAAAGGGCAACACAGTCAACTGCTACTGAAATTCAACATCCAAGTTACTTGCTGTTTGGTTTTGGTTCATCTTGAAGAAAAATCATTTGAGATCATCACCTTTAATGATCACCATGCTTGGGTTTCAGTTACGGGCATCTATCCCTTTGTCACCGTAAGATAACCCCAGTGCCGGGACACTGCTCTCCCTGAAGAAGACTGCTGAATCCTGGCCAGTGCCAGTGTCCTGAGTGCTGGAATTTAGTGGCCTCACACAGCCTCTCCAGTAACCACCCCCAACCTGCCTGTAGCCCAGAAGAACCATTTCACCAAGGTGATGAGAGATCTGGTACATCTCTCTTAGGAGGAGAGCTGTGGGAGCTGGTCTGTTCAGTGCAGAGAAGACTGAGAAGGGAACTCATTAATGCATATAAATATCTCAAAGGCAGATGCAAAGAGGATGGTGCCAGACTCTTTTTGGTGGTGTGCAGTGACAGGATGAGGAACAATGGCCATGCAAGTGTTTGGGCATTGGAATAGCCTCCTCAGGGTAGTCACAGTACCAGCCTGACAGAGTTCAAGAAGCAATTGAACACTTATAGGCACATGGTGTAACTCTTGTGGACAGAGTGCAGGGACAGGGACTGGACTAGACTGTCCTTGGGGATCCCTTCCAACTCAGGATATTCTGTGATTCTGTGAACTTCTTTACATTTAGGGCAGCAGAGCACTGGAACGGGCTGCCCAGGGAGGTCATGGAGTCTCCCTCCAAAACCCACCTGGACGCCTTCCTGTGTCACCTGCTCTAGGGGACGCTGCCTTGGCAGGGGGGGTTCGACTGGATGCCCTCCAGAGGCCCCTTCCAACCCTAACAATTCCGAGCTCCTGCGAGTGGAGCTGGGCTCGGTGCCTCCTGCGGAAAACGGCGGGGGGCGGCGCGGCGCGCCCCGGGAAGGCGGCACGGCGGCGGCCGGGCCCGGCGCGGGCGGCGGGGAGGGCGCTCCGCGGGCGGCCGCGCAGGGCCCGGCGCGGCAGCCGCGGCCGCCAAGGCGTTGGGCAGGGCGGCATCTTGCGGCCGCTGCCGGCGCTGCCGCTGCCGCCTCCGCCGGAGGGGCCCGCCCGGCGCCGCCGCGGGCGGCCGGCGGCAGCTCCGGGCCCGGCGGGGGCCGCGGCCCAGGCGCCGGGAGGCGGCGGGCGGGCGTCTGCCGGGAGCGGGGGGCGGGAGCAGGTGGCGCCTTTCCGCCCCGTCGGCGCGTTTGGCTCGGGGGTCTCCGCCAGCCCCGGCTGCCATGAGGCTCCTCTGGGCCGTAATTCGGTACAAAGCGTAACCCCGTGCTGTCAGTTAACAGCGGCGAGTTAAGAGGTGCGAGCGCGGCGCGCGTTCCAGCTGAGGTGCCTGTTCCCAGCTGTGATCCTCAGCCCTGCTGCTGCCTGCCCGCCCAGACACGGAATCACAGAGTCACAGAATGGATCAGCTTAGGACGGACCAGGTCTGGTCCAAACTCCCTGCTCATGCAGGGTCTTCCTAGAACACGTGGCACAGAATTACATCCAGATGGTTCTGGAATATCTCCAGTGAGGCAGACTCCACAGCCTCTCTGGGAAATCTGTTCCAGTGCTTGGTCACTGCATAGTGAAGTTCTTCCTCACATGCAGGTGGAATTTCCTGTGCCTCAGTTTCTGCCTATTGCCTCTTGTCCTATTGCCTGGCACCACCAAGAAGAGCGTGGCCCCATCTGCTTGTCCCTTCTCTTTAGATAATTACAGATAATGACAAAGAAATTCACCCCACATACCCTTCTAGTGAGTGCCCCTGCAACCACCAAATACTGCCATTGGCCCCCTAACAAAAAAGCTCTTCTGCTTCTGGAAAGCCAATCGAGTTTTACAGAGTAATGTGTATTTAGCAGGAAAATACAGCTATTTAGCTGCCATGCAAGACACCTCTGGGTGACCAGCCATGCAGTGACTTTGGCAAGAAGCAAGGTGGGCACATAACAGGGCTTGCAGCACCAGGACAGAGAGCCAGGCCAGGCAGGATGCATGGGATATCTGCCACTGCGGAGAGGGACAGCTGCAGAGCTCAGGCAGCCACCCATGCTAGGGATCAGAGCAGACGGGGGAGCTGAAATCCATGCTCTTAAGGAGAAACTGCACGTAACACTTGACAACATCAAATGGTCATGACCCAAGTTTGAAATCTCTTCTGAAGGAACAGCATCTCTACTGATCCAATTCCCACTCTGAGCACACCAGGGCAGTGGTTCAAGGATGACTCGGAGGGAAGGCTGCCATTTCCTGACTCACCATCCCCATTTCCTGTAGCCTGGCCTTTCAAGTCTCCATCCCGTTACCAGCTCCTGAAGTGAACCCTCTTATCGTGTGAAGTGCGATGAAGTCACATCCCCCCCCCCCCAGACTGTGTCTATACATACTCTCCCTCCTCCATGTTTTTGTCTGGAAATTTGTTGCTCATACTGTTAATAAGAACATTTTTCTTACTAAGATCCAAGTAAAATTATTCATAAAATGAATCAGGTTTGCCAGTAACTGCATGGACTATGAGACTTGATTAAATTATTTTGTACTTATTGATGTACTGATGCTGTAAAAAGCCTTCCTGTTGGGCTTTATTCATAAGAAGTTGAAAAGTCACCTGGTAGTGTTCCTCCTGTCAAAAACAGAAGTAGAATGAAGACAGGTATCCAGCAAAGAAACCTCCCATTTACAACAGCAGATCTGAGATAGGGATGATACTCCCCAAAGTACTCCTCACTATCTCAGTGATACGGTGCAGTCTTTATCTGCCTCCTGTGAAAAAAACATAGAAGAACAGACCTAAACAAGAACATACATTGAGAGATTTCACTCTGAGAGGTCACAGTCTTATAGCTATAATCTCAACCAATTAGTTGTGTCTGTTTTGGTCTGTTCAAGCAAACCTAATTAACAACTTCAAACAGCATTTTGCAAAATGCCAGGCCTAATCTTAAAATATATAAGTCACATGGGAAAACTGCACTTAGCCCCTGATCTGCTCTTTTATTTCTGCAGAGACCTTTTATGTGGCTCTACTCAGCTTCATTCAAGTCTACAAAACTCTAATAAAAAAGGTGACATTCGCTGGGGTATGTCTCACGTGAGCTTGCCTTGAGTAGCCTTAACAAAATGTATTCTGAGCCCAGTGAATGAGCAAGAAACGCAACCCCTCTGACCATGCCTGCAGTGTCAGGCAATGGCAATTCAGAGCCCTCTGTTTTAAAAAGAAAAAACTGGAGCACTCAAAGCTTTGCACTAGTCTGGAAAAATTACCTTGGGACAAGGGAAGACAAGGGGAGATAAAAAGTGATTCATTTTCTATGCAAATATCTTTGCTGTGAAGTAAAGCAAGCAAAATTTCCTGAATCTCTGCAAATGAATGTATTTTTGTGCAAAGCAGTCAGTAGCAAGAGTGAAGAAATAATGTCCAACAGAAAATGGAAGGGGAAGGGAGCAGAAATATGTATTAAGTTTTGTTTCGTCGGGCCAGGGTTTTATGAGCCTTTAAAAGAAAACTTAATACACACAAAGGATAGCTCAGCTATTACCTTTGGAGGCAAATAATGAGCAGGATGGCTTCTGCTGCAGTGTTGGAAACCAAACTGTTTAATAAAAGGAAAAACAATAAACAGAAAATCCGATCCAGGTACAGAGGTCTGCTCCTGGTAAAACACCTTCACAAAAGCCTCGCAGTTTTTTTGTCTTCTCTTTTTCTACCTGATGGCCCAGGCGGGATCTTTTGGCTCTCATCCAATTAGGTGACCCTAAGGTTTTAGTGAAGTCTCTGGGGTCCTATAAGGTGGCTTTTCACCTGATCGTTGGGAGAAACTTCTGGGCTTTCTTCCTTTTTTGGGGGACAAAGGCTAGTTTGTCCCTCTCTCATTGGGGGCATCCCCCTACACTCCTTCATCTCACCCTTTACTATACATTTAGAAAGAAAGAGGAGAAAGGAGTATAGATTAGAATGCCAATAATTTTTGCTGCCAATTCTCTATCTTAACTTTGGTGAAGTGTTTTTCCAGGTAGGCTTCAAATTTCTGGCTATATGTGTGACTTTTACATAGAGGTAGGTTTAACAACTTTTTTATCACAACAATAACTACAAAACTTTTTCAGTGCAAAACTTTCTTGTAAACAATTTTAACTAATGCAAACTTAGAAAACAGTCTTTGCTTCTATCCGTGGCTCAGTTGTTTGTGCATTCTTCTTCTGGTGCCGTCTGCTGCTCTCGGATCGGCTGCACTTGTGGCTTGACATTCTTTGCAGGGATCCATCGAAGACCTGTGTTTGTAGAAATGCATGCAAACCCCCGGCCCCATGTTACAAGAGGATGGGGTCCTGAAATCTGTCCTGTCTCTGGATCCTTGATGAAGACTGGTGGTCTTTCCTTGAGCTTTGCCTGACTGGTATTGCTGAAATGCCTGAAAATTGGTGGTACCTGCTCCATAAAGGAATTGTTTAAGAAGTTAAAAACATATACAGCTTTATTCAGCCTCTCTATTGTAGAAAGCACTTCTGTCCCCCCTTTTTGTCTTTCTAGTATCATTTTCAATGACCTGTGTGCTCTTTCTACAATAGACTGGCCTGTGGAAGAATGTGGAATACCTGTGGTATGTTTGATACCCCAAGTTTTGAAAAACTCTTGCAATTTATTAGAAATGTAGGCTGGTCCGTTGTCAGTTTTGACTTCTTGAGGAATACCTAGGGATGCAAATGCTTGTAAGAAATGTTTAATCACATCTCTACTTTTTTCTCCTTGATGTGCAGAAGCAAAAATTGCTCCTGAGAAGGTATCTATTGATACATGTATATGTTTGAACCTTGCAAATGACTGATATTGAGTGATGTCTGTTTGCCATATCTGCAGGCTATTTAAGCCTCGAGGGTTAACTCCTGTTGCTATTGCTGGTATAGCTAATTTCTGGCAATCTGGACATGACTGAACAATTGCTTTTGCTTGATTCTGAGAGATGTTAAACATTCTTACTAAAGCAGGTGCATTTTGGTGATAGAAAGCATGGCTCATTCTTGCTTGTTCAATAACATTAGGAAGTGTGTGCTGGATTGGCATGGCTAACAAATCAGCCATGGCATTTCCCTCTGCTAAGAAACCTGGAAGAGAAGAATGTGAGCGAATGTGCATTACAAAGTAAGGTTCTTGTCGAATGGAAAGAAGTAAGATTAACTGTTTGAGCAAACTATATAACTGATCATTAGCAACTTCTTTTAGCAGAGATCCTTCTGCTCTTTCCACCACACCTGCAACGTAAATTGAATCTGTTACTAAATTAAAAGGAAATGTGAATTTTGAAAAGACCCGTACAACTGCTGCCAACTCTGTAATCTGTGCAGAACCATCTACTTCCTCAATATCTGATTCCCATTTTTTTGTCTCTGAATTCTGCCAAGCAATCACAGATTTTTTAGACTTCCCAGAACCGTCTGTAAAAAATGTGATTGCCTCAAGGGGTATATTACTTCTTAAAGGCTTATGAATTAATTTTAAAGATGAACTTAATAGCTCATGTTTGGGACAATTGACTGAAATTTTTCCTGCAAAATTTTCCAAAGCAAATTGCATAACTTCTGAATTTTGAATTAACCATTCTAAGTAGATGGTTGTGACAGGCAGAAAGATTTCTGCAAAATCTCTTCCTGCAAGGGAAAGCATTCGAGATCTAGCCTTGATAATCAATTGTGAAATAATTTCAGGGCAAGTTGTTATAGTTTTACCCAATTGACGTGATAGGAAAACCCACTCTAAGATTATCAGATGGTCCTTCTTCTCTAGATCCCACTGGAATATCAAACCATGAAGTTGTGGACTCTCCCCTAAAACTGCAAACAAAAAGGACAGGTTAGGATTATACCGATGAGCCTGACGTGACTGGATGGCTCTCATCACTTTCTCTAAAGCATTTTGAGCTTCTTTGTTGAATTCTCGCGGTGAGTTTAAGGCTGTGTCTCCTCTTAACAAATCTGCCAGAGGAGCCAAGTCCTGATTTGAAAGGCCTAGTAGTGGACGAAGCCAGTTCAGAGTGCCTACAAGCTGCTGCACTTCATTCAAGGTCTTTGGATTTGTCCTTAGCTGGAGTGGCTGCGGAGTTACCGTTTGTTCTGTGATCCTGTATCCTAAATATTTCCAGGGAGGAAGTGTCTGTATTTTTTCTTTTGCTACAGTGAGTCCTGCTTTCTCTACTGCTGAGATGACCTGATCTGTTGTCTCCTGCATTGATGCTTGGTCCTTTGCTGCTACTAAGATATCTTGTTAAAATCCAGTTTCTAACCTGAGATGCCATTGTGATAAAATGTCCCGTCCCCAAAGAACTATATCAGCTCCTACAATGAATGGTCTTGTGGTGGCAACACGACCTTCAGGCCCCTCAAATGTGACTGCGTGCGAGCTTCGAAAGCTTTCACAGTGACCACCAATACCTGCCAGCTGATCCAGCGTAGGCACGACGGTCCAGTCCTGTGGCCATTTCGATCTCGATATCAGAGTGACGTCTGCTCCGGTATCTATCAGGCCAGTGAGGGTGATGGCTTGCCCGAGGTGCTTCAGGACACAGGTGAGCTGAGGCCGCCCGCGGCTGATGTGCCTGGTCCAAGCGATGACAGCTGTGTCGTTCTGTGACTCTGGTAGGAGGAAAGCTTGCGCTATGGTTAACCCTTTGGGTAAAAAACATGGAGGGTCTAGACACAAAGCTAAGACTGTAATTTCCTGTGAACAGGTGACAGACAGCACAGTTGGAATGACATAAAAACCTTCTGCATGGGATCTGCTCACTCCCACTATTAAGAACTGACGTGGTTGTGGTTCAGGTCCCAGCTGTCCTGTAGACACTGTGTAAGCAACAGCATTGGTTAGCATCACTGGCTGGGCTGTAGACAGCTCCAGTCTGGTACCTGGGGACATTGTGGTCGGAAGTCCTGCAAGGATGTGTTGCAGTTCTGAACTTGGTGGCCTGTGGTGGTCTCTGGCCTCTGGTGCAGTGGTTTTTGTATCATTGCACGCCACTGCCCCGTGCTGGACTGCACGTTTCCCGGCAGATGGTACGAAAAACCCTGTGCTGGGTAAAAGCTGTTAGTATTGTGACAGAAACCTCTGCATCCACTGTTTCTTGGCAATGGCCTTCTGCGGGTCCTAGGACATCCCCTTTTAAAATGACCTCTCTGACCACACGAATGGCACGAGTCCCTTGGAATTTGTTGGTTCTCAATTGCACCTTTGAATGCTATTAAAGCTTCTGCTAGGGTTTGTGTTTGCTTTTCTACTGCTTTTTCCTGCTGCTTTAGGGTGTTTTCTTGAGCTGTTGTGATGGCACTGGCCAATACTTCTGCCTGCATGGCTGCTGCATGCTCAGGGGTGCTCAGGCGGTTGCAAGCATCTACTAGCTGTGTCAGGGTGGGCTCAGGATCCTGTGGTAATGTACGTAATGCCTTTTTACAGGTTGGGTTTGCATTAGAAATTGCAAGCCGTTTTAATAACTCTTGTCTGGCTCGGTCTATTGGAATCTGCTTTTCTAATGCCATTTTTAAACGGTCCAAAAACTTAATATAAGGCTCATCTATGCCCTGTTTTATTTCTGTGAAATCTAGTTCTGGCTTGTTGCCATCAGGGACCTGTAACAAAGCTGTTTTTGCTGCTTCTTTGACATCCTGCAATACTTGTCTACTAAGAGTTCGGGCTTGTATTTGAGGATCTGTATGAGCTCCTTCACCTGAGAGCTGATCTATAGTCAAATTTGCAGTAGCTGGAGTTCCTGCATAACCTCTTAAAAGGTCGTTTAACAAACGTTTCCATGCTAGTTCCCACAAAGAAAATTCTGTTGGAGATAGCAGGGATGTGCAAAGCTGTTTTAGATCATGTGGAGTGAATATGTTTGCTGTGAAGGTGGCCTGTAATAGGCTTCTGAAATAGGCAGAATCTCTACCATACAGACGAGAGGCTTTGCAAATCTCTTTTAACTCAGCAAAGTTGATTTGTTGCCATGTTTCCCTGGGTCCCGGACCTGCAGTGTATTTCACAGGAAAAACCTTCAATTTCGATGCAATTTCCCACTCTCCTTCCTGAACTGCATCCTTTCTTATCCTCTGCCAGGTATCTGTGACTCCCTGTGTGTTAAACTCTTCCTTAGATTGTTTGAAATTACATTGTGGAGCATAGGAATAGTTTGTTTTTTGTTCCGGTAAGTTATCGGACATGGGCGCCGCCATTTTGGACAGGGTCAGTTCCGGCGCATCACTTCCGGTTCCCACGCTCGGCAGAGAGGGGGTGTGCCGTCCCGGGCTGTGGGCGGGGAGCAGGGGCAGGGACACCGACCGGGCACCGCCTAGAAAAGGGGCGCGTCCCTGCTCCGATGGACAGGAGCTCAGGGAGCAGCCACCCAGGGACTCCTGGGAGTCCGACGAGGATGGCGAGCCACGCCCACGAAGGACAGAGCTGGGCTCGGGGCTATAATGGCGATTGCCACGTGCTCTATTGTTCTCAGACTGGATTCTATCGGCTCGGCTTTTTCCAGTTTTACTGTCAAAATTCACCGATTTTGAACGCCAAAGCAAGGTTTTGAGAGGAGATAGAGAGGACTTTGCTCTGGTAGGGTTTTTGGAAGACGGGTTTTGCAGACAAGCCTGGCCAGGGCTGGTCTGCTCCCCCCTGTCTCGGGATGGGGTCGGTGGGGCAGGCGGGGGGGCAGCTGGCCTGGCTGCCTCCCGGCCTCTCCACCGGGGTTTCTCGGCTGGGATAAAGGAAGGTTTTTGGGTCCCCTCAGAACTTCGCTTTCTCCTGTCTTCTCTGTCCTGCCTGCATTCTGCCCTCTCCCTGGTCTTTGCTTGCTTTTCATTTTCCATTATTACAAATTTCAATACCGTCCTGAATATTGGACGCAGCTTTAAGTTGGACTTCTTGTTCTTTTCTGTGTTATATAATTTCAGTCCAACTGAATCCCAGAAGTCTGGATCGAGTTTCTGAGACATGTCTGAGTTTGGGAATTCTTTTAAGACCCATTTTACAAGCTTTTTAAGCTGTTTTTTGTCAAACTGAATATCTTGGATTTCCAACTTATAGTTAAAATACGAAAAAAATTCCTGCTCAGCTACTGACAACCGATTCCCCATGGTGAAACTCACCGAGTCTTCTGGTCGTCCTTCTTGGTATAGACTTTTTCCCGGGTCCTGGGTGCAACAGTTTCAGCTTAGCCGATTCACAGTATCCTCTGAGGGTGTGCCGTTTGCTCCCGTCCCGTCTGAATTATAGCCTCTTCTTCACCGGTATGAGGCTTCGATTTGGGATTCCCTCTAAACCCCAAATCTCTTCTTCTGAGTTTTCTTTTTTAACGCGACAAAAAACTCAGGTGCAGGCCTGCTTCCCCAAAAACGCAAATACCAAGGAAAATTGTCCTATTTTGATTGAGGTAATCAAAAATTCCTAGACCATCTTCCTCAATATGAGAAATTCTGTCCAGGTGCCACGTATTAAGTTTTGTTTCGTCGGGCCAGGGTTTTATGAGCCTTTAAAAGAAAACTTAATACACACAAAGGATAGCTCAGCTATTACCTTTGGAGGCAAATAATGAGCAGGATGGCTTCTGCTGCAGTGTTGGAAACCAAACTGTTTAATAAAAGGAAAAACAATAAACAGAAAATCCGATCCAGGTACAGAGGTCTGCTCCTGGTAAAACACCTTCACAAAAGCCTCGCAGTTTTTTTGTCTTCTCTTTTTCTACCTGATGGCCCAGGCGGGATCTTTTGGCTCTCATCCAATTAGGTGACCCTAAGGTTTTAGTGAAGTCTCTGGGGTCCTATAAGGTGGCTTTTCACCTGATCGTTGGGAGAAACTTCTGGGCTTTCTTCCTTTTTTGGGGGACAAAGGCTAGTTTGTCCCTCTCTCATTGGGGGCATCCCCCTACACTCCTTCAAATATGGAGTGAAAATAACAGTGAAATTCATTGTGGAAAAATGCTGTTGATACAACTGCATTGCAACTAATACACAACTAATAGGAAATAAAAAGGTGATGAGTGAGAGAGAAAGAGCAAATGCTCAGAATACTGAAGAGAGAGCCACAAATGAGCTATGAGCCAAGGGGACATTAAAGGCATCTGGCCTGCAGTACCCAAGAATGGTTTTAGCAGGCTGGTCCATGCACCTATCTTAGCAATGTCCCAAATCCATGCCTTGGGAAACTTTAATGACCACCAATCCTACACAATAATTTGGACTCATAGGAAGGAAATGCAGACACAGAGGCCAAAAGGACACTGCAGATTGCCTTGATTTGGCCTCTCCCTAGCCAGTAGCTTGCTTTTCAGAGCAAAGGCCTTACTGAATGCAGATGGAGCCATAGGTCTGCTTCCTCTTGAGGTGCTCTGTAAACTCTTCTGACTTGCAATGCTGCGGTCACCCAACTGGAGATCTCCCTAATGGTGCTTGCAACCTTGTTTTCCATGCCACACACTGGATGGATCCCATTTTAAACATTTACTGTGGATCTTTTCTTTATTTTCTTTGGTCTTCCATCTCTGTTTGCCGCCAACATGCAAACAATTTAAGAAGAATTCTTTCTGGCTGAGGGAAGCAACATAAAAAAGCAGGGAATAATAGATACAAAATGAGCTTCTGTGCTGAGAAGGGTTCCATGTTGGGCAGACATAATAAAAGCAGCAAGCAAATACAAAATCAATTAACCCATACCAAAAAAATTACCAGGAACTACATGGGAAACAAGTTGCAGAGGTACAAAGCTCAGTCTGTCCTAAGAAAGCCAGAAAGGCTGTTGACAAGTAAGTTTATCATTCTGTGTCCTGCCAACCTCCTATTACAGCATCCAGCAGCCATCTGCCCACCCAAGTCCTACTGTCAAAAGAGCTGTATGTTCTTGCTGACAAATGTAAAGAGTCGTGGAAAAATATGCCCAAACCCCAAAGCCTCACACACAGCACCTTACGGGTTTTAACTGTTATAAAACCACCCTGAGTAATTTCCAAAATCACAGCCAGACCCTAATGAACAACTTTTCATAACAATGTTGTGGATGTTTCTGTTAACATGTTGAGTATATAATTCTTAATTTCTTCATTTGAAGCTAGTCTGTGCTAATAGACATTATGTTCCTTTCAGGAGACAGCAGACAACAATGTGGCTGTACTCAGGGGGCATCATCAGAAAGGAGGAGGAAATTGTGCTTTTCCAAGAGCAGTTGAGCAACTTCATGGGGAAAAAATTTCTGGAGTAAAGAACAAATCTGGACAGAGTGGTGAAACACACAAGGAGTAGGAGCCTTCAGCAGAAGCAGAAAGGAGAGGTCTGAGAAACAGAGAAGACATCGCAACCAAGGGCCCAGTTGACGTAAATATTTCTCTCAGGATGCTGAGAGGGGGTTGTGAAGACTTCTTGTCAATGCAGGAAGCCACTGAAAATTTTGAGCTGAGAAAAAGACCAGAACATAAGAACACATTGCTTCCTGGAGGAGAGGGTAGAAATGGGTTAAAAACCTTATATTTCCCAGTCCCCATGTTTCTTCCTTTAAAAATAATGAATGTTCTGGCTTATCTTCTAATGAAATCATGCTTTTGTTGGCAGAATATATGCTAAAACTTGAATGATAGAGAAGATTAGCATGATATCTGCACAAGTCAGTTTGTGAATGAAGAGAAGTCTCCACAGTACAGCAAAAACATTGACATACTGGAGGAAATCAGTAGCAGGCTACCAGACTGGTGAGGGGGCTGGAGCACAGGCATGAGTGGATGCTTAGAGAGATAATTCAATTCAGCTTGGAGAAGAGGAGGCTCAGAGAAGACCTGACTGTGGAAACTACCTGTCCTTAGGCTACAGATAAGACAGAGTCGGATTCTCCTGCATGCGTCCAATGATAGGCAATGGACTTGAGATGTAGAATGAGAAATTTGATTTAAGTATAAGAAAAAAATTTTACCATAAAGATGGTACTGTAGTAGGGGATTGGGTTTTCCATCTTTGGGAGTGTAAAGGGCTTGAATAGCCTGAGCTGTCTGATCTAGCTGGACCTCTTTGGAGCAGGGGGATGGAGTAGATGACCCCAGAGGACCCTTCTAATAGAAATTCTTCTGTGATTCTGTGAAACTCAGCTTTCTAGGTCCAAAGAGCTGATGTTTTCAGATATTCATCACCTTAAAGACAAGATGCAAGAAAGATTCTTGTCAGAGACACAATCTGCCCAGGCTGATTAAAAAATGTTGTGTCATTTTTGTGAACAATGTTTATATTCTATGTGGTGGTTGTCATATGAGAAAAGTAATACTTTTTATTTATGTATCCTTGAAAGACACTGCTCTATTGGGCCCTTGATTCTGTCTGTTATACCTCTGTGCCATGGTCTCAGCACTTAACTTGCACCAACACTAATCTCTATCTTACTGCTTACCCTTGAAGGATTAAAAGGTTTCTATAGGTAGCAGTCTGTATAATTGTAGGATAATAAAGCTCCAGATATACATAATTTGTTTACTCCTTCTATTTTTTTTTCCTCAAAGGAAATGTGTGTCCTCATCCTTTGAGACCATGATTTGCCTGTCTTCTAAATTATGAATGATAGCTAAAAAGAGTTGGGTTTTTTACCTGCATATATGCACATGCACATGTTCACATCTATACGTATACACGCATAGCAGAGATATCAACTCTTGTTTATTTATTTTTTTTACATCTCATGCTTTCACAGAAAGCCATACCTTCTGCACGTGCAATGCAGTGGCTCAGCAGTTGTCCCATCCTTTGCTGTGCTGGCCGAGCGTGTCGTATGGAAACTTCCAGGATGCATTCTCAATGAGAGAGAATTTATACAGGACTACAGTGCCTGTTCTGCGGGGCAATCCTTACAGTTCTCCCTGCTGCATGGGTGGCTTTGCTCTGTATACCAGAGACAGCCCTGTCACACTAGAAACACTCCTCTGTGGCAAAACTGCCAAAGTGTGAGAGGCCTTGGAGTCACATGTCCTCTCACAGCTTGCCATGCCTTCTCTTAGCACTAGCTTTTGGGTTCACTTTGCAAGAAAGAGATTAATACTGAGAAGAAAAGAAGTCAATAGCCTGAAGTTCTTTTAGCTCTGCCACAGCCTCACTTTCCAGTCCTCAGAAGGCTACTTCACATCCCACATCTCAGCTCCAGCACAGATAAGAGGGGCAACTACAGCAACACCACAGCAGAAGCTGTGGTACTTCATATCTACAGAAGTCTTTGCAAATATAAACTGCACAAAAATATAAATTCCTTTCTGTAACCCTTCAAAATAAAATATGCAGAAGCTAGTAATTCTTCCCCATTTCTCTGCTGTCAGGGAGTAAGGAGTAGCCTCAGTGGCTACTGCAGTGGCAGAATGTTGAATCTATGATCTATGATCTCAGCCAAGCAAAATTCACCAATTTAATGAGATACTGCAAGTTACTGAACCGTTTCATTGCTTTGGCTCCTCAGAAGTGTCTAGGCATTGATTACAATCACAGAGTGTAAATAATTCTGGTTTGTAACTCCTCATGTGTTTGAACTCTGATGCTGGCATTCCCATGCCATACCGTGTTAGACATTCAGACAACTGTGCTGATCACATATTTCCTCTTACTTTAATAGGCCTTTCAGGAATGAACAAGCATTCCCTTGTATACTACTATGGTTCCCATCACTTGATGGTCACACTTAATTAAGCACTATTTTAGTAGAGAGCTGGTTACACTTCATTTCATAAAGTGATTTCATGATCACCAGTGGTACACTGACAGCTCTGTTAGCTGAAGCTATGTGAAAAGGGGCAGCAGAGACAGCAGTAACATTTTGCAGCACTTCCTCATCAGTGATTTTCCCGGCACTACCCTTGCAGGGCGCAGCTACATTTCCATTAGCATTTAGATTTTTGGCTCAAGGCTATCTGAGCCTTGAGGTATGATAGACCATATCATATTACCAGTACCTTTAGCAATGCTAGTCCCTGAATCCTTAAAGTCATCATTTTTATACAAAGTGGATACAAAAAAATTCTTCATCTGTTTTCCTTCCTTTAGGTTTTTCTGTTCGTAGTCAGCAATAAATGTGATTAAAGGACAAAATCCCATTTAAAAATGTAAGAAGAAATCAGTTGTGAAGCAATGTTCCAAGCTTCTCTAGTGTGATAAACCAGGCTGTTTAAAGACACAGGTTAATTAACTCTAAAGTATGTGAGTATCACATGACAGGAAAAACACAACCAATGTCACATAATGGACATTGCAGGATACTTGTGAAACCATACATTAAAGCTGCATGCTAGAAAAAGCTTCTCACAACAGTTTATGTTCGCTCATAGGGATATGCAATGCATAGGTGATGTAGTGTTTCTAATGCAGGCAATTTTCCTAATAGAATTGTGAATTTTGCACAACTGTACTTCAGTCCTAGATCTAAAGTTCAGTCTGCCTGTGCTTTAAGACACATTTCAGTTTAACAGGGAAAGAATTGTTAGGAAAACATCATCTTAATGGAGAGCAAGATGAAAGATATAGGTATGTAGTAAAAGCCAAAAATAATGCCAGAGACTTGAATTTTGTTGTGAAGTCCTTGGTCACTGAAGTTTGGGTTAAAAATTTGTGAAAATTGATAAACTATATATTATATAAAATAGCATCTTTGCTGCATCTAGCTTTTAATTCTAAATATATGAAGAAATAGCAGAACATTTACCCTACACTAAAGCAGACAAAAAGAAAAAAGTATCTTATGCCCAAGAGTCAAATGCTATGACTACATGTTACTGTGAATTCTTAGACACCTGTTCTATATAAAGATCATGAGAATGATATATTAATTAAAAAATTCCTACCAATTTCATCTGTTTTCGCTTTCCTGTATGTCTTAGGCTATTATCATTTGTGATGAGTTTGTCACTGGAGTCCAGAATGTAAAGGAGCGACTCCTTTCAGTCCTGGGAGGAATTCTCTTTTGTGTGTCTTCACAAACACATATACATTACAAAAACCCAAAACTAAACCCAAAACAAACCAAACAAACAAAGAAACCCTCATCTAGCAATGAAACTAGATACATAATGTATGGAAAAATGCAGCATGCTGTGTCCCACCCAACACAGTTATGAGAAGTTTCATGTAAATTGTGTGAACTTTTGCTTAGAAATTACACTTGTACGTACTAAAAGGGAGATTAAAAAAAAGGCAACCCCACTATGATTTTTACAACTGGTCAGCCCAAAATATTCTTATAAATAGTTTATATTCCTATAACATCTGTTGCACATATGCTCTTCACAGTACCTGTGGTGGATTCACATCACTGTTCCAAATTTAAAGGCAGAGTAAACAATATGCTGAGCATTTCAGTGACCAGTTCAAAGTTGTGTAACAAGTTACTGTTATCCTGGCTATCTCAAGCTCTCATACTCTGCAAACTACACCCCAACTACAATTTGTACTGAGTCATTTAGCCACAGACATGGTAAGCAAAAAAAAATTACATTACTCAGGTCTTAGAAAGGTGATACTCTGTGTACTCAATAAATAAAGGAAAAGGAAATCAGCAATGGGCTTTGAACCAAAAATGCAAATTCATGGCAAGGTTACTCAGATTTCAGAATCCCAAAGTCACACAGAGTAAGTTCAGTTGGAACGTACCCACAAGGTTCATTGAGTCCAACTCCCAGCCCTGCATAGGTCACACCATGTTCCCAAGAGTAGATTTGGTTATCAAGAGAAGAGATTCTCACTGCCTTAAGAGGAAATCACCAGGGATTTCTAGATAATTCTTCTATCACACAAACCCTGATTCTTTCAAGAAGAATTTGGCATTTTCCAGGTAGGTGAGGCATGGCTCAGTAGTGACAATGACCCTGCTAGTGTACTAATGAGCAAAAAATTACGAACTATAACAGGATCTAAATAAACATCCACGTCCATATCTCTTAGATGGATGATTTGCAGAGTATTTATTTTCCTGCATATGACATATTTTAAATGACCATTTAAAGAGCCTGTCTCATGTGACTTTGAGCATTCCTGGGCTGCCAGTAATATGCATTGATTGGACTCCAGTTTAAAAGTGCTGTGCTTTCTCTATGATGCTACAGAAACAACATTATTAATATTAAAGACAAATTTCTAAAGGGAAAAATAGAGAACATCCAACAAATCTTTGACTTATACGAAAGTCAGAGCTGCATGATTCAAATACCAGAAATTCACTTTCAGGAATTTTGGAAAGTTTTTATAACCAATGAATTATTACTAGTTTTCCTTGGTATTCATTATAACATTAATAGTAGTGGATTCCTTCATACATGTTTGGTTTTAATGATCAAAAATGTGGGAATCCCGCTGGTATTTAACAGAACAAAATTAAACATCAAAATCATTGGAGGAAATCTAAAACATTTTTATTTTTAATAGGCAAATAGTCAGAGACTGAAGACTTAGTCTTCACTGAAAGGCTTTGCCAACATTGCTGCTGCTGATGGTTATGATATTTTTCAAGAGACATAGATGCAGCATGACATCTGTCTTTCACGTCTTATTTTATATGTCTTCCATAATCATGTTGTCTCACAAGCATTTAAATTAGTGGATTTTGCAGTCACCAAGCAGCTGAAGGGACACACCTCTAGGGCTACAATCTCTAATGTCAAGATACTACACCTTTTAAGCATGTCTTCTCTGGAAGGAATCAAGTGGAAAAGCTCTGATTATGTTTTCCCGAAGAAGAACATGGGCTCCAAAACAAGTGACAAAGCCTAAGAAGGCATGCATGGCCTTGAATCCATGGGCTGCTCACCAGCATCAGGGCTCTGTGGTGCCAGCTGGAGCCTGAGCCTCTCCTCCAGCAGAAAAGGCATCAAGTCCTTCCTGCTGATCACTCCAAACACTTGGTTCTGAAGGTTCTACAGGATCCGATAAGAACATGGATTCTCTCCCTGCTCCACATCCTCAATTACACCTAAAACATCAGGAAATACCCTAGTAAAAGAAACACTTTATTTTTTGGTAAACCATAAGGTTCAATCTAAATAAATTGTTATGACTGGAATGCACTCAAATTTCACAGATTGGAAAAGCAAAGTTGAGGTCCACTTTCTAAGTCTAAAATTTTTCTGGTCTAAGATTTGCTTGAAAATAGTCAGAGACCTCAATGTTTATTAAGTTTTAAATTTTTTTTTATAGCTGCTATCTTATTATGCAATCATTTATGACATTCTGTAATATTTTTGAGTACACGCTTATAAAAATCAATTCACTTAGAAACATAGGCTGCAAGGAAGAGAAACAATCACATGGGTGTGAGAAGTGGGCCTACCAGTACTAAACTCTGGTGACTGAAAACTATGAGGGCTTTAATGGTTTCTTGATAGGAGCAGACCTAAAGATCATTTTATTGTCAACCAAGCTGGTCTATATAGAGTATGTAGTTATTCACTAAGACTTTATTTTCCCCATAATTCTACAGTATTATTCCTGTGACTTGGCCAGTTCCATCAAAGGTGGTGTATTGTGCTTCCCAATGCCATGCTTCCCCAGACAGAGGAAGATTGAAACAAAGACATGATAAAACAAAATAAATTAATTTTATTTCACAGCATAGAAAGGCACATCTCTTCTCCCTCTCTCATTTACAGAACAGACCAGGCATTCAAAAACATAAAGAAGAAAACAAATTAAAAGTAAAGAGGTTTACTCTTTCTATACCGCCTGTAATTTTGCTGTGGAAATCACCGCTGCAGGAAATCATTGCACCCAGGAAATTCACAATGGATATTTATGTGGATATCAGAAACAGAGCTTTCATGACTGATAATAACAGGTTGTTGAAAGGGATACTAACCTTTGTTGCTTCAGAGATCACATCACTATGAAATGTAATTGAGTTCTATAGGTTTCCCATAATAAAAAAGTTGTGTGCCCCAAAGGCACGAGCACTGGACTGGGCCTCAGTTTGAGCTGGCTTCTACTTCCATGTATGACCTCCTCTTGAACTTTGGAAAACCATGTGTCCTCCCTCCACCTCAATTTTCCTATCTATTAAAAGAAAACTCTCAAACTAAACTAGATAATGCATATTGGGAGCATTGCAGGTTTGTAAACTGTCTTTCCTTCTAGCTGTTCTCAAAGCAAGGAATTTAGACCAGATGGATCTCAAATGAAGTCTCATCATCTTTACACATGAATTAACAGGAGCAGATTTTATCTTTTTAAAGAAAACCCAACTGAATTAAGTCTCTGACCTGGATTTCTCAGTGTTGCCCATCTCAGTTTCAATGACTGGAAATTCACTGAGGCAGAAACTGCATTTATTTTGTTTATAATATATTTATTTTAGGCCTTACTCTGTATACCAAACTTATTATTGCTTTTGGACCCAGTATTTTAGTACAGTATTTAGGAAATAAATGTGGCGATGTCATAGGAGGGATTAAAAAAAAAGGAAAGGGAAAAGAAATATAGTTTTATTTATAAATTGATGTATAGGCACTGTACTGTAATGGAGTTTAAATCTCAAAAGTGTTGCTTTATATTTGCTTTATAGGACTATAAGAGCCAAATAATGACATTTAAATGATCTATTCCATTAACATTGTATCATTTTGTCAATCTGGAATGTATTTTAATCAAAAGCCCCCTTGAAATGGTCTCCTTTGTTGTATTTTTTTTTGGCTCATTTTATCAACATCTGTTATGTTTATACAATATGAATTAAAACTTCGGAATGCTGTTTGTACTCAGCTACTTTTGTTGAGAATGTAACGTCCCTGGATTGGCAGTGTTTATGTAAATCAGTGCGGCTGACACAGCCATCATAAACAAATGAGAAAATATAACAAACATATTGTTCATGGAGGAAATGTTTGTTTTTAGACTTGGCTTCAGTCTCACCAGATTGATGAAGAGTTGCTGATACCAGGGATCTGTAGTGTAGCGATTCAGCAGCATGGTTGGGCGCGACAGACTGGGCAGCTTCTCCGCTGTTATCTGGAGAAGGCAAGAACGCATTTCTCTTTCCTTCTGTGCAGCACATTAGAGGTTCAAAAGACTCCCAGTCTGACTCCTAACAGAAAGACTTCTAGCAGAGCTGCACCAGCAGAACTGGTCCAAACTTTATAAATTCTTTTGCCAGTAAGACTTAAATTAGCGATGGAAATTAGAGCTCTTTAGTTACAAATTTTTGCTTTCTTTTACTGTAACTGTATCTCTATTAAGACAATGCCAGTTGTATTGGCTTAGGGGTGAGGTTTTTCATGCTGTTAAAATTCATGCATTAAGTGGTAATTACATGATAGCGTAGTGCAGAAATATGCCACAAAACTGGTATCAGCCATCAGCTGAGCTTCAGCCATTTTCCATAGGAATATCTATTTGAGTACTGGCACCTCATCATACATAACTGCCCTGCTCCTTCTTAACATTATTTTGCCAGGCGCATTCCCGTATGCAGACCAAGTTTCAGTAACAAATTATGACTTTCCAGTTGGGCCTGTATAAATTCATTAAATTACATTACTAGTCTTGCCTTAGAAACTAATGATTTTCTTCCACTATGCTTAACGTTTACTATTCCTAAAAATCCTTTGGTTATCTGTCAAGGGGAAGAGTGCTACTTGCTTTTCAAGTTTGAAAGCTTTTATAAACACTTATCATTCAGAGAGGTGCTATCCCATATTGAATTAAATATTATAACAATTCTGCTATCCATAGAGAAGTCGAGAAAGAGAAGAGTGGAATGGCCTATATGAGCAAAGAAATTCTTTACCAGCAGTCTTGAACTACTTCCAGACTCTAAGTGGCATTATAGTTTATGAGATATGTCCCTGTACGTTCTCCGGTCATCCTTAAATTTAAGTTGAACCTGATCACTTCTTTATCTCAACCACATATGTTACATAATCTCTTCATTCATAGAATACTCATCCTAAATCACTCAAATATGCTTATTAAACAAGGAAAGAACTGAAAGAGAGGTTACCTTCTCATAGGAGAGCAGATGAGATGGGGAGAAAGATTCATCATTTGTCTCCAGTTCAGAGATGTGCTTTTTCTCCAGCAGTATGCACAGACTTAACCCGAAGTTAGAGCAGACGACTACATTCATTATAACGGGCAAATTTTAAACAGCAAGTACACAATGCTTTAGCATCAGAGATATGATGACACCACAAGTCCTATGTGTAGGGTTGGGTTCTTGATAAGAAGGACATCAAAATATAAGAGTGTATCCAGGGGAGGGCAACCAGTATGGTAAAAGGCCTCAAGGACAAGACATAGGGCAGTGGCTGAGGCTCCTTGTTTTGTTCAGCTTGGAGAAAAGAAGGCGGAGGGATGGACCTATCATAGTCTACAACTTCCCCAAGGACAGCAGCAGATTGGGAGGTGCTGATCTGCTCTCTGGTGACCAGCGGTAGGACACAAGGAAATGGAATGAAGCTGCATCAGGAGCATTACTTATGGGTCCCTTCCAACTTGAGATATTCTCTGATTCTAAAGTATTAGTGGGCTGACCACACATTTGGCTTTCTTAAACATCCATTAACAATAGCAGCATCACACAGATGTTTGCTGATTTAGGTTTGGCATATTAGATTGAAAGACATCACCTATCCTACATCTTCTTGACCTCTCTTTGACCTTGTCCTTTGCAGGACCAGCTCATGAACTGTGTAGTTTGCAACCAACAAGACAATACCTGTAATAAGCAAATACAATTATGTAGGTGCAAGTAGACTGTTGTTGCTTCCCTCATCCTTCTTAAGTAACAGTTACATTAAAACAAGATGAGCCAAAATATTATGTCCTATTTTAAATCATCAGTGAAACCTTTGCTCACAGTACTGCCCTCTAGAGTTCAAGACATCTAATATTATTGCTGACTTAGTAATGTTAAAATCTATATTTTTATAAATTAATTTATAATTTCAAACCTTTCTTCAGAGTTCTACTTTTCTGCATTACACAGATAAGGCCTTGTCAAGCAAGATACATAAAATTGTTATTTTTATCTTAGTATATGTCTGCTACACTCACACACACACACAGATTCCATTCATACTATCCACTTCTCAACTTTTAACTTACATTTTGATAACAGATACCTTGGGGACCACCACAGGTCTTTTTGGTTTGTAGCATATTTAGCATCATTCTGTGATTACAGCTAGGAGCTAGGAGTTAATACAGTAGTACACAGTTGTGCAACACACTGCTAAATAATGTGCTTGATGAACTCAGAGGAGAGAAGGCACCTAATCTTCATTAGGGCATCAGAAGAAACATAAACAACATACCAAGTGGCTTTTGTGACTGTAGCACCAAGTATAAGCTGGGAATTTTTTAACTGAGTATTTCTGTGTCCAAAGATACTGTTTTATTCAAACCAATAGGGATGTTATAGGGATTTACTAGTTTTAACATAAATGTCTCCTAGGAAAGATTAGTCTGCTTCAAGGTGTTATTAGCACTCCACAGCAGAGGGCTTACACTGAGGTCTTTAGCCATTTTAATGATTCCATGACTCTGTGATTCTAAGAAAACATGCCTGCCTGATCCAAAAGATCCTAGGGACTGGATATGGAAGAACTAGGTTCAAGACCTTTATTATAAAACACCATTTAAAGGAAGATACTCTGTGAGAATCTACCTCTGCATTTTTGTACAGATCTGGAACACACATTTGAAGAAAGCTATCACTTCCACCTCCCACAAGTTAACATTGGAGAGAAGACCCCTTTCTCCTGAAATGGTCAGCTGTTGCACTGTGTAATCTTGAAACCTGCATTTTTTTCAATGGTCTCTCATCTAAGGTTCTTAAAGGGATTTTTATAAATAAGTATGCCATGTGAGTATAACTTGTAGAAAAACATTAGTTCTGAAAGAAATTAGTGGCACAGCCAGAAATACTAGGAGTCTGTTACCTGCTCCCACCTTTAAAACACATCCCATTCACAGGACAAAGAAGGAATTGGGTATTCTTCATAACTATTGAAACTTTATTTGTCTTAATTTGATATCTGACTGGATTTGGTTTTAATAAAACCTCTTTCAGATTGCTAAAATAATCTGCAGCAGAGCTAATGGCTGAGCAAACACTTTGCCCTGGGCTCACATCTCCCCTCCTGGGAAAATCACTGATCTTCCCTAAGCCTCCTACCACATGCATAACATCATACGGACATGTAGCATAGACAATTAATGGACTTGGTTTTGAGGACAATGATGAGAACACACGAATAAGGCATACTACAGCAGTCAGGACCTCTTCCACTCAGACTATGTTTGGAGGAGGAAATGGAGAAAAACACAATGTATTCAGAGTATATTCACTGCAGCAGAGGGTGTGGAGAAGAAACTAATCCAGTCATTCCCTATGAATTACCTTTTGTGCATTACACACTTCATTCTGCAAGACTCTCTAAAGGTTCACATTCTACAGTCTTTCACAAAAAAGGTCTGTAATCATTCTAAGAGATGTAAATACACAGATCTAAATTATGTAAATTGTGCTCCGAGATCATCATGCACAGCTCCAAGAAGTCTACTCCAAGAAAGATCACTGGGCCAGGAATACTCCCAAGACTTTAATCCTAACATATGTAGAGAGCAAGTGTGAAAGTTATGATCCACCCTGATCCTCGGCCAGACTCTGTTTGCTCAGGTCCAAAACACTGTTCAGGTCTGTAATCCAGACTGCACCATTTTCCACTTGAACATGATGCTGGAATTAAGGAAACAGTAACATTCACCGTGAGCTGAAAGAGCAGAAACATTTGTTCATCACCAGTGGTTTGTTGGCTGGTTTTGGCAGCTCGCAATTTGCTCAGCACCACTCTTAACTAAACCCAGCAGGGAGTCACTTAACAAAACTTCGAAAAGTGTGGGAGAAATTTGGATAGTCAAAAAAAAAAAGCACACACAAACACAATGAAGGAAATCGTTGGAACATTTCTGATAACAATCCAAGCCTATTTAAAACTGCCATATTATGGAGAAAAATGAGCATACATTATTTCACTTGGACTTCCAGAAGTCAGGCTTCAGAGGTATAACAACATCATTCTTTGATGTTACATACAACATCCTTCCTATCACATCATCAAGCCTTAGAAAGCAGACCAAACATGTTTCTTGCACTATTTTGTGAGGTTTAACAGGAAGTGCTAAGATTCAGACTTGGACTCTGCAATTGTTCGTTTACTCTTTATTTATTTAAGAAGGAAGAAAACTCTTAAGTAGGGAATCTCATTTCAAAGATACCCTGGCAAGGCATCGCAGTAGTTTCATATGCTCTATCTGTTATAAAGCATGTATCATGAAGATACACCTAATTAAGATAACACATTATTATTCCAATATCCACATGTCAGTTTTGGCATGGAAGTCAGGAATGAAAAGTATCTGACAGCTGATTGTGTCACTCTTCTTGTCAAGATGGCCAATTATCTGAGGAAACTACAAATTCTAAATATTGGGTGAGTGACATAAAAGGAACTACAGCTCCAAAGTAGCTGCAAATGAACAGAAGGAACATTAAAAGGTGATGCAACTGGCGAAAGCATTCAGGGCAGGACTCTCCTAAACAGAATGGATAAAATAGCTACACAAAGGGACAGGGGGAGGAGGGAGGATTAAAGAACATGAAGCATCATTTTTTCATTTACTTTAGAAAGCTTTAGGCTTATTTCTCTTGCCTTAATCCAACCAAAGTACCTGGTTTTTTGGATTTTTTTGTAGCTGATTTTATCTATTGTTTTGGCCAACATTCAGTGCAATCATTTGCCTGACTTGAAATAGTGTTGTGCTTTTTTAAACTTGTAAAAAAGAGTATTCTGCATATGGTGAGCTAGACAGTAGATAAGGACTAGGTCATCACATATCAGGAACTGTTTTAAATCAACCAAGTCTTTATCTTACACAATAAAATCTCAGGGTTACAGGGTTGTTTCAGGTTAGGCAGACTAAATCATTACTATTTACTTAATATTTCGTTCTTCAAATGAAGAGGGAGCGTTGCATGAATTTTTGGCATCTTACCTAAAAGATGATAAAAAGGTCACTATCAAGTACTAGGCTGAGGTTTTCCAGAGCAAAGATCAAATTCTGTCTATGCTACAGCTTTTCAAAGGATACTGAGCAAATATTTAATCTCTGTACCTCCGTTTTCAAATCTACAATACAGAGATTTCATCTACGTCAGGGCTGTGTTTTGAAGTTAATACTCGTTACTTAAGTTGCCAGTTGTCAGGTTTTATAGGCAACATCATCAGGGTGAATGAGCAGACAGCCTCAACATGAAAATGCAAAGGCAGCTGTTAATAAATTGTAAATGCAAACTTTATTTTTCAGACCTGCAGAAAGGCTAGATTTTAGAAATGTATGAAGACTTAAAGTCAGATTTGTATTTCCCTACAAGCTGGCTTGCTGCTAGGCAGACTTTGAATTTCAGAAGAGCCTACCACACATATAAATGGCAGGACAAGCATGTGATCAGTCTTTCCATTCACACACCAGTTTTCCCCATGCCTATATTTGATTTCGACATTTAGCAACACTCTGCACTTGCCTAAAAGCCACCCACATGCTGCAGTGTGGCTGCATACGTTTTTAATTTGACTTTTTGGGTTAGCACACAGTCTCTGCAACACTCCAGTTTTCCCTGCAAAGGGCTCCATCACAAAGTCCTACAGCACCTGCACAATTATTTGTAAGGCCAAGCAGGCCTACTTATTTTAAAAGTATCATATAATGTTGTTCTTTGGAAGAAACTTTTCGCACTTTGGATATGAAATAAAACCACTGCCACAGACTCTATAAACCTTCCTCCATCTGTGTTATTCATGAGCTACAGTGCCCCAGGACCCTAACAATGCATGGGAGGATCGTAATGTCCAGGGCTTTTGTTGAAAGTACTGAATTCCATTTATTTAAATAGGCAAGATTACTGTACAGTGTATCATTGAAATAAACTAGAGCAGCTCTTCAAAAGCAGGAGGCTGGACAGTAAAAACAATCAATGTGCTGACAGACTCTACTCTCTAACATGAAAACCAAGTAATCACAAAGGCACTTTGGTACTGCCGTCAGATATTGCTGTCAGCTCCCTAGTCTGCACACCTAAAAATAGTTTTCAAGTCCTTAATGTGCTTCCCTCCCCTTTTTTCTTCTTTTCTGGCTGAGTTCAGATGAAGCCTTCAAACCACTGACAAAGGTGTTTCTAGCTTTGATCAGACCTGGTAGAATCACCATTGCCCAGAACATAGAGCGAAGGCACAGTGAAAAGGAAGGGGGAAAGTTGACCATGATCCTCTGGTAAGAAACAAAACCCCATTTTATCTCCATTTATTGCATGAACTTAGCAGACTTCTGTGTTTGATTGAGTAACTTTGCATTCTTGTGATCTAAACTTAGCAATCTCTCCACAACAGTGCCAGAAGGAAAAGGCTGTCCAACAATCTTTCAAACCCATATCAGTTATTTTGAAAGTGCCAGCAGCAAGGCTGTCACAATATTAAGGTAGATATCACTAGCTCAGTAATTAATTTATGAATTAAATGTTTCAGGTCTCCATTCATCTTTAACTTTCCTTTCTTTAAGCTGTTGCACCACATCACTACTGAAGGCAAGTGCTTCTTCTCTTGCTAACGAAAATAAAAGTATTACCTTATTAAAACAGTGTGTGAGGACTCTCTGAACACGTGTGCATGCACAAGCCTTGAGAGCAGTGTTTCATTAGTCCCAGCTGGGAGTGCAGATTAAAGAAAAATGCCAGAAACCATACCTACAGTCTGACATATCTATGATATGTTGCAATGCCTGATATGTTCTGTGGGAAAGGAGATCTATATGCTATACTCAGTTTCACTGAAGTGCTTGGCAGAAAGCATTCCTGACTCACAACAGAGTCTGTTCACTGGACTGGCCAGAGGGGAGTCATACCTAATAAACTGCCATAAAATACACATACACACACCACTTTGGATCATTGATTTCACTGCTAAAGGATGTTACTGTGTATTACAGCTTTAAGTTTTCAACTTTGTCATATTTTCTAAACTCTGATCTCTTCAATTTACTTTCAGTTATGTGACATTCCCCTTTAGCAGAGCGAAAGCATGCATTAGCTAAACAATGTGGTTTGGATTTAGCGTTCCCATGCATCATTGTGAAAATGTTTGTCTCAGCAATAGTGTCATTATTGTTACTGGGAACAGCTGCTCTACTATGTCTTCTGATTGAGGAGAGCAGAGTATCTCCCTTCCCATACCACCTCACAAGCAGGGAATCTAAACCAGGACCTTTGAGTAGAAGTAGTTCATGAGCACACAGTGTTCTGTACCTGGCTTCCTCCTACCACAAAGGAAGCAGAAAGTGCAGGAGCGCAGCAAAGAACAGCAGCAAAATAAATATTGCAAATATTTAGAAATATAAATAAATATAGAAATGAAGTTTGGCTCCCTCCTCTGGCAGTCCTTCTGGATCTGAACTGGGGACTAACCTGAGGCAGAAATCCTCCTCACTCAGGTGCAGCTTTCTGGCAGCTCAGCTCCATTAGACATGACATCCTTTGAGCGAGAATTGGAGCAGGGAGTTTGCTGCTGATCAAGCGGATGTTTAATATCTCCCTTGAGTTTCTGAAGTGGAAAGATGTAACTCTCAGCATTCTTGCCAGTGCTCCCAGCCCCACTGAAGTCAGTTTCCACGTCCAGATCTACAAGAGCGCTGGAGTCCCGCTGGGTTTGCTGGGAGCATCCCAGCGGCAATGCTGTGCTCTGCCGGCCTGTGCAGCTCGGCTCAGGCCAGCTGGACATTTTTAAGGAAAGCTTACAAAACATATTTGCGTGATTACACAGAGCAGCAGGCTTTAACACACCTTTCAGAACAGGACCTTCGGAGGTAATTCAGTTTTGTTTTAAGATGGATTGAATCTGCTTTCCAGGGTATTAGACCTTTTGAAATGTCTTTGGATGGGAAGCCACATTTTCAGTCAGTAGGCGTTTCTGCAAGTCCAGCCTCTAGTAACATTTTAGCTACATAAAGACCACAGCTTTTGGATGTATTTTATCTTTTGAAAGGATCTTAAGATTCCCAACTTTGTCCTGAAAATTAAGTACTGTAAATACTTCATTTGTATCAAACAAACTTAAGTAAAATAATGACACAGTCAATACACTCTTGTGTAGCATATCCTTAACATACAATCATAAAACCATAGAATGGATTGGATTGCAAGGGATCTTAGAGATTATCTAGTTCCAGCCCTGCGTAGGCATGGACATCTCCCATAGACCAAGCTGGTCAAAGACCCATCCAGCTTGGCCTTGAATGCTTCCAGGGGTGAGGCATGCAACTGTGATAAAACAGTTTGAACAAGCATGGTAAAACACAAGGATTTTTGACAACTTTACCTTGAATATTTTATTTAAATTTCTTTTTGGCTTCAAAGTAGCTATTTCAATCAACCAAAAATGCTGAAGTTCCAGTAAACTTGATGGGTGAGAAGAGATGGGGTTTCCTAGGTGAAAAAATACACACAAAAATGCAGACACAATGCCAAGTAATTTCACATCCCCCTACAGAAGTAGCATAAAACCAAGTTTTACCCATTTCTGCTTAGACAGTTATATTCTGTACAGTCTGCTTACCATCCTAGATATTGTGGTTTCTGCATAATTACTTTATCCCAGTCAAATTAAATCAAGCAAAAAAAAAAAAAATTCCTTCATCTAAAAGATAGACAAACAGAATGCAGAGTAATGGCTAACAGCTGTGTAGGTAAGAGTACAGAGGCAAGCGCAGGGAATCCAGCCCTCAGCCTGACAGGAGGAGAGGTACGTATGGTACAGATCTGAGAGCCTCAGGCGTGAACAAAATGGCTTATTTGTTATGGTAAAATTCCCAAACAGGCTACTCAGTGGTATTTGTCAACCTCGTATTTTCTCCAGGAAAATTGTCTCGCAGCTGTGTTCGAGGCAGAAATTAAGATTTCTGGGCAGCATTCCAGCTTTTGACTCTCTTCACCATTTTTCCTCAAAGGACACAGAGGGGACAGCTCCTGGTCTAACAAGAATCCAGCATGCACCTGCTTTACTTCAACGGACACCAGGAAGACTTAACCACAGTATGGAAAAGCTGCTCCCTAATACTCCTTAGCAAAAGGAGAAGGCACAAGCAAAAAAGGCCACCAACATCAGAACAGTCCCTGGGAGGAACATGGGAACTGACTCTTCATCAGTCACAAATATGCAGGAAACGTACATAACATAAGGAATAAACATCATCCCAGGAAAAAAGCACCTAGGTAGAAAGCACGTTGTCATCCATTACACATGCCTGTAGAGGGAGGCAATCAGAGGATGCAAAGCATGGCAGCAAAGGTGTTGCTGCTGACCATGGAGTATCATCACCCTCCATGTTATAACCCAGACGTGTCCACAGACAGGGAAAAGAAATTCATTACCTACAGTTTTTCTCCTCAAATCCTCCATGTCTTCTGGTTTTATTGTGCTTTACATTATGAAGTAACCTCTGGCAAAGAAGATGGAGCAGCAAAACACAAGTGATGATATGTCTAATCTCTTCATCATGTCAAAGAACCACTTCATTGCCCCACAATGGCCCTGAACCAGTACATTGTAACATGTGGAGATGAAAAAATAGCTCTTTTTTCAGATTTGGTCTCACAGAAATTAGGCAGAAGCATAACTCTATCTTTTCTCACTGGAGGAGGATCTGGAGCTACAATCTAGAGCAGCCAAGACAAAAGAGAGCCAAGGGACCTCCCAACAACTCCTCAATATGCATTTACAGCCTCATGCTGTTTCTCTGGCAGAAACAGCCTGGGAAGGAAGGCAGTGGTCCTATCCTCAGGTCACTCTGAAGAATGAATTCCACCTAGCCAGGAGGGCATGTCATTGAGGGCATGACATTTATAGCTCTCAGCGGACTCGGGGCTAACACATTCATAAACAGCTCAGCTCAGCTGCAGTCACTGGGGGGCAACAGGGGAGGCATTTCAGCTGCAGTGCGAAAGAATAGCCTGTTTTGTTCTGATGTGCAAGTATCATCACTACTGTGGGAGAAATGAAGGGGGCCAGCCAGCTCCTCAACCCTCTGCGCTGCGCACAGTAAATCGATCAACCACCAGTGCATCAAGTTCACCATCAATCTCTGTGCATGCCTGGGAAGCCCTTGCAGAGTTCAGTTTGATGAACGTGTAGCCACAGGTTCCTCAAACCGAACTCTGCAAGGGTTTCCCAGGCATGCACAGAGCTCTGACTGTGGCAAAGTGTCAAATGTATTACTCCAAGGAGATCTTTGTTTTGGAAACTTGCTTCTCAGCTACAGCTTGCTTCCTCTTTAACAATTTTAAAGCCAAGAAGTTTTCTTTAGTTGTTGCTTTTGTTTTTATTTTCTACTGCTTGCTCAGCTGGGGAAGATAACAGTTTCAGATTTAGGTCACCCATGGAAAAACGTGTTTGGTGATCTCATCTTGATCTCCAGTGGGTAACCATGCAGATCACAAAGAGCAGGAGAAAAATCTAGCCCCGCTAGACAGATCTGGAAGATCTGGGGGAGGGGGGAGGCACGTCTGCGTTTTTCTTTAATAAAATTGGAATATCTACATGTTTGCTACAGTCCAACACTAAGGTGCATTTGTAGGCCCATGCAAATTCCAGCCAACATTGCTTGGCCACCATCCTTGCTTTTGTAGGAACTGGCATTGACCTTTTTTCTTCAAAGGGTCACAATCACTCATATGTGTTATGAAACATAACAACACTTCATCCGTATACAGCAACTCTCATTGCTGCAGTTTCCAAGTGTGGCCAGGTACTGAATAACTTTTACATTTGGACCAAATTTACAGTGTTTTGTCCATGCTTATTTCATGAGAAAAAAATGGTACAAAATAACATATAAATGAGAAACATTATTACAAAATTATGAGCTGCCACTGCCTTCTTGCAAGCTTAGCAGATTGTTTGTTTCTTTCCCTTCATTAGCTTGTTACTCCATTCTTTTTAACCTAATAACAACATTTTTGTTCAAGAGAGGAAAAAACCCAACAACCATATTTGAGAATCAATAATTACATCCAAGGCAACTCTCAACAAAAATATCATGGCAATTTTTTTTTACATTTTCCCCAAGCCACCCATCCTCCACTTTAACATTATTGATGTACAAGATGGGTAAATAACTTATCACTTTTCTGCTGTGGTCATGTCACGTCCGTATGAGATTTCCTTGGATCTCATAGAGAAAGAGGTTGAACAGCACCCTTCTCCTTTAAGGAGTTCACAGCATTTGTCATCTTGGTCTTGAGAGTTACGTGCTGCAAGAACTGCAATTTTATGAGTAAGATGGAAAACCTAAACCCTAAATGCTTCTGGTCAAGAACACACAAATTCCATGACAAATCACATTACTGGAGATTTGTTTCAGAGGAAGACTGCAGAGCATTCCCTTCCCAGTGTTGGTGAGAACAGCAGAACAGCAAAGTCACCTGTGGTCCCTGCTGGGGACAAGGTATTCCGAATTCATCATGAAAGTCCTCAAGCCACTGGGCAAACACTGGGGCAAGAAGGGGTGTTGTCACAGCATCCCAGAACACAATTCTTGCTCCCAGACAACCTCTCTGTATGTGTTTCACTGGAGTGAGGTACCAACTAGCCAAAAAAGCTATTTCATTCTTCTTTGTCAACTATTTATAATATTATCTTGGTTTTATTCAAAACAGTCTAACAGCAGTTCATTTATGCTGAAAGTGACAGGGAAACAAACTTCTTTCTCCATCCCTTTGAAAAAGCTCCAACAGAATGTATCACCAAAGAGCTCTGAGGATTGAGAGAACCACAACCCTACCAGAAGTTTCAGGGAGCATTAGCTTTTCTCTACAGGCATCTCTCTTTGGAGTGTCCTAGTATCAGCCTTCCTTTCCCCCTTCTTGCTTCCCCCGACACCAATTTGCTCTGCATTATAAAGCACCACAGGATTTACATGAACTCTGCATATGCCTCAGCAGCCTGGGCCTGTAAAGTGAATTTTCAAGGAACTTCAGCTGTAGCTGTTGCTAGTGTGCTTTCTAGTTTTATTGCTGTGAACAGCTGAGAACTAAAAAAGCACACTAGTTTATGCTCTATAATAGCTTCACACTGGTACACACTGCAGACTACCACTCAGAAATTTAGGTTTTAGGGCCTTAACACATTTTGTATTAATTATGTTTATGATAATAACACTGTGAGGAAACAAGTATATGTATCATACACAAGTATACAATACTGCAGTTATTGATGTCATTACTCCTCCAGGCCACTAAAACCCAAACAATTCCCACTGTACAATTCTCATTACAAGAAGATATTTGTTGTCCTAAAAGGTTTATGCAAACTGTTTCACTTGTCACTGACACAAGTTCAACATTTTTATTAAATATTCACTCAGCTGCTGGTAGTTCATTCTTGAAAATTTGTTATAAAGTAGGCAAATGGGCAAATCCTAATCAAATCTCCACCAAGGATGCACAGATAGATTTTTCCACCATCCACATTGACAGAAAAAAATACCTTTATCCTTATTTGCTCACAGGTAGCTCCAGTTAAGTTAAGGAGATAAAACAGAAGTGGATAAAAAAGGAACTCTGTACAAGAAAAGATCAAGAATACTACAGCCATTTAGGACAAAAAAACCCATGAAAATTATGAAAAATAATAATATTACAAAACAAAACTGGCCATCTGTTTTTATCACATGTGTCCAGTTTTATTGTTGTTGGAAGCAGAATTCATAGGGCTTTGCTGTGTGAACTCCAATGCAGTAGGAGGTGCATTTGCATCTTCTCCTTTTCTCTAGGATACTTAAAGTGGAAATTAAGTTACTGCATCTCCCACTCATTACCCACCACTCAAAGAGCAGTCTTAATATCCCTTCCTAAAAGGATGAATTCACTCTTGCTGTCATATGAAATACAGTACCACAAATACTTCATTTATCAGGAGATTTTATATGCCTTTTGAGAGTGCCCCATATGGCAAGGATTCCTTTAGTCTGATTCTTGTTTACCCCAGCATGTTACTTCCAGTGACTTTGTTGCTTATCTTGTCTGTAATATGATTTATGTTAACTCATTTCCTGTAAAAGCATACACTAATAAAATGAAAAAAAAAATGTGAAGAAAGAGCAGGCCAGCTTTGAATTGGCATGGGAAATGTCATGAGTAACTGGATTCAAATCCTTTAAAATTACTGTTTCAGTGAACCTTTGAGGCTCCGAAGGGCATTTTTCCCTTTTTCTGCTGTTCCCATAAGATCATTTCATTGTTGCTGTTTCCATAAATTCCTGATGCAATTGATGACCTTGTGTTAGAAAGGACCTGGCTCCTTTCTTTAAAGGACACCTGCTTTTCATGCTAAAGAAAGTAAGAGCAAGTTTCATATATGTCCCAAATAATCTTCACAAACACATACTTAAAGAAAAAAAGAAATCATCTGATAAACAGCCAGAAACATCGCATGTCATCAATTTGGTAGCATTTTTACCTTTTAATAGTTCCCTGGAACACCTCTGCACATTCTGGCTTGGGGCTGCAAACCACTGGGAATCGGCCATGGCTTGTATTTGCAAGAAGTTAAGCCAAGGAGGCAATGTTTTCCTTCAGGTGGAGGGCTCTGACGCCAGGCTCCATGACGTCCCTGGCAGAGAACAATTCCAGGTTCAACCTGAAAGACACAAAGCAGACAGCCAAAGGATTACTTAGTAAACAGGAAATGGCATGCTGCACCACGTTAGCATTTGACAAGTTTATAATGTGTTAGTAAATTACTTCAAGATGGAAATCAATCTGCTTTATTTGCAAATGTAAAAAAAAAATGTAATTACCCAATAAAAGTGCTTATCATGCATTGCCTTGCTTTGTGTGAGATACGTGATAAACCCTACCATGTGCATGGCTTGGTCATCCTAGGCAGGATGTCGTAAGACCCACTTATCAATTTGCATGACTTTTCATGGTAAAAAAAGAATTTTAATCTGAGCTGAAATCCTCTGGAATTTCTGGATGATATCAAATAGATTAAAGTTAAGCGCTTTGGAGAAATTCATGCTTAGGCTTATCATTGCAATAGGGTTGGTTTTTTGCAGCAGTAGCAGCTAGAAAAATTGCCCTTTCAAAGATAGTTCACAAATCATAGACAGATTCTTCCAGTATTTTCTAATAATTTTCAGGTTCTAGGCAAAGTTTCAGAAAATATGAACATACAAAATTGAAAAACATGTGTACCCCCTATTTCTGACAGTTGAGCAGTTGAGTGAAATGGAAAATAAAGATACTTTCTGCAAAATTTAAGAGTCATTTCTATGGAATTATAGTAGGCCAGAATTTTAAAACTGAAATCAATTAACTGCTCTAGTTATAAGCTTGTTTCATAGTTTCTATTTTCAAAAAAAACCCCACATTAATTATTCTGACTATCATCTGGACACACCATAAGCCAGAACCTCCTGGTCAGAAACAGGCTGACACAAACCACAGACAGACAACTGGAGCATATATTTGCCCACATCCTGTTTTACCATGGTACCTTTCATCCTTGTGGTAAAAGTAACTCTTTCCATATGCTATTAATTATGGTCCTCCCTCCTGACAGACATGAGGTTGTTTTTTCAAGCCAGTTATTCTGATGGTTTGTTATATGACCACCTGTCTAAGAGTAAATGAGCTGAGAAGACAATGCACTTCATACATGGCACCTACAAAGTTGAAGTTTCTTCCTCTAAACTGGCATGGATTTAAATTAATCCTCCCAAAAAATAGTCATGTGCATCAAAACATGTCAACCCATCCACAGTTATATGAAACAGACTGAAGGCAATATAAATTTGGAACATCAGCTTATTACAGAGCCATATTTCAAGGGACCAAGAACACAAATTTATGGAAGTAATGAACCTCTCTGAACTGCATTTTGTTTTTGAGTTAAAATAAGAAATAATTTACCTTGAAAATCAAAGTGGCTGGGTGCAAAATAAACAAAATTTTTAAATCCCCAAGAGATGTGGTTTTTTTCATTCTTTAAGCCTTTACCAATATATTGCTTCTCAGGTAAACACCAAGACAAACTGTAGTTGCACCTGTAGGATCATAAGAATCGGGGATTCTTCAAGTCAGAAGGGATCTCAGCAGATCTCTGGACCAGCCTGCTGCTGAAGGTGGACTCCACCATGAGGTCAAACAATTTCTCCTGTCAAGTCTTAAAGACTTCCAAAGGATGAAGGCTGTGCAACAACCTCAAGCAGCCTGTGCCACTACGCCACTGTCCTCATGGTGAGAAGGTATTTCCCCATATCCAGTATGAACATCTCATTTCAACTAGTGCCATTTTTCCTTGTCCACCATGCCCTGCTGTGGAGACCATGGCTCCATGTCCTCAGTGACCTCCAGTAGTTATGGGGGTGAGGAGCAGGGGACACACTGTTAGGGGCCTCCAAAGCCACCTCGTCTCCAGGATGAACAAGCCCCAGTTGTGCAGCCTCACAGCATCAGTGGTCCAGCCCTGACCATTCCAGTTTGTCAATACCTGCAGTTCTGTTGAAAGCACGCTCCACTGTCTCCTCCAAGTCATTTATGGAAATGTTAAACATTTCTAGTGATAGACCCTGCAGTACTTCCCTTGTTAGGCCTGTGCATGTCCCACTAATCAGCACCCTCTAAGGCAAACCACCCCACCAAGGATTTCACCATCTGGTTGTTCAGCTTCGAGACTGAAGACATTGGGTACAAGAATATGGGGCAAAACAGTGTCAAAAACCTTGCTAACCTTCACAACCACAAGCTTGCCCAAATGCCTCGTAAAGGACACTTTGCTCAGCTGCTGAGTGCCACTGCTGCTGCACGCTTGTGTTGATGCAACAAAGGCCTTGGTTTTGAAATGCAATTTCAAGCAAGGACATTTCATTTACCATGCTGAAAATGCCTTTTTATGGAATAATTCAGGGTACTTACATTTGGATTTTATCAAGTAGGCCTGTCTTACTTTAATAAATTTACCTCAAAAAGAGACACAGAGCTGCAGCCACACTACAAAAATATATCCAGTGTAAATTTTTCTTTTATAGGACATGTGAGAACATTTTCTCCCAAAACATAACTCACTGTAGTAGCATAATGTGTTAAAGTAGTAAGGCTATTTCACCAAAGTTATGATATCCAAGTTTCAGGTTGCTTTCAAGACCACATCCATGGGACTGGATATAACATGGAATAAAGACAATCTGCCTTATGATCTAACTAAAAAAGTCATTTGGTAAGAAGCCAATATTCCTGAATGGCAAACTGTCTTGAAATGATTCATGAAAATGTAGCTCAGACCCTGTTGCTATTAAATCCAATGGAAGCTTTCCCACTGAAATAAATTGTTAAGGATCTAACCATAACAGATCTAATCATAACATGGAGATTTCCTTAGACAACCTGCAGTACAAGAGAACTTTTCTTCAAATAGATTTATTCCATATTTTATGTAAATTTCAGATTATTAAAAGGACTTAAAGGTGGGTGGGAGGGAAGCATAATCCTAATTCAAACACATGACAAGGATTACGGTGCATGAGAACACAAGCAACACTGCTTGCTTGGATTTATTCACAGACTTTCCTTCATCTGTTTTAGGCTGTTTCTCTCCTCTGCTTTTTTTCTTTTTGCACTGAGAATGTTTACCCATTGACTCGCCACAGGCCATCCTGCTCAGGACAGCCCTAGGTTTTATTTGGGCTTCTTGTAAACCACTGTTTTACTGCCCTGACTGACCACTGCATCTTGTATAAATAGTTCTCAGGAGGATGTTTTGGGGGTTGCTTAATACTTGTGGTGGTTTTTTGTCTGAGTATGGTCAGAAGTTTGAGCAATTGAGAGGACAGGCTCATTAGCTAAGGGGAATTTCTCAGGTTGGAGGATGTTAAAATTACTTACCTGTGTTATGAACCCTGGCAATTATTAGAGTTATTCTGTTCTAGCCTGCACTATTCATGCATTATCTGAGACTAGAAAGTTCCTTTTTTTTTTAAATACATTTCATTTTGCTGGAAAAATGGAATATTCATTCTAGTATTGAACAAGCCACACTGCTATGATGACCTGTAGCTGCTACTACATTATAAATACAGTTTATTTATTTATATTAGCTTTCTTACTATCTATCATCTTTAAGGTTACCCCATTGTGAATAAACTCACAACATCACAGGAAATTGCTTTCATTTAAATACAAATTCTTTTTTTTCTTGCCTTAAAAGTCATAAAAAAGATTTCTACATACTTGTCACAGGCCCACCAATTTTCTTTTCAACAGGACATTTAGTGAAAACAAACTATGAAAAAGCTTATCCAAGAATTACATGCCAATATGGATCTCACTGTGTAACAGAATAGTGCATATGTGCTGCAAAAATGTTAAGCATGTGCAGATGACTGAATTTAGTAGTTTTGCAAGTAAGCTGTGTGAAAAATAAAGGGTTTTTTAGCATGTTCATAGAATACCATTGAGATCAATAAAGGGAAACAGAAAAGCCTGTAAGACCTCCCTACACTGGAAAAGAACACCACTTTAATTAAATTTTAAATTGATTTGCTCCACTCAGTGCTAGCCTATGAAATAGACACATTTAAGCTGATTTGAAGTTAAATTAAACCTATGAAATCTCTGTGTGCTTTGATGTAAGTGCATGCATGCTACTGATGTGCTTTTGTTTAATTAGCTCTGTTGAAAATCACTCTTCAGTGGAACTTTGCACGGCAGACCAGACCTATTACTCCTTGCTGTCTCTATTTTAGTTGAACACTAAACTAAGTGAGAAATCCTTATGGTTAATTCAGGAGCCAGAAGTTTTGCAGGGTTCAGACTCCTTTCAGAATATCCACAAATATTTACATTGACTGTAAGACAACAAGCTTCCCAGCATCCCCTGATCCTGGCTCCCTCAATATCCTTAAATCAGGGAACATTCAGCTATTCAGTCTAAAGGCCTTTTGGTAGAACAGCACTTACTGTGAAATGTGTTGTTTGGGTTAGCTGAATGTCTCCCTGTCACTTATTTCCCAGAGAGGATTTGAAAGTTATGTATGTTTAGCAACTACTGCACACTAAAGAAAAATGGATTTCCACAAGGTCTCATAATCTGCTGGTAAATTGTCTCTCTCTAATGCTTGAAAAATTGTAGAACAAAAAAGAAACAAATGTCAGAGATAAAAAGGTCTCTGTGTTTTGGAAGAGATGGATTGGGACAAGGAAGATGAGGGGTGGGAGAGATGGGGAAAATGTTGAATGTTTTGAGATTTTCTTCCAAGGGCTTGCTTTTCTGTTCCTTTATCTTTTTTTTTTCCCTTCATTCTTATGAAGTTTTTCCCACCAGCACCATCAGTATGAAATACTGCTAAGTTAGAAGAACAGCAGCTTCTTCCCACTTTGTATAGATGCAATTGCTTATGCAAGGGCATCTAGCTACAAATAAATTAATTAGGATGTGCATGTGACCTTGGGATAAACAGGTAAATTATTATGGAAGTGGATCCACATGCTTTAACTATACAAACAGCAACTTAACCACTACAGCCTCAACTCACCACCTGCAAAGCCATAGGTAAAAATATAAAAGTCATAGTTCTTAACTAAGTTTTCACACTACAAGTCCAAAAACAAATTTCAAAGTGTAATTAGTAGCCTTCATTATCTATGTCAGTATTAAGGGGAATACAGGCATCTAAATATTCAGAGCTATTGACAGTGCCTGCTCGCTGCTTCCAGCACAACTTGAAGGCATCTAAACTCAGTTGGGAGTTTCTGTCCAGAACTGGGCATTTCTCCATGTGATTAGTAGCAGCTGTGGAAATGTCTCGTTCCCAACAAGCAGCTCTCTGGCACACATCTGGTCTCACCAGCTCTGCAAGTCCAGAGAAGGTGCTGCACCGTGGCCACTGAAGAGTGGCATCCAGCAAACATGACCTGTAAAAGCCCACTTTTGCTAGAAATGCCAGAGAATCCAAAACAGGTTCTCACCACAGCTGTGGGGATTATGATCCCTCCCCTGGGATCTCCAAGACACGGGGGGTGATGCAGCACCCAGACTCTCAGGGGGCCAGGGGCAAACACCCTCCTGCCAAGGCTGCTCAGCTGAATGGTCAGGAGAGAGGGAGCCCTGCAAGTAATGCAGAGCCAGCTCAAGAGAGAACACATATGGATGTGTGTAAGAAGGATCCAATGTCAGATTAGCTATCTCCATGTCTAATGGGCTAACCCTAGAACACACCGCTGATTATTACTGTATTAAAAATGGCAATGATTCAGCTATCTTTGTAGTTTCCAAGTTAATATCTTAGTCGGTGCTAATTTCTTCCAAAAACAAAAGGGTTAAGCTTGTGTTAAATTCATCTGCCCTGGCATTATAACCAACCAGAGGTAAAGAAAGTCATTTCTCAAAATGACACCAGTACAAGCTATCTAAATTCAAAGAAATATTTCAAACAAACTTCCATAGGAATGAAGAAGAGAGAAGTGAGAGAAGCAAGTAAATTGAGCACTAAAATAAATGCCTCGTGAACTTGCTTATAACCAAACAAACAGGGAAATGCATCTTCTCTGGATGGAGCATTGCAGAGCAATTTCCAAGGGAAATTCACAAAGTACTAAATTGGCTTTTGCAGTTTGAATGCAAAACTGATGAGTTTCTTGCAAATGTATGCCAAAAAACCTAATCCAAACTGGAAAGAAGAGAGGAAATCTCCTATGAGACAGTTTTTATAAAAGCTTCATTCAGGGCCTCCACCCTCATGTACTGCACCAGCCATCTTAGATTTTCCACTCTTCCTGGTCCAAGAGAGCACCGACTAGTATATTAAAAATTCTGGCTTTAAAATATTTGGGAATGAACAGTGACAGCTGTGTATGTTTTAATAATCAGGCACAGATTATCAGATGGTGTTCTAGTCAAAATTGGTATAGAGATTTGGGTCTAATAGATTACAAAACAAGTAAACTAAAGTAACACAGATGGAAAAAAAATATAACAAATATTTCAAATTTCTCAATCCCTCCCAGAATCAGACACTTTGTAGTGGAAAAGTGTAGTCAGGTTATTAAAACACAACATTAGTTACCTAGAGATACAGATTACACCCTGTTCCCAGTCCAGTAAATATAGGGGTTTGACATTTTTAACCAGAATTTCAAGCAAAAGCACTTTTCCTTCCAGCTGTACAATCGACTTCATTGGGAAAGCCATTTAACCCCTCAAACTTCAGCATTCCCTTTTCTGAAAAGCATATATCCCTTTTATAGCTCTTTCAAATTAGGAACCATAAATAGTTTTTCATTAAAATACTTTGAGCTGCAAATTTCTACAAACAGTCATAATTTATTTTAAAATTCATTTAACTAATCCCCCTGCTTTTTGCGTACCATTCATGTGCAGCACATGTTTTTTCCTCAGTTATGACTTACAGCAAGGACCCTCTGCTACAAGTGCAGAATGTGTTAAAAATAGTACCCTGGATGCTGGTATTACTTTCTGCTCTTCCAGGAAATAAGTGGCTGTCTCTGCACCTGGCAGTTTATTTATAGTGAAATGTGGTCGATATATGCACCTACAATTCTGGGAACAGAATTTTTGTGTGTGTGACTTGCTTTCTCTTTCTCCTTCCTTGTTTCTCCCCAGCACCAGGATTCAGCTTCCTCAGGCTTTTTCTGTCTAACGAGGCTTTCGTGTCCCATTCACCTGCTGTCAGAACTCCATGCATTGAATGGCAGCAGCTAATAAAAATATGCTCATCTCTTTATAGCTTTTCATAAAACTACTCCATCCTGTCTTTTTATTTGTGCCTTACTTCTGCTGTCACTTTGTGCATACACAGCATACTGAATAAAAACCTCCTTCGCTATTGTGAAATAGCATTTAACACCTCCACAAAACTGATATTTCTAAAACAGGTATTTCATTTCTCAAACATGCTGAAATTCGTTGAAGTATTTTGTGCCATCTGTTTCTTCTTTTAAATAAATAAGTATTTTCATCATGGCAACCATTATGACAACCTACCAATATTTATGAGGACATGGCAACACTCACAGGAACAGAAAAAGTGACATATGAACAGCAAAGAGACTCTGTTTCAGTTTAAGGTGAACTTGGAAGGAGTCCCCGGTGCCAGAATGAAGATGATGTCCTTACACGCAACTCAGGAATGCTGAGGTGTAACTGTTACGTCAATGGATGTCTGTATTCCCACATCCAGCAAAGACCCCCAGGGGATTCCAGCCTGCCTTGAACCAGACCCACCATTTCTTGAAGGAGTTCAATGACATCTTCATGAGATCAGCCGCACAGCTGGCTTTCTGGAGAGGCTGGCTGGCTTTAAGTGGAAACTGTCAGTATCTGCCAAATGGTGGCCAGACACCAGAACAGACTTTCCAATTAGTGGAATACCCCATTTGATGGCTGGATGTGATTTTCCTGTGTGTGTGTGTGTATGTGCATGCTCCACCTGCGTGCTGCCACATCTGAAGGCTGCGGTGAAGCCCTTGTAGGGAGCCTGTTGTCCCAGGTGAGCCAAAAGGGAGTCAGGCAGTCTCCTCCTCACTGGGCCAGCAGAAGCCGTTTCAAATTTCCCACAGCTGAAAATCACTGTGTGCAGGTTTTACGTAAGGGCCTGCTGGAGCCGCAGCGGCTCCCTTGCTGCCCACCAGTGAGCTGTGAAACACAGGTTATTAGTTCCAGATGCTGCTTCAGCGCCTTTCCTTCTGCAGAAAGTGTGCAGAAGTCACTTCTTTTGGTTTCTCAGGACTGCCCAGAAATAGAAAACACCACCAAAATCACTGTGGATTTGTTATCCCGCTCTCAACATCAGGCAGAAAGTCTTGTCCATGAGCCAAAAGGGATCTGTGTTACACTCACTATGGACCTTACAGCTGATTCACAATGGACCTCACAGCAAGAGCCAGAGCCTCATATTGAGTACCAATCCATTGTCACTGCATGTCTAATACATGCAGCAGGTGTGCCAGCTCCATGACAGTCCCACTGACACTCTAACAGAAACCTTGTTTTGGACAGAAAAGAGAAGTGCCTTGTGACAGAAACCAGAGGAACACTCAGCTGCTTCAAAATTCCCTGCACTTGATCTGTCTTCATGCCTCCAAACTTTCACCCTGAGGTTTTAAAGAACCTCAAACCTTTCAAACTTCTTATAGGTTTGTTTCTCCCAAGAATCTCTCTACAGAAAAGTAATTTTTCGTATCACTTCTTATTTACAATAGAGGCAAATACTGTAGGTGCATCTTTTTGCCAATTTATGGTACAACATTCTCTTGTCAATTCAAACCATTTTCTTCTTACCACACTGTGATCATAATCAATACATAACTTTGGTAGAACTCACCATTTACATTCTGCATATTTGGAGGTAGAAAGGAATCCATCTTTAATTGTTCATGAGAAAAAAATGGTCCAATAGAGAAGCTGAGCCTGCAGTTTTCAGATGTATCAGAAAATATAACTTCTTAAAGCCTGAAAACATTCCAGTGTTAAAACATTTTGGGCTCATGGAAAGGTAATTGTGAAAATATACAGGCCCTGTGTAAACATTAAAGTATTTACGGGGTCCTTCAAGGATTTCAATCCGACAGATTGTTGGCTCGTCTTCACTATCCCTGCATTCGTAACTTCTATTGTATATCCTTGGTTGTGAGCACTGCAGTAACTACCAGTGCACTCCAAGGGCAGTAGGTCAGCAGTGTGCTCTAACTCAGCTTCCAGCCCTTCCAATCCAATCCCTCCAGCCCTTCCAATCCCTCCTCTCAGCCAGCTCCACACTTGCTCCTCACCCACCGCTCTGGGTCCAAATCTGGAGCTCCAAACCTAGAGGGCACAGTGCCGGCTCTCATCCTGGACATTTTAGGAAAGGGAATGGCTAAGACTGGTAAAGGTTTATTTTAGATTAGGGTTGTATCTGTTGGTATTTACTCTAACATGGGAAAGGCAATTTGTTTCATTTGTTCAGAGTCTGCTCTACAAATAAACAGTAATGCAACTGGAATCTTGGGCTTCTTTTTATGGGTTCACCAATCTAAATAGATAACATAATTTTGATTATTGTACTACCTTTAGGTAGTAGCTTTATTAAATAGTCAAAATGAGACCAGGTAAAAAATAATCTTTTAGAGCTCACAAGAAATTTTGCCTTTACATAAGGCCTTTTGTTTAAGAAATTGACAATACTTGGCAAGGACAACGGACACTGAAAGCCACATGAGACATGAAGGCATTGTTTTCCCCTCTGTAACTGAGACTATTGAAAAAAGAATTGGTTTGGCCAAAGCAACGTGAGAAAACTGGGCAGGCCTGAAAACAGAACTCCTCCTGCTTCCCTCCATATAGCCTTCCTCTCCCTGTCTCCTTTGAATATTCACATAATATAATTAAACTGTTTGCATATTTGACTTTTTTTCCTAATGGATTTGGACACTGAAATCACTTCATGAAAAATTTGAAATTTTGGGTGACATTTAACAGTAGAAAACAGTGTCACTGTTCTCTGAGGATTAAAGCTGAAAATGCCCATTAGTTCATCTTTGTAGCTCATTCAGTGTCACTGAATTTTGGGTTTTTTTTCCAAAACTCCTATAAAGAGAGAAAATCAGGTCTCCTGAAAACTACAGAGCTAAGTAGCCTTGTTTACCAGCACCTGTCAGAAAAGCATGCCTCCAAAACATAAATATTTGGGTTAATATACACCAGTAACTCTGCCCAGCTGGAAGTTTGCCTTCCATTCATGTTCAGACAAACCTTCTTCACACAAATTCATGTGCATCAGCTCCTGACTTTGTTTTGTTGCTTTTAGAAGCAGTTCTGGATAACCTGGTTGCAAGCACAGTCTGAAAGCTGGTGCACAGTGAAGCAAGCTGGCATCAGCCCCTGGCCAGGTTAAGAGGATTATGAAGGGAGACACGCTGGACTGTCCCACAGAGAGCTGCTGTAGGTACAGGAGGGAGCAATGAATCCTTTCACCCATCCCACATGGGCACCACAAACTGCACCACACTGAAACCAAGGCAAGGCTGCGCTGCTGCTCTTCCGTGCACATAAAGCAGCCCCTGGTTCTGCCATAGTATTTTTGTCAGGGGTTCAATTCCAATGTTTATGGCTCATACAGCTGCTTTTTGGGTAATAGGATCAACCCAACACAGGAGAATAGGCAAAAAAAAAGGAATAAAAATGGTTCTTTGCCATGTTTTCTTAAACCCGACATAGGCTTAAAGCCCAAACACAATTTTAACAAATCTCACCCACATCTCAACACCTTCTCTCCATCTTTCCTGTGGTAGCCAGGATTCTCCTGAGACAAAGCATGGCCTTGTTACAGCAGCTCCCTTTTTCCTTTGTGCAGCCAGAAAAGGATCCATCTTCCCCCACAAACACTCTAGAAAAGATGGGCTGGATGCCCTCTGATGCAAAAACTTTGCCAAGTCCACCATCTAATGATGTCTGTCAGTAGGAAAGCACCAAGCAGTCATAAAACACACATCTTCTCAGAGAGGCAAGACGGGATGCACCACATGTTGCACCATGTTGGCAAGCTGTCTTTGAGCAAATACTTATGTCAGCAAGATGAGAAAGGAATCTTTTCATGTAGTAGTTGCTAGTGCAGACCCAAACCAAAAGCGCCATCCCAAAAGTCTGGTGATTTTCAAAGTCCAAGGTATCATCTAAAAAAAAAAAAAATCACTAATTACCCAAATTTTATTACAGGCCAAACCAAGACCTTGGATCCCAAATAACCCTCAGACTTGGATTGGCTCAGATTCTGGATCCAATGTCTGCAGTGTGGGCTAAGGCAAAACCAGAAGGGAGAAAGAAAAAAATTCAGCCTTGCTCCATGGATCTTTAATATAGGGCCACCTCTGATACACTTTAGAAAAATATAATGAGACCACTATAATATATGTTCCAGCCAAAATTCTTGGCTCCCAAAACCAGCTTTATATGGTATGCAATACAGAAACACCCAGGAGACACTATAAGAACTTTGACAAGGCTAATATTAAGCTAGAACAAAACAGAACTACTGGCACCAACTCCACTCAGCTCTTAAGTAAACTTGTCCCATTAAAAAGTAGCCTCTAAGATATTTTCTCTCTGAAGTGTATAGTAGCTTATAAAAAGCAGGAAGGGTTGCCAAGTCATAGATGTGTTCAAGTACTCCTTACCCTCATTAAGGAACATTCCCTGGCAGCCAGCAGCTTTGAGTGTTCCAGTGAACCAGATTTTATAAGGGGGGTGTTTACAGTGGTGTGCAATGTAGCTGGAAATCATAGTGCACTGCAGCAGTCCTGCACTAGATACAGCTGTGTTTGGAGCCTTATCACCCAGAGCACAGAATAAAACAGGCAGGGTGATCAATGAGGTTCCAAAAATATAATGAGTATTAAGAAAACAAATCTTAAGCCTCCCTGCTCCATAGGAAGCAGAGCATCCAGAGATGAGTGCCTAAATACAAATTAGGCAGGGAAATACCACTGAAGATCCAGGTCTCACTTCCACCAGTTTTGTACATAACTATTTACAGAGATGTCTTCACAGTCAGTGTGTAGATAATGTAGTTTCTCAATGTACCCACTGACTTCTGCAGAAGTTAAGAGTCACATTCCTTTGTGGAGCCTTAATGCTGTCCCCCACCTTGCTCATCTAAGGGCTGGTTTTGCTTCTCCATTCAGTGTGTAACATATTTTCTGCCTAGGGATATTATCCAAACCTGGAAGAGGAATCAACAAGATGATCAAACACAGAAGGTCATATCATCCTTAACACCAGTAAAGAACTAAGTAAGAGAAAATCCACACTTTGACAGTGCCAGTGCTGAGGACCTACAATCGCGTGTTCTCTTGAGTCTGTCATTTTTCCTCTCTGCTACCAACCAGGTGCTGTTTACTGAAGGTTTTTCAGTTTCCATTGAAGAAGGATCCAAATCTATCTAGCATTTAAGCAAGCTGTTAGTTATCTGAATCTTTCACTCTGCATACACAAATATAATTTATCACCTGTTTATAAATACATGCTAGCTACCAGTTCCTACATAGCTGACCCCTGTCCCTGTTTTGATTTGGGGAATCCAGCAATGCACAGTTTATACATCTTGTGATCTTTCAGAATAGTACTGAGCAAAGCAGATGCAGAACCTGGCACAAATGTAACTGTGTCACCTACACTTTCCCAGAGCAGCAAACCCTCAACCAAGCTGACACAACCAGAGGAAGTGGTCAGTCTCTGCAAAATTACATCTGGATGTAGGTATTTGAAGATTAAAATAAAGTGTAGCAAATAAGTGGAACTTAAAAACAGCAGAGCCTTACATAAACTGTGTGGTCACTGAGATAAAAGACCAAAGAAGCAAATAGGCAGGCTCCCACAGCATCTTGCTAGCTGCAGGATCAGTCAGAGAGAAAAAAAGAGAGAGAAACCTTGGTCCACAGGGAAAACACATGGAAAGAAAAGATCATTGCCAGACACCTTTCTGTAGAATTTCTGCTCCAGAACTTGTGCTAAAGTTTCAAGGATGCTCAGAAGCAATGAGGAAAGAGAGATAAGGTAACATGTAAAGAGACTAATTTTTTTTTTACTGTCTTCTCTTAATCTGTGGATTTCCCATGCTAGTGAAGTAACAAGATCTGAAGCTTGGAACTCTTAGTAAGACTTAATTGTCGGCCTCATCATTTGTTTCAATTATTATATTTTTTACTTTAAGAGGCAGGCCAGAAATCCCTTGAGTCACTACTCAGGGTCTGGAATGCCCAAGCTATAAGAGAGCTGGGGATCAGTCCAAATCCCTGAGGTGGAGTCCTTCACCCTGAATGGTGAATTTGTTTGAGAGGATAACAAGGTAACAGAGCATGCTGGAGAGACCAGGGACATAGAATGATACATTGATAGAATGGTTTGGGCTAGAAGAGCCCTTAAAGATCATCCAGTTACAACCCTATGCCATGGGTAGGGGCACCTTCCACTAGACCAGGTTGCTCCATCCAACCTGGGCTTGGACACTGCCAGGGATGAGGCATTCTACGATAAGAAATGTCCTCCTTATATCCAATCTAAATCTATTGTCTTTTAATTTAAAACTGTTGACCCTTCTCATATCACTACTGGCCCTGATAAAAAATCTTTCTCCATTTTTCCTATAAGGCCCTTTAAACATTAAAAAGATGCAACAAGGTGTCCCCAGAGCTTTCTTTATTCCAGGCTGAACAACCACAGCCTTTCTTCACAGGAGAGGCATCCCAGCCATCTGATCATTTTTATGGACCTTCTCTGGACCTGCTCCAGGAGATCCATGTTGTGAGGGTTCCAGAGATGCATGCAACGTGCCAGTGGGGTCTCACAAGAGCCGAGCAAACCTGCTGGTCACATTTCTTTTTACACAGTCCAGGATACAATTGGCTTTCTGGGCTGCAATTACACATTGCCAGCTCATATCTGGTTTTTTGTCAACCAGTATCCTCAGGTCTGCAGGGCTGCTCTCAGTCCATTCATTACCTTGTCTGTACTGGTGCCAGAGATTGCCCCAGCACAGGTGCAGGACATTATTGAACTTCATGAGGTCCACAGTGACCCACTCCTCAGGCCTGCCAAGGCCCCTGTGGATGACATCTTTTCCCTCAAGCAGATGAACAGCACTACTCAGCTTTTCATCACCCACAAACTCGCTGAGGTTACAATCCCACTGTCTATGATAGTTGCTAGGATCTGCCTTTTTATCCTTCTTAAAAATGGGTATGAAGTTTCCCTTTTTCCAGTCACTGAAGACTTCACCTGGCTGTCATGACTTTTTAAATATGATGGAGAGCAGCTTAGCAACTACATCTGCTATTTGAGATATATATCAGCCTATTCAGACTATGTCTAAGAGGATTTAGGCTAAAACTTGGCAGTCTGTAGAGTGTCTACCTATAAAATCCTTACCAAGTTGTGATGCTATGTATTTTGCTTTAGAGTATTGGTATAGTCTGTGATCAGGTTGTCCAGAAACTTTCTTTAATGTGCTTGGAGAGAAAAAAAAGGAGTGGGAGTAAAATGAAATTTTATATATATATAAATGTATATATATATGTCCTTCAAGTGAATAGGACCTCATTCTGAACCAGGAAAGCAGTTATAATTCTTTCCATGGGCTTGTCATCTAATTGGAATACCATGGGAAACTTTATGGCTTCTTCCCCTCTGTTTTATCTGCCGTGGTACATATAGAAGTCATCCATAATGTCACAGATTGTTTTTATTTCCTCCTACTGCATTGCTGGCAATTTTTCCTCTCATGATAAACACAGTTAGATTATACCCAGCATTCAATGTGCTTGTTAAAACCTTTCAGGCATGGCTACATTTGGAAGAAAATGTGGACAGAGTGAGTCGCCAACATTTTATTTTTCTAGAGGGTCATTTGAAGCTAGAAGATTGTCCAGTAGACCTCAGTACTGGGAGAAAAGTGAAGTGTACTACAAATAGCTTTGGCTGTGGATATATACCTAATTAATTCCTAGAGAACATCTCAAAGAATCAGCATTTCTGCTAATTATTTTATAGAAGACAGTGGTACAGAGTTGTCACTAGCTAGGATAAATACAGACCCAGCACCTACACTTATTACCTGGCATAAATGCCATGAAAAAATGAAGATTTGGATGCTAGTTTATACACTGAAAGACAGGACATGTTGGATTAATGTGATTAAAAAAACTAAAGGATGCAACTTTTTTCCAAGCTATTCATTTAGCCTTTAGTTAATGCAAGCACTTCCAAAAAACAATTCTTCTTACCTGTCTTTAATTGCTGTCCTTGGATGGCAGGAATCACCTGAAAGTGTACATCTTATGGTACCCAACATACAGGAAGCCCAGACCAGTCATCCAGAATTCAAACCACATTCCACCATACTCTGTTGTTGTCCCTCTGTTCTACAGCTTTTGCTCACAAGAAACAGTGACAATTGTCTGTGAAAACCTCCACTGGATTCTCAGTGGGACCATTAATAAACAGCATCCAGCTGGGCACTGTAAAGCACTTACTGCTCTCAGGACTTCAGTGACAGTGGTAATTCAAAACCTACCACAAGACTGAAGAGAAGAGTCTTTCATTCTCTTTGTACAGCACATCACACCATGGGAACCTTGGTCAGGATCAGGGTCTCCATTTTCCCCTTTTCTCTCTAAGCTCCAGGTCTCAGAGAAGCCACACAGCCTCTGCAGAAAACACGACACAGCAAAATTACAGATCAGCAACATGAGATACCTCACCATTTTCTCCTGTAATGAACAAAAGGTTCCACAGCCAAGTAGGGAATGTATTTCAGCTTCATGAGGGAACTCTACAGGGATACGGTGAACAAGTCACCAACCATCTTGGCCAACATGACAGCCAGCACTACCAGTGGGGAGGACTGGATCATTTGTGAACTCTACCTAAGGAAAAAATGGAACAAAGGACTTCGCAATTTTTTCATATACCTGGAGATGAAGGCAACAGTTACACAGGACTACCTACTTCTTTCACAAGGGAATGGAAAGAAACTCAGTCCAGTGAAAGGAGAAGGGTGCTCCCCTCCTTTCCCAGGTATAGGTTGTCAATCAACACTTCCACCAGAGAATCTTGGCTGATGCAGTGACAGCTCCTCCTCCCATCAGCTTGAAGCATGACTCTTCCATTAAAATTCACATCTGATTCCCATATTTCAGGTGGCTTGTGATAATTCAGATGTAGGAGAGGATAGTTAGTAGAGATGAAGTAGCCAGATTGCTTAAAATAGCTTGGCATTGTGACAAATATTTAAAAATACAAACAAATCCAAATTCTTTTTCTTTCTTGCTGAGCTCAGGAGATATACACTTGTTTTCCTTACTCCTGCTTCCTGACAGAACAAGCTCTTTGTCTTGAAGGATGCCAGGAAAGGGATGAAGCAGCTTCCAACAGAAGTCCCGCTCAGGAGATCAAGCAGCAGGAACATCAGTTACCACGCAGAACAACATTGGGCAGTACAAGGCATGGTGCAGGCAACCCTATCCCCACAATCACAAACCTATGAATTGGCACGAAGTTCTGTTTGTAGAAAATCATGTGCACAGATTATGGTATCTCACCCAAAACTGCTCTTCTAAGTCTACTGGTCCTTTCTCCCTGTGTAGTGACTGTATATTCAGAAGAGTGGTGAGGTATGTAGTATGTTTTTATACTTTATTACCCTTGAGCTGATTGATTTTGCCTCTATGGTTGTGTACAACCACTATAACTAAGCACAAAGGTAGACCAATTCACCTGACCTGCTACTGCAAATGTCTAACAGCTGTGGGGGAAGCAACTTAAAGCACACCAGTAAAACTGCCTTTGAATAAAGGATTCAGAGTGAATCCTCTCACACAAAATAAAGGAATGTGAATGTAATTAATGTTGTTTAGATGCACAATGAAGTGTGTCTCACACTCAAAATTAAGTTAAATATTTTTCATGGTGAAAACCACTCCACAGATGTATTGTCCTTACAATACTTTACTAAGGCTTTTTAGTAAAAATTGCCATCTCCTTTCACATCCCACTATTTTCCCTATCATTGCATCCCGTTAAAAAGGTATATTCATTAGCAATTACCCTGGGACTAAATATGCAACCTTTCTTCATAAGACTAAGAGGCTTTTGCCCAGGAACTTTTCTCCAATTCAGACAAAGTGAATTACAGCAAATGGCCATTTAATAGACCTCATCAGTTAGAGATTGTTAAGCACTTCAAATATCTACATTCAAAGAATGCCAATAAACACATTTCTGCATGATAAGCTGTAGGAAATTTATCCAGACTTTAAATTTTCACCCTCCTTCTCTCTCTGTTCTGGGTTTGAAAATATAACATTCAGGATGATTTACAGCATATTCCAACAAAGGACTCATATGGCATGGTCAGCCATGTACAACAGAGTCATGCAACTGTCCTTTCTGCTTGGACATAGCCAGAGATTTCCAATAACACCACAGCATTCTTTGAATTTCTCTTTAAACCTAGCATTCAACTGTTTTATTTAAAATGGGAACATGTCAGATGAAAGGAAAACAGCAACTGTGGGTTTTAAAAATTGCTTCATCATATCTGCTGCAACTCATTCACACAAATGCAGTATCCTTATTGTGGATTCCTTTTAAGGTTTTTTAAGTATCGTGCTACAGGAAACTCTTCTGGAATAAAACCAACAGTAAAAATTACTATAAAAAGCTATAAAAGCACTCTGAAACTCTAAATATAAAAACTGTTGAAACTTAAACTCTAAAAAATACTTTCAAGTGATTGTTTTAACCTATACAGAATATCTTCAGAACAGCAAGAACCAGAGGCTGGCTCACCAGCCACCTCTTCTTGGTTTTCATCCCCCTTTATCCTTTCTTCCTACCCCTCTGTCCTCTAGGAGGAACAGTCAAGCTGACCTGGCCCAGAGCCTCCTCCTTTACTGTCGGAAACATTCAACAGCATTTTACATCTGCAACTGAGAAAGCCTGAGGCTTGTGCTGATTTTCCCCAGCCCTGCAGCCTTCCTGAGTGCTGGGATCTGGAGGGAGGACGGCTCCTCTCTACAGCAGCACTCTGAATGCTCGGAGCAAGTGCCTCTGCATTCAGTGTTGGAGTTCACTTCCTCCAAGGGTTAACGCCTGAGAGCAGAAACGCTGTTTATCTTTGGCAAGCTAGAATGGCTGAGGTCATTTCTAAAAGACATGTTAAAAGCATTTTGAGCAATATCTTTTGTACGTAAGTAAATTTAAACTTTGGCCACAATAGTGCCGATGGTGTTGTTCAGAACTCTCACTATAGATGGAAGTTGGAGAGGCAATTTTTGTGATGCAAAATTTTCGTGGATATAGGCAATACTGGAGCAAAAACATAAAGAAAACATGCAGATGACTTAGAAATCAATTATATTTTCCAAGCATAGGAATAAAAAAACAGATAAAATAATTTATAAAATTTCATGAAATCTGCACGAAAGTTTAACCCATTATGTGACCTTAAGATAAAGTGAAGTTATACAGTAATTATAGATCAACTTATTTATGAACCCCAGCCTAAAGCAAAGTCTTATCTAAAAATTTACTTGATTTCATATCCAAGTACTTAGAGACCTAGAGAAAAACATTAACTGACAGTTCAAATAAATTCTTGTAACAAAGAAAGATTCAAACATGGAAGATGCACTCATTCATATAATAAAAAGTATGCTGTCTTGGTGCTGATGAAGAAGTCAAAACCTGCAGCTAAAACTGTCTACTAATGACAAAGATGATGGCAATTCAACAGCAAAGTTCTCCTTAGGGCATCTTAAAAATCACGGACACAGAAGTTAATCCAAGAACTGTGACAGATTCAAGTCATCTCATATAAGCACATGGTCAGGCACAAATCTTCATGCACACAATATCTGTGCTCTTCATAAGGCTTTATTGGTATTCCCTGTTTAGAGAAGGGCCATCTGCTTCCCTGCTGAGAGAGACAAAGTGCAGAGCCTCGGGATTCGGCTGCATGAGGAAGTTCATGCTCAGTGAGCTGGGGTGTGAATTTACTGCATATTAGCTACTCTGCACTAACTGCCCATTTGGGTGCCCTTGGTGCTTGGGAAGTGAAAAACAGCATATTTCACCTTCAAAAAGGAGCCTGCCTAACTCACACCAAAGCACTCTTGAAGCTAACCTGCACAAAAGCACTCTTAGTAGGTACTAGAATTATCCACCCAAGGGAATTAGTGCCAAGTAGCTAGCAGGCTGTAAATCCATACTGGAGCTCTCTGTATGCTGATTCTCCCAGCAGACAGACCCTTGTGAGCCCAGAGCAGCAGCCAGGGAAGCCCAGCCACAGCCCAGCACCATCAGGAACCCATGTGGTCCAGGGCTGGAAGCTTATACATCCTCTCTTTTAAAAATGCCTATGTGTACAAACCAGCTCCTAAAGATTCTCTGAAAGGAACAAGTTACACAGATTATTACTGGTGAAGAGAGAAAATGTAGGTGACAAAAGCAGAGAAAGGAGGGAGGGAAGTTGTGGGCAGTCACAAAACGCCTACAACTCTTCAGCCATAAAGCGGAATGTTTCATTTATCAATATTCTTTCCAAGACTGCATTCTAGGGGCTGCTCTTTAGGATGCAATTTACTCTCTGTGCATATTGCCAGATTTTTTTTTTTTTTGGTTCCTTTTGATCCTACGGGTGAGACAGGCTGTGCCAAAAATGTCTTTGCCTAGGGCACCCTTCTGTGCAAAGCCAGCAGCTCTAATAGGCACTGGAAGCACTCGGCGCTGACACTTCATACATCAGCAGCCTAGTAAATTGTACTCTTTTTTTCAATAATCTTTCTATATACAAAATCCTGAAAAATGTCATTTACACACAAAGAGACCACAATTAATTTATCAGCACAGTTATTCAAACCTCTTTAGACATCATCTTTGTCACCAGAGGAACTTTTCAACAACCCCCAATAGTCTTTAGTTTCTCAGGCCTCCACATCATTATAATCTATTAGGCACCTTCATGTTAGCTCTGTTTTATTATGTAACACATAATTATGCATTTCATTAACAGCATCACCAGGCGCAGTACATCAAAGAGAGAAAAGCAGCTGCCCAGGAAATTCAAAAAGATGCAGTTTACTTAAAGCTCACTGTTAAAAACCTCCCCCACTTTCAGTTAAATTGTGACTAACATGTTTCAAAGATTTTACTCTGGCTCACAGAGTCCAAACAACCTCATTAGACGCAAGGCTGCTGATACAGTGAATATTCCCTGAACCCTTGATATTTTCAACAATATAAAAGGAAGAAAATCATCAGCTAGCTACATAGTGCAAATCAGTTTTCTTCTACTGAAAACCCACTTAGCCAGAGATCTCTCTTGCTACTTGCAGCTTACAAGGAAAAATGCAGAAGTGGGGGCTCAGCAAAAAGAGAAAAATATATATATTTATTTTGCATTTTAGTTAGCATTTCAAGATTTGTTCAAATAGAAGAGCTGTCTGGCCAACTGAACAAAGAAAAGGCAAAATCTTCTTCCTTCAGATAATATAAAAATCATCATCCTTGGAAGAAGCAAACAACCCAGAAGAAATAATTTTGTTATTTTTCACAAGCTTACACTAAAACAAAAGGCTTGGAATTAAGAAAACATTTAGGAAAAAAACAAGTAGCTGCAGGACAGAGGTACAAGACAGTATGTATGGGAGCAAGTTTAAAAAGGGGGTGGATGGGAAGGGACTTGAAGTCTCGGTACTACCAGCCAAACCAAATAGTTTTGGAGTTGAGGCTGCAGCTGGCACAATACACTACCTCTGGGCAGAGTTTCCCAGTCTTCTCCCAGATTTTGTGGAAGAGCACACACTCCCCCTGGAAAGCACCTTTCAGTTCTTGCGCGTACAACCAGAACTTCCCTCCTTGGAAATTTTTGCTCCTATTTATAAAAGACACCAAGAAAAAATTGTTCACGGTCAAGAGAACGTTTCCAAAGGGTGGAGGGCTTGTAGCCAGCAGAAAACTTTTGATCATTCTTCTCTTGGAGCAAATATGAACAAGTCTGCAAGCTAATCATTTGATGTAAAGAATGGAAGGAGATTACAGTTCCCTTGTCACAGGAGTAAAAGACCTGTACATACAGCTTTCTTGAGAATAGGAGTTTGTGGAAGTAACATCAAACAGGATTAAGTTACTTGTATTGTCACAACCATTTCATAGACAATGTAGATATGCATTTCAATTTCTTTAATCTTGGCCTTATCATCTGCTGGCCCTCAGCAACCTGTGTGTTGGAACACTTGAGTCACTTTAATTGCCACTTAATAATGTCCTGACAAACCATGAATTAAAATGCTGTTATCATGATCCACTATTTCCATCTGGGATTATGCCAAAAGAGGCACCTTCTTCACATATCGATACAACTGAATACTCCCTTCCTGAACTTGCATTAATCTCCCTCTTTAAAACAAAGTGAAAAATATTCCTTTCCTGTGCACTTCACCTTTAAAGAAATCCTTTATAGTCTTAGGACTACATTTATTAACACAATTTGCTTTGCTGTCTCCTTATCACTCACCACCATCACCGCTAAAAATTTTTGGAAAAGTGGGATGCTGCATTACAGTAAACATAAATCTCCTGAAAAGTCACGATTGTCATGCTAGCCCTGAAAAGTTATGCACTAACGTTCCCTCACCCCGCTGAAAATTATGATTTCTTGCAGCCTGAGGCACACGAAGCTGTGCATCACACTCTACAAAGGGCGGCACACCCAGCGTAGGTTCACTGTGAGGACGTCCTGCCAAACTCTAGTGCCAGGAGGATTGCACAATTAGTGGGATTCTTCCTCTTCCAGAACTCAACACCATTAACTATTCCAAGCCATTACAAGGAGTAGGCAGCCTCTAGTACCCTAGAGCTTAACTGCTGCCAAGACAGAGCACAAAAAAATATCTCAGTGCAAGGCAAATACTTTTTAAGCAAAGTACTTCTAATTAATCACACTGGCGCACTACTTCTTAATTTAACTTAATTTGTAGTGTTAAGTAAGCTCTCATGCCAGTTTTCTCTGATGTGAATTTTAATATTTTTGTGAGTTTTTCTGAAGCCAACCAGCATTTTGTTGATGATTTCGTTGGTAGAAGAGATTTTTTTTTTTTCCTAAGACCTAGAAGCAGGACATTGACTGCAAAAGAGAACATAGAAATACTCAGCACAGCTAAGTAATCCCTGGAAACATATCAAAATCCTTTGAGTCTCAGTCCTTGTGAACTTGATGGAAAATGCTATGCAAATGTTTGATTTCGTGTTTCAGTCCCTCAAGGCCTATAAATACACCTGTTTTGACAGGTTGTGGCAATGGATGCAAGTGATACCAGAAACAGTATTGGTGATAGCAGTGACTCTTGCCAAGATCCCCTGGAAAGACATCTATCAGTGATTTTTTTCTGTAAGCTGGCTCTTCACCTTATGTACACAGCAGACATGAAACCCTGAAAGGAGGTTTCAAAGCCATCTAAATCTGTGTCAGAAAGGTAACACTGGTGTGTGTTGTGTCAAGTGAACTTTCTATTAATAAAAAGAGCAGCATTGTGTATGTGTGTTGCTGAATATGCCCAAAGATTCAGCAGGCTCACCTATTAAATCTTTTCAAAACAAGCTCTGTACTGTATAATAACCCAGCTAAGCAACCTGGTACTTTCTTAACTCACAGTATTGCAGAATGCTTTTAATTATGATTCATGAGCATATTTTAAAATAAAGTAGACAACTGCAGTGAATCTCTGTCATATTTAAGTGAAGCTAAAACCAACATCTTCAGAATGCCAGAATTCTTAATGTCCCTGACTCCTGAGGTGTAGAAAAAGCTGGAGAAGAAAGAGACACTTGACTACAGACAACTGCAGACTACACAAGGTTTTTACCGAGGGTTTCTGATAAACTCTCTACACCCCCAGGCTGAGAAACTCATTTCAACTTTAATTTCAGTGGTAGATTAGTCTTTAAATAGCAGAAAACTTACAAAATCTTGCCGTTGTCTAAAACGAGCCTAGATCACTGCCAGTTTCTTAAAGAACTGCATTACAAAATCTGAGGTCCAGAAACCATTCCCCATCCCCTTCTCTGTGAGAATAGTTTCACTTATTTCATTTTCCAGAAAAGCTACTGCCAAAAAACACACAGTGCTCTTCCCCTAGTTGGAGTAAATTCAACATAAAATAGTAGGACCTAGTGTATTGAACAGTTTGCTGGTTACGCCAATTATTTTGGGATTATTTTGAATAAGGTTAGAATCTGTACCACACTATTCTGCATCTCTTCTTCTTTGTAAAAAGGTTGCAATCTGAAAAAGTGTAAAACATACCATTGGAACACATTGGACTCCTCACAACAGGCAGTGAAAGGAGAGCAAATGCTTAGCCTGTTAGGAATATCTGCAGGCTTGTAGATTTTGAAAAATTGTTTTACTAGGGTTTAATCTCTTCATTAAAAAAAATATCAGGCAGCTCAGTAACAGAAAGCTAAGCCCTGTCAAAACAACTTCTGTGAACCATCTCAGGTGTAATCAAAAAACAGTAAGTGATCCCTAAACTGTTTAAGTGTGACGGGCTGATGCATTAAACAGCCTAGCACTGGGAAGAACCTGCCAAATTATTTTCCAAATAATTATGCACTTCCTCTGCCTTCTTTAGGAAACACGATGTGAAAAATCTTGAATACTACTCATTTCTCCCAGCTTCTGCAAAAGATTTTCCCTTCCCCACCAAAATCAGATGGAAAAGTAGCCTTGTGGCATTCTTTCATGAGGAGTTAAAATGAAGACTGTGGCCATGGAGAGAATCCAAAGCTAAATTCACTATTGAGTAATCCTGCTGGAGTAACAGCATTTAAGGAATCTATTTTTGAACTATTTTTAAGCAACTAAGGAGGAGACAATTTGAACTTGCCTGTTGGGTGGGCACATATGCCTTCCTGCCCTTTCAGCAAGGACTCTGTAACACATGCCTTGTTAGCCAGCAGTGAAAAAAAAATGCTCCCTGATCCAGAGCATGCACAGTGTACTCATTCTAAAACAAGGGTCAAAACCTTCTCTCATCTACCCCTATGTAGCACAACATGACCTGTCATGAGGCTCTACTGCATTCTCAAACAGCAATGCCTCTCCTGACAGAGTGTGCTCCCCAGCATTCTCTCTCCACGTCTGCTCCAGGAACACAATGTCCCTTTCACGCCCTTCCATCCTGAGCGAGTCACAGGAAGGCACAATCAGAAATCTCCCAAGGTCTGTGCTGCCAAAGCGTGCCGTGAGGATGCAGTCATTTGTTACAGCCAGTTCTCCCTTGTCTTCGTCTCTTGCCTCCCGAGTATTGCATACACTCTGCTCAACAAGTGGGAGAAAGGGAAGAGTATGACTCAAGCCTTCCAAATAAATTATCTTCTCTTTAAACAAGGGTCAGACTGAGGAACAGGGTGAAATGGGAGCAGTATAACTAGAGTGACCTGATGTCAATCATTTGCTCCATGATCTGAAGCACCAGACAACACAGCTCCAATTATCTCCACAGTCTGTGCAACTTTGTCCTTTCTGAAATCAGGCACGGCTGTTTCACACGTTGCACCAGCAACTGCAGAAATCACCTGCTGCTGCACAACTCACCAATGGATAACAACCTGTTTGGCCACTGCCAGTTTGGGGTGTTAGTGGGGTTTTGTTTTATAAGAAAAGAGTCTGGCTCTGCAAGCTCTGCTCTGCCACATCCATCAGGCACTCAAGAGATTTTCCATCATCACTCTGGTATTTCACAATGAGAGAAGAGCTGTCATTAGGACAGGTCCCACTGGATACCATTTATGCTCCTCTTTTCCTTAATGCTTCTACTTTTCCACATGCCTACATGGCTTCCCCTTGATGCCCATCTCCATTCAGTCTTGTTCATGACAGCAGTACACCTTCCACCTTCTTTCACTGCCATCACCATGTGTGTCCTGAACCCTGCAAAAACACAGAGGACGTGTAGAAATAGAAACTGTAGCAACAAAACATGTTGCTCTGACCAAGGGGGGACCACCGTCCTTCCTTAGGGATTTGCCTCTCTCAGGACCTACAGTGGGAGCCTCCATCCCACCGACACACGGTGTCCAGCTCAGCAGCTGCTGTGTTCTGTAACCACTTGCTCCTGGTTCAGCAGGGTCCAGTAATCAAATGGGGACTTCTGGCCCCAAGCCCCCATTCATCAGAGCACCCAGTTACATGGGGAGTTTCATTCAAAATTATTATGAACCCCTCAGGCCAGGGGAAAAAAAAAAAAAAAAAAGGCTTATTATGCTCCCAGCTTTCGTGCCAGAGAAAAAGAATTTTTTCAAAATTTGTGAAAAAGCACTCTTGGCAGTATTATGAAGGTGTTAAAGTTACAAATATAACAAAATTTAATGGTTTCAGATGCTTTTCATGTCAGTGCATCTGGGAAATACCTTTAATATGGAAACAAATTAAATTTGGCAAAGAATTACTATTTAAGACATCCCAATTGCATTTTGTAATTCAAATGAACTGAAAACAGATAAGATACTGTGAATTAAAAATAACTTCTGCTTGTTAAAATCTCGTGAACTTTCATTAAGGTTTGTGTTACATGTCCCAAATGTACCATTGCATGTTATAATACACTACATCCATTTATTTATAAAATACTTTTAAAGCTACTGATAGCTAGAGCCAGAAAAATGACTATATAAAAATGTTATCTTCTCAAATTACAGCTTCATTTCCAATGTGTGTATTTAAAAGAGAGATGCAATCTCAATTTCAATATTTCAGAGGCACAACTGAACTTTCAGTGCCAATTGAATCCATGTACAATTCAGTCATGTCTGTTTATTTTACTGATAAAACCTGGTACCAAAGCTGACACAGCTATATTAGAGATAAAGCTGGATTCTCTTCTGGTTTGGGAATTACCTGCAGGCTAACCAACTGTCCCATAGGTGCAGTTCTTCTATACAGATGATGAATGAAGGATTCAGAGGGGACTTGTTCTGACCTTCTTGGGCTGGGTTCACAAGGCTACCATCCAGAAAGAAAAAAGGAGCTCATTTCATTTTCCCTACAAGCATACGTCTTTTATCAAATGTTCAAGTGACCTGACAAATTGTTTCTCATCCCTACAGAGCAGTATTTTTCAGGTTAGAACCCAAGAAGCTTTCATTTGGAATGTTATATTGTCATCTCTTGAGAATTTTAAAATTGGATTTGGCTTGGCCTCTCAGATTAAACTACATCTCCCACGATGCATCATGTATTGGGCCTCCCTCTTGACTATACCAAGAAAGTTTCTTTAGTGTCCTCATTTTAGGTCAAAAATAGAGGAGAAGCAAACTTTTTTAAATCATTCTAAACCGGGTGGTGGGGAAAAAACAAGCTCTTGCAGACTTCAGTGTTTACCATCACAGAGTTATTTTACTATATTTGACCATAAAATCATAATAATCTTAGTTTAAATCAGCCTGTTCTCCTGCTTTCTGGTATGCCAAAAGCAAATTCAGCTCTCAGAGGATTTTTCTCCTCACACTTCAGCAAACTACAATCCTTATCAAGGAAAGGATCGCACTTTGGATGGCACTATGAGTTTGGAAGGGAGGTCCCTCCTCTTCAACTAGCCAGATGTAACACCATGTTTTATGTGCTGAAAACAAGACTGGTTTCTTTTAAGACCAAAAGGACCAATTAAAAAGTTTAATTTGACATCTTGCAAAATATCCTGCTTCCTGTAATTCCTCATGCCATAAGACCTGCCCTGGAAACCTGTCATGGACCAAGATTGAATGGTCTCCATTTTCTGAATCTCACAGCACGGCTGTGCCACAGCTCCTGAGCCCCATCACTGCAGGGTCAGTTGCTGCTCCGTTTGCAGCAACAAAAGGGTACTGGTACAGAAGCCCAGCTTTGTGCCAGCACTTATTTTAACCATTTAATAATTTACACCAAAAAAAAAAAAAAAAAAAAAAAAACACCACAAAAAAACCGCAAGCTTAAGACAAAGTAGGTTGAAACTATATATTACAGAAAGGCACCTGCTCTCTAGTTGACTCTAAAGTCAGCTGTTTGAAGAGTATTTTTATTGTTTCCTTCATGGAATCGTACAATGATTTGGCTTGGAAGGGATCTTAAAGATCATCCAGTTCCAAACCTCTTGCCATGGACAGGGACACCTTCAACTAGACCAGGTTGCTCAAAGCCCATCCAACCTGACCTTGACTTTTCTCTTATCATAGCAAGTTCTAAGGCAGTCAGTGCATTAACAACTCTCACATAAGACATAGCTTGCACTGAAAACCTTTTGCACTTGCAAGTCTGGCCAGCTCTGCCAGAGCACCTCCTGGAGTAACACCCAGCTCCCTTTGCAGGCTCTCCTCATTGCCTACACAACACAGCAAGTACCAGCAGGCACTTATAAACCAGGGAGGGACAAACCATTTCACATTGTGAGCTGCTTTCATCCCTTCCAGCTCAAGGAGCAGACAGGAAGAGGGAAAAACCAGAGGTCAAGGTGGCAGAAACAGCCCTCACCCAAATGGAGGTAGGGGCTGCTCAAGGCTACCAGGCACTACTGTTTCACTGTAATGAGAAGTCACAGAATATCCTGAGTTGGACAGGACCCACAACAATGCTCAAAGGCACAGCTATACAGGCTTTTTCTAGCATCCCATTTGTCAAGAAGAAACCAGAGAATTTACACCCAATTAATATTCACATTTAATCCAAGCCTGATACATACCACTATTTTCTTGCCCAGTTAATGTACAATTTATCCATCTTTGCCTGTAGAATAGAGTGCTCATCCATTAGATCTGGACTCCCTCAAGAGAAATTTAAGTCAATGAGGATTCTTGGCTTCCTGATGGTCTCTTTAGTAGCCAGATATTGTTTTCTCTGTTTGGTCTTCAAACATCAGCAATGCCCTATTACCTTACTCAGCTCAAGAAGGAAAGACTCGGAACTTATATTTGTGCCAGCATTTTCAAAAACATCCCTCCTGCTTGGATCATCATCACTGCAAAGGGTTTTAAATGCAGCATCTTGCATCCTACAACCACTGAGCATCTCTCTGATTAAAAACCTGCACTGGTACCAGGCAGATTTGACATGCATTTTAGAAGTTTTGTGGTTATTTTTCTAACATCATATATCACCATTCTGATTTTGTTATAACTTCCCTCTAGTTACCTGGATTGGGTGGTTGTCTGTGCTGTATCCTCATGTCACACCCATAAAACAATGCCCCACTTAAATTCCCTGTGAAAGGAGGACTTAAGCTTCTTGAGATCTCTCTCAGAGGAACTGAGAAGGGTAACCCCAGAATCTGCAAAATTACTCAGGTGAGTACATTTTGCCTAAATTAGAAGTACTGAAGGAATACACAGAGAGGGAGAGGTAAGGATTTAGTTGTTACTACATGCTGTCAGAGCTGTTTTATCACACTTAGTCCAGATGACCTGTAGCAATACTGTGGAACAGGTCAGAAGTACACATTACAAGTGAGGTATTCAAATTACAAAAAAAGTTCATTTTCATTACTAATGGAATAGATATGACAAAGACATATCAAATTTCCTAACTATAGGACAGTGGTCACTTACAGCAATGTAGTTTATAATATATAGCATGTTTTAATGTAGGTGTCAAACAACAGAAAGCATGAACAAACCTCATTTCTGAGCCTTCATTACTGTCTTAAGAACCAGATAATTTTACATACAGCTTTTTATTTCTGCCATATTGCAGACTCAGAGAGACATTAACAAGCGACTTGTCATAATGGTCTGAACCCCCATCAGATTGTCATATTTCAGTACATGCCCCTTAGCACAGCCTGTTCATTCACAGCAGCCACACCCACCATTCCCAGAGGAGACTCTGGGACAGAGCCTCTCTTGGGAGAGTTAATCCCTTGAGGAGACTTCCCTTTGATTTATATAACGACATTGCATTTCCACTTCCAAATCCTAAGAAATAGTCTCTTTTCTCCTTTAGTCTACATCTGTCAAAAGCCTGATATTCCAGTGTTTCACACTCAGAGAATGGTTTAGAGTCTTAACCTTTTCAGAATTAATTGCATTTCCCATATCCATCAGAATAGATTTATTGGAGAAATAAATTTGGCCAATAAAGTGATATGCTGCTTTAATTCTGTTTGAACAGAATAGGCAAGAAAGGGGTGAGATCCAGGGTTGCTTTCTATCATGTGTAATAGAAGGAAAAACAACTCACAGGACAAAGGGTCCAAATTGGTGCAAATGAAACTTCTCTCAGCTTGCACATTGGCACAGCACTGGACACAAAGACTAATACCAGGCTAGCCCAGAGCCACCTTTCCTCTTTAACACTTGTGAGACATTTTTATTAAGTAAAAATAAAAGGAATGGTAAAAATTCAGAATTAGCCAGAGAGCAAACACACTGTAGAAAGATGCTGTTCCTCTTCCACGTGTAGAGCACCCTGAGGCCTGCAGGCCAGGACACATGACACTTAAAAAGACATGGGAAACAGAAGGCTGTGGGAAGGCAAGTCATGAGGCTGTTCCTTCTACTTGCCAAAAAAAATGTCACCACATCTACCCTTTACCACAAAAAGCTGAGGATGAGGGTCAAGTGTCAGCATGGGGGGTAGAAACAGGCAGCCAAGAAAGAAGAGGTGGGCAGATGCCTGTGGGGTCTGCCATGAGGGGAAAAAAAAGAAAAAGGCATCTTACAAACCTGTTCGCTACAAGTCCCACATTCATAACTGTTTCCAAATGGAAGGCTGTGAAAAGCCAAAACAAACATTTCCAATTCTTTTTGAACCCATCAGACAATATAGGAAAAATATGTGCATTTTATGGTTTGAGGGCACAACCTTTTAATTATGTGTTTGCATTGTCATGTCCAAGACCTTTTTTCTCCTCAAAAATTAATATTTCCTCAAGCAATGCAGCTATTTATCTTGGATGAACATAAATTGAAACAGAATCTGCCTGTGCAGAGAGAGGCTCAGAAGGGTTAGAACATGACACCTAGGGGAATTCAGAACGCACTGCAATGCAATCCTCCTCATTTTTCTAGGGCTTTTTCAACTCGGTTCCCTACAGTTCTTAAGAGTTTCCAGATATTGTTTTGCATATGCTTTATGTGCATGTGCAGAAGCACTTAAAAAACAGAGAACAAGTACAGGTAGTGGGGAAGGTAGGGAGAAACTGACAAAAAGAAAGTGTAGGAATTTCCTTTGTACCAGAGCTGAATGAACAGCAGCTCCTGGCATCTAAGAGCAGCAAGTGTTCTGGCATATAATCACCTCTCCTTTCTCTGGATAGAGCACAGCCTCATGAGCTGAGGAAAATGTCAATCAACTGCTTTTACCCCTAAAGACTTATACCTGCAGAAAGCTGTAAAGTAATGATTTACAAATGATACTTAAATTAAAATGTATTGAGGCATTACATGAAAATCCAGGCCTACTTTGGAAAAGACATTACATTTAGTCATAATTTGGGCTCTCAGAAAAGTTACATCTACTGTGCAGACATCAACTTTCCCCTCTTCAAATCTTACAGACTTAGTTGGCCAACAATTCACCCAGTAACTTCCAAGATGTGCATAATAGCAATAACAGAAGCAGAAATAGCAGAGTTCATTTTTACTTAATTACTTAACGGATAAGTGCTAAAGCACCAAGAGGACACTGAAGAAAGACTTTTTCTATAATCAATCTAATTATTATTTCACAATAGAGAGGGTTTCTTGCACACACAACACCTTTCAAGCTAGAACATAAGAAAAATAAATGCTTCCTACAGAATTTACATGACCTATCACTAACATGGACCCTTGGTGTGAGTGCCAATGAACAGCTACTTTATCAAACACTGTGCAACAGTGTACTAGGAGGGAAAATCCAGGCTTAGTCACTCAGTGTAAATTCTGACATCTGCAAAGATTTCAATGAGATACTTTGGGGCAAAACCAGCTGGGCAGCCAAGTCTGGGTTTAGTCATGGGTGAAATTTCCACACACACTAACACTCACAGGCCTTGAATGTCTTGCCCTGGAAGGGTGAAAATTTCCCCCTTGTGACCTCAACTTCATTTCTCTGTTGATTAAGCTGAATTTCAGCTGCGCCTTACAACTCACTGTCCCCAGGTGTTGCAATCAGGCAGAGCAAAGAGCACCCTCTCTAAGTAAAAGAATATTATTTGCAAATACTTCAGCTTTCAGAACTTTGCCTGGAAAGTGTTGTAGCACGGACTCAAGATGTTCTGTTACGAAAGGAGGGGGAAACAGAAATGTGAAATGCGTTCCAAATGAATCCCAAAGTTTTGAAATCTATGAGGCACAACTTGACCAGACAGACCTGTGAGGTTTCCCATTAGATCACTATACTGTAAATCCTTACTCCATCCAGGAGGCCATACTCAACCCCAGCATTAAAAGGTGAATTGTACAAGGCCCTCATCTCCCCCAGAAGTGAATTCACAAGGCAAGCAGTGTGACCTACAACTGTTTTGTAACCCAACAGAAACATCCCTTTTCTTCTTTGTAAACTACTGATAGCACTATAATTTCTGTAACCTCAAAAAAATTAAAAATAGGAAAAGAGACAGTCAGATTTCTCAAAGTGTTACCTCCAAATTTACAATCCACAAGTAAAAGTTCCCAGATAAAACAAAACAAAACAAAAAACTCTCTTTGGGCAAACCAGAAACAGTCAGGCCAATAATTTATCTTTGGTTCAATGTGCACAGGGTACCAGTGCTTTATTTAGCTGCAGCAGCAAAAGTTCAACTCAACCTTGGCCACAAAAGTACTTGAAAACTCTACATACCATTATCACAGTGAGGGGGATGGTTAGTCTAAGAACACCTCTGAAAAATGAGGGAGCACCAATGGCAGCAGAGACCTGTATCAATCCCTACTCCATATTCACTACTTTTAGCATCAATTAAGGAAACAAGGACCAATCCCACCATCCTGCCATACAAAGCTCCTCTGCACCTGTATACAGGAAGCAAAGAACAATCTTTTTGCTAGTGGTGGTGTTTTCTGGGAATGTTTTAACATCCTTTCCATCCCAGATTAATTTTGTTCTGTAGCAACTACTTTCCCACAAAAAGCTCTAGCAACCTTCCTTAGTATGACCATTTACTTTATGCCAATCTCAAGCATGAAGCTGCCAGATTTACCACACTCTGAAGAAAAAGGACTAACAGCATGTCTATCTGCATGTCCTTCCAAGCACAATAAGAATTAACCTTATAGCAAAAGTCAAAAGTATTGGTCACAGAAAGACACACTGAGATATTTCAGATTAAAAGGCCACGCTACTAGAAATCCAGCCTTATATAATTTCTCAAAATTAAGGCTGCATTCGCTCCATAAACCTGGCAAGTAAAATATTACAGTCATATAATAAATGGGCAAAAAGGAGTAATAGGTATTAATGACTTGGCCAAAACTAACCAAGAATGAAGTCGTGAAGAGAACCCAGGAGTTCTCAAACCAACCTACACTGAAGAGCAAAGCCAAAATGTATCACAGTTGTGCAGGTAATTGCTGATGTGACACACAACATTCCATCCCAAATGCAAGGAATTAGATATACAGACTCAAGTGTCAGACTATGAATGGGATTTGTACATTCACTTCCTAGAAATCATTAATTACCATTATTTTTATTATTCGTACAATAGCCATTTTTATGATATATATTATATAGTTATTTCTTTTCTGACTGTGCACAGGGGGAATTAGCTCAAATGGTAGAGCGCTCGCTTAGCATGCGAGAGGTAGCGGGATCGATGCCCGCATTCTCCAGCATCAAATTTTGCTGAACAAGGGGCTGGAGAGCAGCCCTGCAGGAAGGGCCCCAGGGGCTGATGGCAAGTTGAACACGAGCCAGCAGTGCCCTGGCAGCCAGGAGGGCCAACCCTGTCCTAGGGGCCATCAGGAACAGCACTGCCAAAGGGGCAAGGGAGGGGATTGTCCTGCTCCGCTCTGTAGCCTCACCTCGAGTGCTGTGAGAAGTTTTGGGCACCACAATATAAAAAAGGCATTAAGCTCTTCCAGAGCATCCAAAGGAGGCCACAAGGGTGATGAAGCGTCTGAAGAGGAAGCCTGATGAGGAGTGGCTGAGGTCACTGGTCTGCTCAGACTTGAGAAGAGGACACTGAGGGGACACCTCATTGCAGTGTGCAGCTTCCTTGTGAGGGGAAGAGGAGGGATGGACACCGATGTCTCCTCTCTGTGTGACCAGTGACAGGACTCAAGGGAATGGCTTGAAGCTGTCAGGGGAGGTTTAGATTGGATGTTATTAGGAAAATATTTTTTATCCAGTGGGTGGTCAGGCACTGGAGCAGGCTCCCCAGGGAAGTAGTCAGAGTACCAACCTGACAGAGTCCAAGAAGCATTTGGAACATGCTCTCAGGCCCATGGTATGATTCTTGGAGTGTTCTGTCCAGGGCCAGGAGGTGGACTTTGATGATCTTAGTGGGTCCCTTCCAGCTCAGGATATTCTATGATTTGAGGAGCATCATACACCATTACACAAGTTTTTCCTGTTTATTCGTATAACTGATCTATTTGATTCCAGTTCTGGAATGGTTTTTAAAACTCTATGTAGTTCTAGACTGGTTATAAAAATTAGGTTATTGGGTCAAAAATATGAGTGCTGACTGATAGACTTAACTATCTATATCTATTCAGGCAAGTAAACCATGTTTCAGCAAACACTGCATATTAAGAATTGATTTAGACAACATTTTTGGGGAGGGCTGGAGGTGTATACACAGGGGGAGGGCAAAGACAGGAGGTTGTGCACACAACTAATTCTTTCTATATTTTTTCGATATTTTTGAATGGCATTACGCACTCTCCAGTCATGACCCCTTGCTTGCTGAACATTAAGCCTCTCAGCATTACTGCAAGAATCTTGCTCCAGTCCACAACAACTTTCTAAAAGCTATGACAAAGACCCAGCTGCAGTTTTCTCCAAAGTTCAGAGTGTTATGTCCAAGATTAAGGTTCAGGCTATTACATACATAAGAAACAGATGAAAAGTCTGGATCTGAACCCATAGTCCTACAGTTACAGAGGTGGAGCCAGAAGCTGAGACTCTTTCTGGATCCCCAGAGGATTCAAATGATCTAAACTTGGAAAGTCCACAGTTTTGGCTATGGTCCTTCCACAGCTATTCTCGGATGATATTTCTTCATTCTTTTCCCCAATTTTAGCATCTCTTTCCAAGCAACCCATCCTTTTCTACCTATACAGCTTCCTCCAAGCACTTGGTCCTTTGCTATTGCCAAGTTTCAACCAACAATTCAGATTGTTGCTACTTGACACAGGCCTTTCATACAGAAAGCACAAACCAGGACTGAAGTGAAGTATAGGAATAACCAGACCACTGGCAAGCCCAGAACCTGCTGTTCAAAAGCCAAAGATGAAATAAAATGCCAAAGCAATGCAAAGGGATGTGCATCCAGATCCTTCATGAGTCCCACATTTAAAAAGCGATGTGATCCCTTGCTTCCCACCCTCAATTGGAAGCACAGCATCTGCAACACAGAGGAAGAGACATGCAGAGATACAAAACATTAAAAGGTCCTTTTACAAAAATGCAGTTTGTAGTAGTTCCCATTTGCCTTAACCTTATTTTTAAAAAGCAATGAGTTTACATGACAGCTTCAGCATCTGGGGCACTTCCAGGAAAACAACGGATATATGTTCTCTCCAGTCTGGTCTGTGTGATGTCAATTCTGATCTAAATAATGAGAAACTGCAGCAATTTAAGCCAAAGAAAGGCAACTGTACTAGTTATGAAGAGTCTCCTTCTTGAAAGGAAGAGGGAAAGCAGGACTCCTTTCCCCGTTCTTTTTAGAGGTAGCAACTCAGGATCATCCCAGCATATTTGTCTCAATTAGTTTTGATATGTCAGAAGGAAGCATTACATTACTTTAAAGAAAACCTGCCTTATAAATTAATATGCTTTAATATACCCTCAAGTTATTTGAGTTTCTTCTGAAGAATCAATCACATAACTCCCCTTGACTGAAGGCTTTATTAGAATATCTGACTCCATCTGGACCAATCCATACACTTGATGAACTGCTTGTTTCTGAAATTTCCCTCTTAAGCTGATTTATGCTAAAATATTAAAAGCAAAACTAACCAAAAAAATTATTAAGTGGATGAATAAAACTTGCCTTGCTGCCTGTACAGAATGTGTCAATTTACACAAAAAGCTAACTTTCCCTTAAATATCCCAATTAAGTTGTTTTGTTAACTAATAAATCTAGTTTACTAGATTAGATTTACTAGATTCATTGTGCTAATCCATCTGGTTTATTAATGCTTATATTTCTCTACATAAACTTCTGGCTGCTGAAACCCAAAATTCTCAAAACCAGGAATTACTTTATCCTGTCTAAACACAGAAAAGGGGGGGGGGTGAGATAAAATACATAGAGCCTGGCCTTGACTCACACAACACTGTTACTCTATCAGAGGGGATTATCTGACCAAGAATTATCATTCCTGAGGAGCACTTCAGTGGATAAGAACAGCACTCAGAGCAGATGGATGCATTTGCAATTAGACACTGGAGAGTGCCATGGAGAGTTGGAATGATGTAGAGGTTTCCTTTTCCACAGCAGCCCAGGCTATACTCAAACCACACCTCAAAGACGTCTGTCCCACGCGTTCTTAAAACTCTCCTTTGGTAAACAGTGGCACCAGTTATTTCAACATTTTGCAGCTTAGACTGCTGGTTATCGTGCTGGCCACAACCAGCCTTCCTCTACAGCTCTGCTATTCTTGGACGCTTTCTCAATCTCTGTCAGCCGGAACAACTGAACTCTCCAAGCAGGTACAGCTTCCTTCTTCCAGCCTGGAAAGCAGCCGGCATGTTTTGGACATCACCACAAGCTACACGGTAACAGTATGAACTCTGTTCCTGGAACAAAGGGCAAGAGATCTGTGGTGTTTGACCCACCTGATCTCTGCTCAGAACTACAAGGAAAAATTTAAATGCAGCCAACATCTAGTGCAAGAAAATGTCTTCCAGACAGATTGGCAACCAAAGGGACACAAGATACTTCCCAGTCTTGTATTTGCTTTTTACATTATTCCAACCTCTTAAATAAGAATACATTCCAAATTCATAATGGTCAATAAAAGAAGAAAAACCTGATTACTCTGCCCTGGTTTTGAAGCCATATGATTGTGTAACTCACTTATATCAAAGCATCAAGTTCTATACATATGTCTTTGCTACCAGTAAAGGAATGCACACTCAAAAAACAGCACATCTGAGAAGCAATTTGAAGCTTGCAGCAATGCCAAAAGAACTGAGAGAGAAACAACAGAAGAAAGTGGGGTTTTACAATTAAAATACAAATGGTTGAGCAAGAAGAACAAAGCACAGAGAGTGGAGGTGTAGGGTTTGCTTACAACAGGGTGATGTACCACTAACTCTTCCTTTTTGAAGTCAGTGCATTTAGCAAAGATAGATTTCTCCCTGGTGGTGACAGGAGGACTGCACTGCCACACTACAGGAATACATGTGCAGGACTGAGACTTGCTGGTGGAAAAAACCCATTGCTTCTTAACCCCTTTCTCTTGCCTTCCCGTAGATTCCTATTCATCCTTCTCCAAGGAATATCAAAGCCTGCTGGAAGAGCTACAAAACACTACCAAAAGTAAATGTGTAAATGTGTGAGGAGAAGCTATGATAGAAGGAAGTGCTGTCATGCTGGCATAGCCACATACAGCCCCACCTGGAGCTGCAATCTTTCACTATCACAGGTTAAAGCAAAACCATGCACTGAGTTTGATCAGTACACAAGACAAAATTCAGCATCTTACAATTTCCTTGTTATTTGGTTCCTATTGCATCTCTTAAAGTGGCAAGGGTGCTTATTACTAATCCATTGGATCTCAAATGGGTAATTATATTTATCTGCTTCTGGAACACTGACTGATAATCTCACGTTACGCTGAGATGAGCCAAATTTAAATGGTCCTAACTAAAGTCTACAGCTGCAATCATAATTTCCTTTTTCAATTCCTAAGAAAAAGAGAAGAGTGAACAAGCTTCTTTTCCACATTTAGTCTTATTACAAGCTCATTAGAGACATCATCACTACCTTCAGCATGTGCATGACCTTTCAAAGTCCAGAACAATTTAATGCTCAATTCCTTTCAGATCTATCCAGTTTCCACATGATGTACTCTTTATAACTTGTAGCCCCACCAAATGAAAAATTGACACTAAGCCCATCCAGCCTCTAGGTTGGATCAGCCTGACTATTTTTGATTCAGAGACAAACAATTATCATGGTTTCAGATATTTTTCCTTAACAGCAAAAAATAGTTTTATTTTGAAAAATAACATTTTGCAAGCATTTAGTCCTTAAAATAAAGAGGGATAAAAAAAAGTATGCCAGAGTGAGGGAAAATACTTTTCCTGTGGCAACCCAAATAGCCAGAGATATCAAATCCCAGTACTAAGTGATAAAGGCTGCTTTTATAAAGAAAATGTAAATGCATGTTACAGAATACACTATAGAATCAAGTATTACAAGTCAAATAACAGACTAGAATTGGTGGTAAGCATGGGAAAGCAGGTGTCCTTTCTATATAAGTATATGTAAGTTTATATAAGTATATATATATAAAAGTTTACATAAGTATATATAAGCTGTTTAGAATTGTCCTGGTTCTGGCCCAGATCAGTGGGATGGGGTGTGGCAAAGACCTTGTGGAATTCAATACCATTTTACATCAGGGACATCTGAAAAGCCAGGGACAGGGGAAAGGGGCTCTTTTTCTTCCAAGAAGGAGTAAGCATGGAGGGCATAGGGTCTGTCCACCATTGTTTTTCATTGACTTGGGTTTCATGAGCATTTGGCATGTAAATCACCTTCTCTTTGTATATTTTTGTTATTACTATAGTTGCTGTTACTGTTTCCTTATCTCAGTGCTATTTCCAGTAAATTGCTCTTATCTCCATGTGTGATTTCTGCTTTTTTCTCCCACCAGAGAGGGAAGGGGAGCAGCTCACAGTTTTTAATGGGAGTACTGAATTGGGGAATACCATTCCTAAACCATGAAATTAATCCAGTCAGTATTTACAGTTTGTTTTATGCAACATGTATATGACGCTACTCACGTGGAAGGATGAATAAATACATTTTACAAATTTATGAATTTGCAAAACTAGAAGATGGCAGTGGTCATTTGCAATGGCTGTGAAATCAAGCTGTCATTTAACCTCAGTCTAAGTAAGTCTTTTTCTACTTCCTCTGGATTCCTCATCTGTATTTCTTAAGAAATTTACTTGTACTGCAAAGCCTATATCAGATTCAAGGATCTCTTCAGCTGTTTAACCATGAAATCCCAAGCCATTCAGCCACATATTCCCTGCCTGTTTATTAACACAATACTTGCCATTTTAAATTCCTGGATTGCAGTTTGTTCTGGGTTACCTATTCATGTCCTCACAGAGAGGACTGATCAAATCATGTCCCTCAGCCAACTGGAGCTGAGGATAACAAAGATTTTTCATCAGTTTCCAGTTCTAGATTTCCATCTCAAACACAGCCTGTCTGCTATAGATTTATATACCTATCTACAAGGCCTTTACATTTTGTAAAGCAGAGTTAGGATTACAAATTGAAGAAGTAGTGTGATACATACAGCCACATTTCATGTTCTTTTACATATTTAGTTCCCTTTTGTTTCCTTCTTTCTCCTTTCCTCCCGCCCCTTATTTTGACATGTCAGAAAATGCCTCTTACTGGAAAAGTTTAAGTGTGATTAAATTTCAGTGATTAAAAGATTAAGTGTTACTTTCGTCTCTACATGAATTCATTTTAAATACTCGGGTCTGACGCACCTTTGAATTTTTTCCATCTGAAATCTTTGTAACTGCTAACTGGAAGAAATGGCTAAAAACTGTATTCACATAGATATGCTCATGGTGATCCTCTCCACTTATGTTTCCGAGTTGTTTCTCATGTGGCAATTTCTCACACTCAAGACAAGAGTGCAAGGAAGGAAATACAGTGAACATTCTGTAATAGTTGTCATGCATACCTGCAGCCATTAAGTAAACAGTCCATTGTGAGAAGTAAGGATGGACAAAATAAATAAAGAAAAGTGTCTAAACCCACTAATGCCACCACTTACCACAAGAAAATTGCCCTTTTGTCCTTCCCATGTATCCCACTCATTTGCTCACAAGCAATGAGCAAGGCTGAGATTCACCCAATCTAACTTCAGGGATGTGACTGTTGCAACAGGTAATTGGCCTTGGACTCTGTGGCCAGCAGAGAGCACTGGTCCCTCCACGAAGATTTGGAGCACATGGAATGCTCTACTCATGGCCAGCCTGCCCACCCTGCATCCTGGCAGATGGTGGAGATGCAGCCAGACCGAGTTCTTTGCACACTGCCACTTGTGCACAGCAGGGACTCGGGATCGTTTTTCCTTAAGTTTTTTTCCATCGGTACTTAAATGTATGCTGTGAGTCAGAAAGGGTCCATTATTTCAATTTAAATTCCTCCCCATTTATGCAAATTTGAAGTTCCTGGTCAGCATGAACAGTTAAAGACTTGTTCCTAACTTGCAAACTTATTGCTTCCCTTCTCTCATGAGGATGTTATGACAGGATTAATACTCAATTAATCAACAGAAAATGTTCCTAGACATCCTAGCAAGACTAGACAGCTATAAAGTCTAAAGCTAATTATATGCTACGTGGTGGAGACACAGATTTGCAAGCCAAATGGCTGAAGATACTTTATCAGGTCCTTCTAGTTTTCCACATGCCCATTTTGAAGTAAACATGAATGAAACCAAAAATGTTTGAAATAGAACACAGCACAGCAGAAGTGGTTTTCACTGGCTGCTTTGCATTCAGCAAAAGCAAAGGGAGTTTTTACATGAGATGACTGCATTGCATTTCAGTGCTGCATTTTTCATCATCAGTATAACAGTTATATTTCATTCAAAACTAATGCTTAGGGTTTTATCTTAATTGAGATTAATTTACATTTCTATACAAATTGAAGATACACCCAAAATAAAAAGATATTTGGAAAATATTTCAGTAGACATCTGGAGAAAAATTACAGGAACACACAACCAGGGTAATAATATATTTTCCAAGCACAAGGTTTCATCCCCTCTGTGGATAGCTATTAAACAGCTCAGATAGCAGATTTATGGAAACCTTCAAGCCGAGATTCAGCTGTGTGCAGTTGTGACAAGTTGTCAGACGATTGTATCTCAAGCCTTTGTTCCCCTGTATCTCAAAGATTACAAGCTTATGGGCAGAGCACATCTACAACAGATAGATGGAACTGGGAGTAGTTCAGTCTTCACAAAGCTTAGGTCAGGTTTTGTTTTTGAAAACTTGACTCTGGGACAGTTCAAACCCAGGTCAACTTTTTGCCAAAACCCTGAAGTCCAAAGAGAGCTAGAAGGACAGCTAGCCTGGAGCCTACACATTTAAAGTAGTAGCCTCTCTTCACAGCCAGGTAGAAAGGAAAATAATCCTCTCAAGTATCCCTTTAGAGTTTTGACAGCTTATATATTAAGTATATATGCATATATGCCTAAATTGTCCACCCTGCCCATGGAAACACTGAGCTTTTGGAACAGAAGCATTAGTCAATGTGATTTAAAAAAAATAGAAAAAGAAAGATAGCTCTGCCAGATTCTTGGCAAAACATTATCTTCATTGTGATTTCCTCACAGAGAGAAAGGTGATGAATTGAGGAGAAGCAAATGCAGGCCAAGGGGCAGTAGGGCTCTCAGAAGACAGCTTCGTCTAATCTATGGGCTGAAGATTAGATATTCAATTCCAGTCAAAGGAATGGTACTCCGGGTTATGTTGTGGGTGTGGAAGATACCATGATGGGTTCTTTCCAAGTTTAAATGCAAACTGGTTTATACAAGATTATTTTTGGTTAAAGTCACTGTGACATAGTTTCTTTCAGCTGCCCCATTATGTGAGTTTATTAAAAAAAAAAAAAAAAAAAAAAGTTGCATGGTTCTCTCTCAGATCAAACAGTTTCTTTCCTGCCTTTTTCTGCCAAGTTATAATAAAATAAGGACTGTGACCTGAGCAGGATCTTCTACAGCTAACAGAAAAGGAAAAAACAGCATGAATAAGAGTTCATGCTACAAAGTTAACGTAAAAAAAAAAAAAAAAAACAAAAAAAAAAACCAAACCCACAGGACTAAGGCAAAAATATATATACAGAAAAGCTTTATAAGCACCACAGCCCTACAAAACACATGCTGCTCTCCCATTTTCAGGTATGAGCTGGCAAGGTGCTAACCACTCCATGAACTTTTGAAGTCAGCAAGGCACTGCTTCTTGAACAACATAAAATAACTCTTAGGAGTTTTCTTAGTCTTTCCTTTATGTCTGGCACTAAATCTTTGCAAGATGGTCTTACGTTCAATTCTGTAGTGTCTTCTGACACACTGGCTCTGACTGGCTTGTGTTGATGCATATTTTTTGGTTTTTATTCCAGAGAGTAAAAAGCAGTGGTTTTTATGTGCTCAAGCAGTTTGTGCAAGGTTTCTGTAATGTACCATGAGAAAGCCAAAGGCTTCCCAATGGTAGGGGAAATGGCTGACAAACACTCCAGCACTCCAGCTCCAAAATGTTAGAAGGGTAATTGTTGCAAACCCAGCCTCTTGCAAACAGAGGTCTTTGGCATTTCCACAGGACTAATGGGAGTCACACATGGGAATCTGCTTCTCGCCTGCTGGACTGAAAACTACATTTTGGTTAAGACATCTCCTTGCAGTGCTCAACAGCACAAAGCCATGAACCTGTAGAGAGACAGGGGAGAAAAGCTGTAGCATAACATGAGAAGGCTGGCAGGGGAATGGCTCTTCCTAAAGCTGAGAAATCCTGTTTTCCTTACTGACCTCACTCACTCACAAACGTGGCAGCAAAAAGCTTGAAGTGAGCTTCATCGGGCTGTGTTCCCTCAGTAGAAGGTGAGCAAGCACAGCTGCCAACAGAAATGCCAGCATCCTACCACTAAGAGGAGCTGAAATTCAGCTGTCATCATCAGCACGGGCCTGCTCCAGCACAGCCCTTTCACTGGGATCCCTCCTCCTCCTCCTCCTCCTCTTCCTCCTAGCCAGGCCAGATTTCACCTCTGATGTGCCAACAGAGAACCCTGCAGCAGACAGCTGCTCTGACCAAGAGCAGGACTAGGCAGAGGAGGTGGTGGCCTGCCAGAGCACACACAGAACTTCCAAGAACTAAATGAAATGCACTCTTTCTGACCCTATGGAGAGGTAAACCATTGGGAAACATGCATCTGTACCAGTCTGTGGAGAGCTCGCAGAGACTTGCCTGTGTGCCTCAACCTACATACACTTACACTTTCAGCTCTAAAAGTTTCCTCTCTCATATTCAAAATATTGTTTGCCTCCCAGGATCATGCAGGCTGTCAATGCAAGTCAAGGTGATTGCCTTTCCCTGAAACTTATGTATTTTTGCTGGCTCGGAGTGGAAGCTGCTGAAGGGATGTCTGGGCTGATGGGAGGAGAGCATTTCAATAACTCACTGGTCTTGAGTTGAGCAATCCTCTCTCCAGCAAGGAGAGAAGAGAAAGCATGATATATAAAAAACCAGACACAGCATACATTAAACATATTGGCAAGTCTGCCTGTAAGAGGGCAGAAGAAAGGAGCTTCAGTGTACACCAGTTTCCCTAAAGATAGGTTATCTTAACACTTTAAAAGACTGGGAAACTCCTCAGAAACAATTCCTCAAAAATAATGGAAATAAAGAAAACTTTTGACAAGTAGGTATTTTCTAAAGAAACTTCCAGAGAATCAAAAATTTGCACAATTTACTAAAAGTGCAGTAGAAAAGTTCTGAAGATTTTTTTTCTTCACATTTAATCATAGAATGATTTGAAATTAAAGGGACCTGAAAGATCATTTAGTTCCAATGCCATGCCATAAGCAGGGACACCTTCCACTAGACCAACCTAGCCTTGAGCACTTCCAGGAATGGGGAATACACAACTTCCCTGAGTAACCTTGTTCAGTGTCTCACCACCTTCACAGCCAAGAATTTCTTCTAATATGGAATTTAAATGTGCCCTTTTTAAGTTTGAAGCCGTTTCCCCCATTCCATCACTACGTGTTCTTGTAAAAAGTCCCTCTCCGGCCTTTCTGCAGCCCCCTTAAGGTACTGGAAGTTACTCTAAGGCCTCACCAGAGCCTTCTCTGCTCCAGGCTGAACAAACCCAACTCTCTCAACCTGTGTTTGTAGGATTGTTAAGGTCATAATGTTCTTCATAACAACATGCTTAAGCTATAACCAAAGCACAAAACTGGAAAGCATTAAAATATTCAAAATATGGGAACCTTTTTGCCTATACCCTTTCTTTTCCAATGGTGTGACTCTCCCAAATGCATATGATGCCAAATGGAAATTCCAAAGGTAAAGTGGTCCCATCATGTCTTATCAGGACATTCAAGCTCTCCACAGATTGCAAATAAATGCAAAAGCACACCAACACAACTGCTATGTGTCACTATTCTATTGTTTCTATTCTTACATACCTACAAACATTAAATACATATATGCATTTTGAAAATCCACATTTTCTTTACTCTGTTGCACATTATTCAGTACCAGCAGGTCAGATTCATTTTTCCATCCAGTAGTTTGTGACCTGCCCTCATTAGTCTCTATAAATGTTATATAATTAAGAGAATCATATTATTTATTTACAAAGATAAGCACAGTCTCCAAAAGGTTGCTTGTTTTTCTAAGGGACAGCTTTGGAATTCATTTAAAGAACTGCATATGTAATTGATTCATTTTTAAATTTTGGGGGAAAAAAGCAATCTCCTGGACGACCTCTAAACACTCCAAGGAGGATGGTTGGAATGAAAGCCAAGATGTTCACATCCAGCAAGTTCTTAATCTGAGTCAAAGAAAGAAAATTGTTCTGAGAATCCTGCCAGTGACAAGAATTATTGCATCCTTTCTCACAAAACCTGATACCTCAAAGTAATTTCCATGGAAGAAATAAATATTTCCTTTTGATTTAGAGAACTCAGCTAATTCATTTAAAGCTGATCTCTTCTTGCACACCTCACAGAGGTGGAACCAAGCAGGTAGACACTGGTGTTGGCACACACAGGAGAAAATTATGATGTACTGCACTTACCACTGGCACTCAGCACTTCAGGTTACATCTAAATAACACAATAGAATGGCTTTAATGAGCACTTCAAAAGACTTTGCTGAATCAGAGCTTTGCTGAATGTTCATTTTTTAAGTGTCAATCTGCATCCATGTGCATTGAGATAATTTATAAATAAATTTATTTAAGTGAAACTGTGGAAGTTCATGCTGAGCTAGAACAACTCACAAAACAACAAATCACAGGCACAGAACACAGTCTGGCAGCTGTAATAGTAATTGAATTTTCTGCTTGACTCCTCAACAAGCAGCAAGGATGAAAGCAATATCGCGTTTTAATTTTATCTTCCAGGCAACAAAATGGGGTCAAGAGGTCAGTGACAGTCTATTAAAAGTTGTGAGGATATTATTTCCCTAGCCCAGGTTTAGAGTTACACAGCTTTTTGTCATGATTAGGATATAAACTGTATAAAAATCTACCTGCCAGGATGTGGGAAGGTCACATGTCAAGAGCTAGCTGCAAAAAACCCTAAACTGGTCTAATCTTGGGGTTAGTGGATTGGACAAACTGTCAGCTATCAGCCTGACTTAAATTGCTTGAGCATGAGGTCCTCTTATTGTTCAAATTCCTTTTTCTGCTTCCTTTTCTTCTTGCCACTAATCTTATTCTTCTTGCTACAAATAGCCTAGAGTTTAACAAATTCACCAGGTGGCTGTATTAAATATGGATTGTATTTCCTGAAAAGGGAAATGCCAGGGTCGAAATCCATTCAGGCTTTAAGAGCTGGTCCACAGGGTGCTGCAGACAGAAAACCTGGGTCTGGAAGAAGGAGAATGCCAGCAGCCATTCCCAGGCACCAGAAGCTCAATACCTGCATGTACAGTCACAGGGAGTAGGGACAGACTCAAGGTACATCATGCCTTAGAACCAGGATTACAACAATCACCCGCATAGGTACCCTGTGTACTAAGCAAAACTTTAATAATGCTATTTTTACCAATAGCTCTAACAATATCCATCTTTTTCCAAAGGATTTAAAGAGATCTAATATTTAAGGTATTGGAATTCAGAAGGAACAAGCTTTATTCGAAGTAGAAAAAAGATCAGGTTTTACTCAGGATCCAAATATCTTGCATTATATTCTACTTAATTCCAATCCTGCACTAAAACTAAAAATAGGCATACATGATTTTATTGGATTTAATCCCTACCTCCATTTTTGCTAAGCAAAAGATATACTGAGATATTTGCTTTCAAGTAAAATATGCTCATTACACTGTATGTGTGTGGCAGTAAAGGTGAAGTCGAGAGAGTATTCGACAGCCTGTAAATGGAAGGTGGCACAGTATACTCTTTGTTTTTGTTGTAACACAAACCACAAGCTTTGGCCAGTCATCAAGAAAAAAATGGTACCTACAGAGTAAGTTTCACCTTTAGAATTAATCCTATGGTCTTTGTAAAAATAAAGTGAAGTTTCCTGAAAATCTCATGCTCTGGAGTACAATAAATTCCCCTGGTAACATTATGCTAGGTTGAATGAAACTAAAAAAACCAAATAATTTCTTGAGAAACATAACCCACAAGCTTTCAACTCAGTTTATTCACTGTAAACTTTTTGTTAATGCCATAAAATATGCAAGAAACAAAATTTCCCCTGAGCCTTATGTTCAGTGAAATGAAAATGTTTCTGCTTATCTGTACCACAATAAAAGCCAAAAACTTACTGAACCCTGCCAGAAGTTATGTCGTCAATAATTTTAGCTAACTTTTCCCTCTAGTAACACTAAGAGAAGACAGAAGGAGACAGAATCCACTGCTCTTTTCAGAAAACATCCTCAACTGAGTGTTAAAAGAGCAAAGCTTATTGTAAAATAGCAGCAGAAGTGAATCCACTTTCCCCTGTGCACACAGCTGTTCATTACACAATACTTTGGTTTCAACAATGAATCTGCCTTCAGAAGGCTTGACCTCTTCCCTGCCCACGTAGCCTCACCTTTCTGCCACAAACTCTCATCCTCTTGGTGTGTAACTGCAGCTGTTTGGGCTCCTGTACTATGGGTTAGTCCACAAAAAGGATTTGGGTGGAAACCCAAGGTCTTCTCCACTTTCCCCTGCTAAACCTGTGGGAAAGCAAATATATCAGGGAGCATGCATGCAAGAAACATTGCCCAATTTCCCAGCTGAGGTACATGTGGAAAATGCCATGATCTTTAGTTTCTGCATTGCTAGAGGGATACAAGCCAGAAGAAATTCAGAGGTCAATGAAAGAGATTCAGCAATTACTTTAGGAAGAAATTCACCTATACTAAAAAGTAGATTAGAATTCAGAATACAAGGCATTTCTTTCTAGCTCACTAATTGATCTCCAAGTCAAATACAAAGGGTATTTAGGCTGGAAGAAGTGAAGATCCTGATACTTGCACATCACTATTGGATCATCATCATCAGGAGCAATAAAAATTAACGAAAGACATGAAAATAAAAGCAACTACTTTTAGGTGGACGTAAGGTAAAAGGTTGTGTCATGCTGGAAGGAATAAAGCAAAGGTGGCTGAGGCTGAAGGTCACCTCCATTTTGCAACTGGGAACAAACAGTGATTGCATATTTTCAAATGTTTAATCTGTAAGCACCAAGGAACAGGGGCACAGTACAGCAATGCCTCCAACAACAACAGAGTGCTTGAACCAACTACAGAAAGGGAGGACAGTTTATTTAAGAGCTCCTCTGCTTTTTCCTTTCTTCAAAGTATCTTCTTCTAGCCAGCACCAACACAGAAAATTATCTTATGAATAGCCAATAAGCAAGCAGTAGATCCTCTGTCTGTTCACTATAATTTAGAACAAAACACTCTGTGTTGTATTTAAGTGATTTCCAGACATAAAGTGTGAAGGCTTCCATAACCAACTGATCTGATAACTGTCCATATCCCAGCTTTCCTTCTTCTCAGTCCACCTTCTCTGGTACTCCCCCAGGAAAAACACTGGAAGAAACAAGCCTAAACCTCTGCATCTATTTCCTCCCACACCCACACAGTACATACCCATAACAGAACTTTTTTCTCAGCTGCAAAAATCCAAAATGTCCCCTGTAAACAAACGAGAAGAGAAGAGAAGAGAAGAGAAGAGAAGAGAAGAGAAGAGAAGAGAAGAGAAGAGAAGAGAAGAGAAGAGAAGAGAAGAGAAGAGAAGAGAAGAGAAGAGAAGAGAAGAGAAGAGAAGGAATGGTGAAAGTGAACACTAAGCAGCAGCAGGTTTGTCAGACCAGCCCAATGTCCCACTCCGGCTACGAAGAGTCTGCTGATGACAGCACAAAATACCGAAGCTGGGCCTGCTCATGCACCAGCTGTAATGAAATTGTGCCTGCAACAGGCAGAAGAGACAAAATGTGGGTAACAGGGGTAAAAAAAGAGAAACAAAAACCACCATAATTTCCTCTCAAAGCTGCTGGTGTATTATGGGGTTATTACACTGCCTTGCATCTCTAGGATGTGAGTTCAGACATGTTTGCCTCGACAAAATCCTCAGCCCCTTAGCACTGTTTGGGTACCGCGGGTATCGTGGGACAGTGAGCTGCTGAAGTAGCACCAAACAGCCCAAGGCAGATGTGCCACTTCCCACCCTGGAACAGTGCACTCACAGGAGTGAGATACTGCAGTAAGAAAATGCTGAGGCAGCTTGAGATTCACTAGAGAATGAGAGTACAGTCCTGCAGCCTGAAGGCTCAACATGCTGCCTCGGACTGTAAATGTCTGAGAAACCCACATGGAATATATACACCTTGTCCCCTGCCTGTAAAGGTGTGGAGCCCACACGTGCCCCAAGGAGCAACTCCATTGCTGGAAGCAGCACCAGGGGCTCAAGTAGCAGAGATGTGCACTGTGAGACAGTTCCAGTAAAGAAAAAAAAAAGGAGAAAAAAGAGGAAGGAAAATAATTATAATATTATTAAAAATGCATTAATGGGAAGTCTTCCTTAAAAATTTATATTATATGCTTACACACACACAACATAATTTTCTTTCCAAAACACCCATTTTGTTCTATTAAAACAACATCCTGCATGAGACAAATCTTACATTTTTAAGGGAGGCCACAGTGTGCAAAACAGAGGAAAGGCTTTAGAAGGAGGAAATAAAATTATGCTTGAATTCTGTCTTAGAAAAACAGACTCAAGTCCAGCCTTTGTGAGGGTTACTGGAGTGATGCTGATACATCTAATGAGCTAATCAATAGTGCTCAAAAGCTTATTAAACTTGCATCCTCTGGATGTGCTACCTGACACCTTGGGGTAATTTGTAGACACGCTGAGCATTTGGTATCAGCTGAAGTCAATGAGTGTAAAAAACACTTGAGAATTTTAAATAGTAACAAACAGCAAATTCTCAGAATAAAAAAAAACCAAAAACAATCAGAGTCATCTCTGAAAATCTGAAGGCCCTTTTCACTTTTCTATAGTGTTCACAAGTTTTATCAGCACAAGGACAAGCAGCAGTGAGGATAATGGAGAGAAAGTAAGGGAAAAAATTAATGAGGTTGTGTCAAAGCCCTTTACAAAGCCCACCAGTAAAGTCACACAGGTAACCTCATGACTGATTTCCCAACCCACAAATGTTAAGACAATTTTGTGCATGGGTTTTTACTTACATGTGGTGCTTCCCCAGTGCCGCTGTTTCCAGCAGAAGGGAACTCAGGAGGTACTGGGTGTCTCAGAACCAGCTGGGAAAGCTTTCCTAGGACATCCCCAACTTCTTGCTCCAGCCAGCTGTACATGCTACGTGTCCCACCAGTGGTATCAGCAATGAAATTGGACCCTTCCAACACATCCAGTTCAGCTCTCCAGTGGAGGAAGGCCTTTAGTGCCTTCAACAGCCTAATGCTTGCTGAGCTGCTGCTCTGCCTGTGGCTGTACCTGGAGTGGGTGCATCTCTCCAGCCTGTTCAGCACCAGAAGGTACCAGGAGAGTGGGAGTTTGTCATCCTGCTCGTTGTAAAGAAGTGAAGTCTCACTCAGACTGACATTTGTCTCTGCTGCTCACCAGCAGCCCTCTCTGTTCCATACAACCTGCTTCCCCCAGGATGGTTCCTGACTGCAAGCTAGTGCTTCTTTCTCATTAACTGGATCCTGCACAGAAAAACAAACACTTTCTTCACTTTTCTTACCACAATTGTTGATTTCTCCGATGAGTAACATTTTGTTTAACCAGCACATCTCAGGTTTTTTTAAATTACTGTTCTTGAAATATTAAAGGTAAAGGACATCCCATATCTTCCCTTTGATGCTTTTTGATATACTTTTAAGCTACAGATAGGTCACAAGTGACTGTTCATTTAAATTGTATTTTTTGAGGAAATTAACAGAGGATTCTTTTCTTTTATCCTTACTTAAAAAAAAACAAACAAAATTTTGTAAGTTAACATGACAATGAATATCATCCAGAAGTCATAAAGTGGTTGCAATTTCTTTTCCTGGAAACTAATGTAATTAATTTCAGTAGAACTGCTCAAAAGAGAGAGTTTATCAGCATTATCTCACGGAGACACATGAGCAGAGAAGAGCCAGACTAAAAAAGTGTGACAAACAATTTACTTTTTCAAAATTCAAAAAATAAAACAAAGACCCCCTGTGAACACTGGACAATCCTCATAATCTCTTTTTTCCTGGGACAGCATCATTAATTTAAGGATGAAGTCCATGTGTAAAAATCCTGCTGTTTTTCCTTCCTTATATAGCCCAGAAAGCAATGGAAAAATGTATTCTTTATAAATGCATTAAACAACTTGTGAACTTTCTTTTAATTAAACAACTTTCTTGTAATTAGAGTGGGTGGCTTTTTCCCCATTCCAAAGTGACAAACAGCAGAAAGATTGCTTGTGCAGCATCTCTGTTTTGCTCTCAGATGCAACGTGCTCACCAGTCACTCACCAGACACCCCTGGGGCATGGAGGGCAGTGGCAGGGTGGCCCTCACAGAGCCCCACATCTCTGCCCATCACTTCCTTATCAGCTGGTGAAGATCAGGAGGTGGATGCCAATGGTGTCTGACTGCAGCTGGCTCAGGCCACAACCCAGGAGAGCACTAAAAGTGATGTTGCATAATTGAGAGCACTCCTTGGTAAATTATTCATAAATCAGTTAAAGGCAGAGGAGGACAGAGCCTTAGCCAGCATGCAGCAGCAAAGCCAGGTTGGTTTCAACAGATTTAAACATGGAAAATGCTGAACATGTCTTTTAAATATGCAAAGTCCCATTGACATAAAGGAGGAAGCTACTAGAGACTATCAGAGACTTAAATTTCTCTTTTGCAGAGATTATGGTAGTCCATGAAATGCCTTTGAAGAATTGCATGTTAATATCTGCCCAAGTGTGGTGACACGTCAGACTAGAGCCCATCATTTCAATCATCTGTTCCCAGGTTAACAACCACGGCAGCCAGAACAGCCCTACTTCTAACAGAAGACGTGTGATGATTTAAATTATTACAGTGTGTTCCCAGGCAGCACTTCAAATTACATTTAAATGGGGGGAAAAAAATCCCAACCCTTAGTGGAATGAAAAATCTATTCATTGTATAATCTTGGAAGACTTTTCTACAAGACTTAAATTAGGACCCTTAATAAATCTCTCAGAGGCTTTTAGCAACTTACGTTGTGTTTATGTTTAATAAAAATGGTGGAGGGTTCCAACTAAATTAAATTAAACTAGCTCTTAATTCCTATGTTTTGAAAAGGCATCACGTTGATACTGTGATGACTTTATTCATGGAAATATGATTCAACTCTTTGGCTCACAAATCACGGTTACCAACCCCGCACGAAGGAAAAAAAGAAATCACAGCTGCAGTCTCTGAGCTCCTGGAGACAAATGTCTGAAAGAAAAGAAAACAAAAGAAACCAAAAGGGAGAGCTAACCCTTGGGAAGCATTGTCTAGGTTTGTGGCCACCTCTGACTAACCATGTGCCCCTATTTTTGAACATCTGAGTCATCCCCTGGGGTGCTGCACCTCTGTGCAAATAAATAAATAAGGATAAACCAACAGAGCAACAGAAAATGTGAATGGTTGGTGGAGAGGAACATGTTTGGTCAGGGTGGTGAAGAGGGGAGAACAAACCTCAAGGATAAATACTTTCCAACCCCAAAATGGATCAGAAATAAAACAGCAAAACAGCCAACAAACAATCTATACCCTTTTAGCAGAGACCAATTTTACCATCTCTATTCAAGATATGCTTCCAGATAGATAATAAAATGCAGCAGGATTCTCCTCTGAACGATGAATAAAGGAAATTATGTCACTTTCCAAAACAAACAAAAACCCCCAAAATCTGGCCTACAGTTACTAAGTTTGATTGTATTGCAACATAGGAAATTTGAAGATCCTCTCTGACCTACACAGGAGGACCAGGCAAGCCCCCTCTATCCCCCTCACAAGGCCAAGGACAACAGCAGGGTGATGGGGATTCTCTTCCTTTGTACATAAGAAAGCAACATAAAAACATTATCCTTCAGAAAGACCATAAACTCTGCTTTTCCCAGCCTACAAGCATAGTGTAACACCACTGCATGGAAAACAAGCAGCTCCAACCCAACTTGCAATCTGCCACCTGCAGAGCAGCCCCTGGCTCCTGCAGCTGCCTTCAGCTGGCACTGGTGGCTGTTCCCAAGCTGGACACACAGATTACATCAGTCTGCACCTTGCACAGCCACTTAGGGCACTTCTGCAGGTGGCTTTAAAATTACTGTCCCTGTTGTGTGAAACCACTTGACAGCAGCTTTATTTTTATACAGACTCTGCACAGGTAAAAACATGAGATGTAAAGCAGCCAGCAGGCCATGGCTGTGTGGCTTTGCAGAAACAAAACTGACTGCAGTTATCCAGATAACTGCTTGCTGGGCATCACTCAGGGAATCGTACTAGGAACCAAGTCAGCATTTAAAACACACATTAAACAAATCCTTTCCTTCCCTGCAAGGCACAAATAGTTGTGCTAATGGAAAAGGGATGGGGGACAGCACAGGTGAAAAAAGCTCCTGGTGCAGGGTATTTTTTAAGCCAGTGCTGCTACTAAGACAGATGTTGCAAAGCCTTGCCCTCAGCCTGGTAGCTTTAACATTGAGAATTGCTATTTCTCACCCCAAATGGATCATGGGACCTTCTGGCTCACAGAGGAGCCTGTAGGCTACAGCCAGCATGCATGAGAGAAATGTTCCTAAAAATGTCTTGATGTTAAAATGATGTTGAATAGAAGTGCCATTGAAAATACCCAATGATTTCTGGCAAGCCCCACGGCAAAGCTTCTGGCAAAAGAACTGCAAAGGGGAAAAAAGAGAAACAGTCAACAATCATTAAATGCTGATGTGTTAGACGTGTCTATGGACAATTTTTCAGTGTGACCCTCACCTTGCTCTGTTCACAAACAAACTTTCCCAGAATTAGCAGCCAACACAGATGCCCATATAGCTTCGGGCAATGCACAAAAGTTCAAGCTCCTGACAGTATTGCTATACACATACTGGGGCTGAGAGGGGAAAACAACTGACAAGGGTCCCTGTCCCAAGCCCCAGCCTCCATCCTGATGCCTGAAGCTCATCAGCCTCTCATCTTTGCACAGGCTGTCTGTGGGGCAAGGTGTACATGGAAACCTTTGTGATTTGTGCAGTCAGTTCAGTCTTTAGAAACCTTAAACCTGCTCTGTTATTGTATGTATAGTAACAGCAAACTCCCTTTTCCTACTGTTGGTGGATTTTGGGGTAAATCTAGTAAAATACTCATTTTTTCTCTCACCTATGCTGTTAATTGCCTGTCTATAATTAAATTGAACACAGCAGGACAGTAAATGACAAAAAGGCTCAATGTTTTAGCTTTGGTGCCTCATAAAGTACTAACCTGGGGCACATGCAATATCCACATAGCACAGCTTAAATGATCAGTCTAAAACCAACAGGAACTTTTATATGGACTGATGGTCTTTGGCTTAGACCCCTTCCAAACACTGAGTTTTCATGAGTTATACCAGCTGCTGCTTGTATTTATTTTATAAACACCACATGCTAAGTGTAAATTGCATCGCCACCACCACTGATTTCACCCCAGACACGTCTATACAAGTTGGGGGTGGTGGAATCCAGGTTTAGGCTGAAGGCCAAGAAAGACCTCCCCAGTGGGGTTGTATAATTGAGGCCTTTTTTAAAATTTTAATAAAATACTGAAACAACAAGCATATGGAAGAGTAAGAGATTTGGTTTATCACAACGTTATTGACTTGTTGCATAGGAGACCTAACACTTGCCAGCACAAAACCCACAGAGAGAACCACTAGCCCAGACAGACGCACTCACAGCCTGGTCATCAGCATCTACAGACCAGTCATCTTTTGTACTACAAATTTCTGCAAGCAGAAAGATACAGGACAGAGAAAAACCAAAACAAGCAATGCAGGCTCTTCAGAAGGAAGGGAGTGAATAAATGTAAGGTGAATCATGACTTTCAGAGCCAAGTCATGGGGTTTTTTCCAGGACTTCCTTCCCATCTCTAAAAATACTATAAAGGAAACATTGCTACTCCTCAAGGCCCTTTTCAGGTCAGAAGCAGGGTTCAAGTACTTTAAGAATAAGCACAAAACCTCACTCTAGAGTCTTCAGGCATTTCATCTGAATGGAGTCTTTAAAGTCTTAGATCAGTAATTACCTTAATGAACTTGCAACTATTATTAGTAGACAGATTATAAGCAAGCTAGCTCTTTCCTGCTTTATTTTAGCCAGCAGGCCATCTCTCAAACTGGGCATTCTCACATTGAAAACACATGTTTTGGTCAGCCCAGGTTTTTGGTTGGTTTGTTTATTTGTGTTTGGGCTGACCACGGCCGCGCTGTCTCCAGAGCTCCTCAACTCCCACGCACTTTGCTGCCTCTGCAGGGCTCAGCTGTGACACACTGTGGGTGCAGGTCAAGCACATCCCCGGCGTTTCTGAGGTCACAGAGTTACAGCCTTCCCAGCAGCACATCCCATCAAGTGTTTTGTAAAAGCAAGGCCAAACAGCACAGCAAAGTGCACAAAAAAAGAGTTTTGCTCATCTGCAGCTGAAGGAGGTATTCAGATGGGGAGATCTTCCAGGGCAGGAATTCCATGTTTGTACTGATGTCAGAGCTTACCTCCTGCCCTTCTGTATTAATAATACAATAGGACAGATTTTATAACAGAGCAGGACCAAGAGTGTGGGTAACAGTTGTTGTGATGACCTGGAGTCAAAGTGTGGTTTCTTTCTATGTATTATTTACTTATACTTTAGTGTGTATATATACACACATGCTTGTATATACATACAAATGCATATATACACGTTTGCATGTGTATTTATCCACTGTTTATATATTTTATAAACTTACACGTAGTTTGTATATTAAAAAAAGGGAAATAATTTTCCAAGAGGATTATATATGCTTTCCTCATGGAAAACCTAAACTTGTTCTCTTTTTTTTTAATATTTCCTTTGGTAAATTCAGCTTCCATCTGTTCTGCAGAACAACTCTTCCCTTGCATTTCTGTGAAGTGATTGAGATCTGTCCTTCAGCATTTGATGGTATTATTCCATTCTTGAGTCCACGGAATACTGGAGGACACATCCATGTCTCCATTGCACTAGAGAGCCCAGAATTGGGCCCAGTACTCCAGATGTGGCCTCACAAGAGCTGAAGAGGTGGGAAGGATCACTTCCCTCAGCCTCCTGATAACACTCTGAATGCAGCCCAGGAGGCTGTTGGCCTCAGTCGTGGTCTATCAAGCACTGCTTCATTTTATTTTTACTTTTGCCTGCAAGTTTGATGAGGGTGCACCGAAACATTACCCCATCATCCAGGTCATTAGTGAAAATATCTAGCAGCATTTGACCCCAGGATTGACCCTTGAGGACCAGCCTCTGGCTGGACTTCATGCCACTTGTTATAATGCTTTGAGCTCAGCAGTTCTGCCAGGTAAAACCATCTCACTGTCCAAACATGTAATCCATACACCATTAGTTTGTCTATGAGACTGTTATGGGAGACAGTGATAAAAGCCTTGCTAATGCTGAAATAAAGAACAGCCACTGTTCCAGTCATGTCATTGTGGAAAGTTGTTGCCACTGTAAATTTATGCTTGATCTTGCTTGATTTGCTCATCGGAATGGATGGCTCCACAACACAAATGAAAACCAGTTAGCCCTCTTGGACCCCAGTGCTCTCCAGGATGATCTCCTCTGGGATTCCTCCACACAAATCCCTGAACAAAGTGCTCTCCTGAAGTCCAGTCCTTCACCTTTTCCCCCTTATCTCAGGATCCCACACACACAATCTCATGGTTACTGCTGCCCTCAACCCTCACATCCCTGATTAGTCTTTCCTCCCTGCAAGTACAAGGTCCAGCAGAGTATGTCCCCTCATCTGCTTCTTGATCACCTTTATCAGGAAGTTGTCGTCAATGCACTCCAGAAGCCTCCTGGATTGCTTGTGCCCTGATGAGTTGTCCTTCCAGCACACATTGGGATGTTTGGCTAGACTCCCACAAGGATCTGAGCCAGTGACCACAAGACTTCTTCCAAATATCTGAACACAGCTTTGTCCAATTCCTCACAGTTTACAGCAGACATCCACAACACCACCCCACGTGTTGGTGTGCCCTCTAACACTGATCTGCAAGCTCTCAGCTGACTCTCACCTCTTCCTAAAGCAGAGCTCCAACCATTCCCACTTGTCACTATGGTGTGGCCTTCCTACAGAGCCTCTATCCAGCCACTGCAGTGCTACAGCACTGTTAGCTATCCCACCACATCTGTGCAGACACGGAGCTCATCTGCCTTGCCCCAGCCTCAGGGAGAGATCCCCAGCCCCAGATCTGCAGAGCTGCACCCTCCTCAGCAGCTTGCAGTGGGCTGTGGCCTCTGCTGAGTCAGGGAGTCAGGGGTAATTTCTCTGCCGAGTGCTGGGCACCACCTCTGGCAGCTCCCTGCCACTGCTGCTGAGCACAAAGCACTGCCAGCCCAGCCCCTGGCCTCCTCCTGCACTAAGGGCTGCTGGCTGCATGCCGGGAGTGATGGTTTTACAGGCTCTCCCCAGCACCAGCTGCCAGGATTCCTGACCCTGCCTGGTCAGGATTCAGCTGGAACAAAAGCTCAAAAGCCCCTTCTCACAAGAAACTCTTCAATATTTATACCATCTACCATAGATATCACAAGCCAAGTGAAAATTTTACCATCTGCTCCTTTCTACAGGTGAGGAAAAGCAAGCAGTCAGGGTCAGAGATGCCTTAACACTTACACTGGTTTTATCAATTCAGTGATTTTTACCACCACCATTCCAATTATCACAGAGCTAATGACAGCCATCATGGACAAATTAATAATTCCACAGTAATCTATTACTGAAAATAAAGCTGACCCAGACACAGAGTGAAATAATATGTCTAACACCAGGTCCACACTCACTAAGTACCTTAAAGAAAGTTAATCCCCTCCCTTGGATATCACCCAGACCTGAAGCACCACATGTCTTGGTGTACATGGAGGAAGAGGAAGGTGACAGTATATCAAAGACTGCTTTCATCAATCCCACAACAAGAACAAAATCAGATATTATACTTTACTATAGGCCAAGCTGTAGCAAAGGACACCAATGTGTGTGTACACAAAGGATCACAAGGGGATCTGATCTCCACTCTCACCTCCACAGGCAGCACCTTCAGGCTGTTGAAACTTGACCCTGTGCATATTCTAACAAACTAACACAGAAAATGTCACTCTGACTTTCTCTTGCTCACCTCCAGGTAATTTTCCACCAGGTTCCATTTCCATTTGATGAGAGACTTAATTATCTGACAAATCAAAATCCCCAGCACCCCCACTGCTGTTCTGATTAGCCCCATCAGCAGCCATCATCCCACTCTTTTCTACGAACAGGAAGACAGAGTTACCTCTCAGACCATAAAACAGGATTATTTGTCATGCTGCCTCTCACAAAGACACAAATTCCATTTTCAGAGCATTTTGAATATTACCTGTGACTGCCTGAACAACAGGCTTCTCTTGCCAATACCTCTTTTAAAAGTGTACACTCAACTAAGATTTACCTTCAGGTGAAAGCCATTTTCATTTGGGTAAGGAACACAGTTGGATTTTTTGGTTTTGGATTTATTTGGGTTTTTTTAATAGAGAATTACCAATGCAGTCTGATCTCTGATTTGAATGCTTGATGTCATATCAAAATCAATTATATGACCCAGTAATTAAACATTTGGTAGAGCACTTGGAACACATTTCAAAGTAATCCCTGTTTCCTTCGACTGCAATAATGCACTGAGTACCCATCATGTAAATGTGCAAACTTTTACCTCCAGTTTCCATCTTTCCTAAACTTACACTTCTAATAATAATGTGCTCCAGTAATAACGACAGATTTATTTTAAATATCACCTAGGACTAGAGCAGGCCTACTGAGATTCAAACACCATGATTCCTGCAGATTATGCTGTGAGAAAAAAAAAATTAAAATTAATTACTTTGAATAGTAATTATAAAAGTTAATTGTAATTTAAAAATTAACTATAATTAATTTCAAGAAGTCTCAGTAAGAGAACATTTACCCAAACTTCTGCAAAGTCTCTTCCTTTTAAGTTGTATACATTGAGAAGTTAATAATTTAATTCTTTTTTGCATATTCAGTAAATAGTGAAGAGCAAAGACATAAACACTTACAAAATATGTTTTTAATCCCTTGACCCCTTTCTACATTCAAAATATTTTCCTGTACACAGAAACAATAAATAACTTTTTCTTAATTCCTTCTGCTGTCAGAAGCATATCCCTGGAGTGCCCAAATTACACATAATTTGAGGCAATTTAACACTATTTGAGGTAAGTTTACCTGTATGTTTTCTCTTGTAGCCACCTCTTATAAATCTTTTTGTGTGAAGACAAATAATCCAGATTTTCATGGGCTAGCAGGTGTTCTGTCTACCAAAGGTACTACAGCTTGGATGCTTTACCCAAGGCAGTGTGCAAGTTGGCAGCTTGGAGAGGAGCAAAAGACTCGATGCACATCAAATGTTCACTGTAAATCAAAATCAGCAGCATGCTGTAAGTTTGCCACTTCCAAGGCATGACCTCGGTATACCAAAGAAAGAGTACAAAAGGATTTCTGCTGTTTTCCACCAACTGGAATTTGGACCAATCTGGCAAGGTCTCATCTCAAATAATTATACAATCACAGAACGACAGAATGGTTTGGGTTGGAAGGGACCTTAAAGATCATCTACTGCCAATCCCTCTGCCTTGCACAGCAACACCCTCTACTAGACCAGCTTGCTCAGAGCCCATCCAACCTGGCCTCGAGCACTTCCATGGATGGGGCATCTACAGCTTCTCTGGGCAATGTTCCAGTGCCTTACCACCCTCACAGTGAAAAATTTTGGCTTAATATCCAATCTAAACCTACTCTCTGACAATTTGAAGCCATTCCCCCTTGTCATGTCACTACCTGCCCTTGTCAATAGTCTCTCTCCCTCTCTCCTGTAGGCTCCCCTCAGGTACTGGAAGGCCACAACTGGGTCACCCCAAAGCCTCCTCTTGTCCAGGCAATGAAGAAACTTAAATAGCTCCTGGTTGTGAATCAGTGAGTACTAAAAGGCAAGAGAAAAGAAAAAAGTCACATACAAATTACCCAAAACAGCCTTTTGAACCTATGGTTTTGCAATGCTGAAAGTTTGCTTGTTGCCCACTACTCACATTCCCAAATGTAGTAACACACGGTCATGAAGAAAATACTGCCCAGGGCAGGGGGTACATCCATGTCAGGATATAGCAATGGCCTAAGTTCAATTTCTTACACCATGACGGGGTTTTTTTTGCCAGCTCAATCAGGCATTTTATTCTAGAGACTTCAAAAGTACAATGCAAATATCAGACCTGGCAACAATCAATCTGACAAAAAAGAGAACGAGTTGAAGAGAATTGATCTAGGTGGAAATCAAAGACTGCAGAAAATAATTGTTGCTGGAAACAGTGTATAACCAGCAACAGTAAATGCACTAGAGAAGTTACCTTCCTTCAGATACAGGGAAATAAATGTATCTGCCACCAATACCTCCACAGTGAAGTTATCAGACAACAAATACACATTGTGTGATCAAATAAATCCCTCCAGTCAAAGATTAATTAAGTAATAGGAGGTGTCTGACTGATTATGTACACTAATAATAAAAAGTGGTATTTCATAAACAGAAGCTCAGACCTTAGCTTTTTGTTTAAGCACAAAAATCAGATTAGACTGCTAACTTCTGCTTACACAAAACCTGGGTTTAACTACTCCTATTCCAAGTTTAAAGCGGAGCAAAAGAAAGCAGAAGCCAGGCAAGAAAAGCAGGCACCTGAGCAGAGCTCCTGGCTGGGATTCCATCACCGTTTCATTCTGATATGCCAGGCTGGTTACCCCAAGGCCTCCATTTAGCCCATTTATTTCTGGAACATGGGAATTTGTATGATGTCATTTTCTAGTTGTGTTAGACCAAGTGTGAATAGATCTAGCTATTATAAAGATTGCAGCACAAACAAAAATACAAAATCCACTGAACAATACAGATGGGGGATGGGAGAGGAACACTGAAACTAAAAGTATATTTCTAGGGGAAATAGATGAGGCCAAGCCACACTACTCAGAGACGACACCCACTTATCTGAAATATATTTCATGAACCTCTGAGAAGCAATGCACAAATGGCCACAGTTAAAAAGCTAGACAGTGAAAAATAAAGCAAGATTTGAGATTGCAGGGGGGCATTGCTGCAACCCTGACGTGCAGGAGTTGAGACTGCTCTCCGGAGCACAGACAAGACCTTACAGAACACATACACACATGGAGCTTTGTTCATTCCTGATGAAACCTGAAGACTGAGGGACATGAAGGCAAATGCAGACTGGGGTTGTAAAATCTTCTGCACCAGACATTCCTCTCCTAAGAATACATACTGCTTAGTTAGTCTGTAAGAATTTGACCCAAACCTTTGCATTTGGCTGTCACTGTTACATACACTAACACCTCCCAGTGCAGAACACTAGTCTTCATCTTTCTTTTGAAAAGTATTTCAGATCATATATTCTCAGTTCTGTGAATTTTGCATAAGGATTGTCCCGCTTTCTGCCATGTTTTTTATCTTCAAACATCACACAAGGATCTTTCTGCTTATTGAAGAGCTTCTAAAACTCAAGTTTTACCATGAATAAAGAAAATCAGAGGCAATGATGAAAAAATACCTTCTCAATACCAGAAGATAAAATGTTCCCACTATGTAAGAAGACCAGAGAATCCAGGCTGCAAACAGTTCCCATATTTTTCATTAATTTCTGACTTCTGCAAGGTGTGTTCCTTGACTTTAAAAGTGTTCTTACCTCATCACAGCCTAAATAGGAATGGCTGCTTTGGAGACAAGGCAGGGAAGAAGGAATCTGTGCTCATCACCATTAAAAGCTACCTACACACTTCTATGCGTAAATGCTTTGAGTCAGGTTATTAATTAAATTTTTCTCAGTTAGGAAATAATTTTGAAAGGCCAATGTGGGAAGAACTCATGCTTTTAAGCTGCCAAGACCCCAGCTGAGAGCCACAGAGCTCTTTGTTCCACTCCCAGGCAGCTTTGATGCCGGCCATGGGACTGTTTACAAAAGGGTGATGGTCAAATAAGGAGGGTGGGCAGACACTGGCACAGCTCTCTCTTCCTTGGTAAATGTAAGCAGGCTGGGCCAGGCTGCCTCCAGTTAGGACCTGGAAAGCATCTCCCTTGAAAGCAGAAATGCCAGCAAAGGATTGGTCCTCTGCTACTTGCTGATCTGGATGACAGGCGAGGTGTGCTGCACAGCAGAAATGCAGCTACCACTACCAGCTGACCATTCCAAAAAAGTTTTGGGCTAGCTCATCTAACTCCTCTCCCAAACAACTAAGAAACAACACAATTTTATTTGCCTAAATGCTTTGTAAGCGAGGGAATGTGCATGCATGCATCACATGTGTTCTTTATACCTTAAAAGACCAGGATGAACAACCCCCACTAATACTATGAAAATACAAAGAGTTGCTAAATGAGAAGCCAGAGCAAATAAGAACTACCCACCAAACAGCAGTAGAGATACATCATTAATTTAACACTAAGACATTTTGCCACTTGTCTTTAAATAATACAGACATAAATCAAATTCCAGCTATTACACACAAAAGCACCTGCCACAGAACTCTTAATTCTTGCTATGGTTGTACTAAACCCCTCCTGCCTGAGCACAAGTTACTGGTCACCTCTCTATCTAGATAACTCTATCATGTAACTTTAACTTTGTAGTGGCAAATACTTAGTTGGCATCTCAGTCTTAAGTAGACAGAGAACCATGTACTTTTTGAATGGTGTCAGGAGTTGTATATACTTAAAGGGTAAGAATTTTTTCCCTCTCCACAGCCCTTCTGTCTTCAACCACAGGCTCGTTTAGAGCAGCACATGCGATCTGTCCATCTGTCAAGTAAAGCAGTGCACCATTCTTGTTGCCTTCAGTTTTAATACTAGAATCATACAGGTATTATAGGATCATACAATCACAAAAGTACAATAAAGGATTAGAGACTGCGAGTTAATGTTGTTAACACCGCATGAATAACACATCAATTCCAAATAAATCTGAAGGTAAAAGTCAAGAGGTTTTGAAATACCAGAAGAAATAGTTTCTACTCTATGGAACACGAACAGTTCAGAATCAGTTTCAACAGACTGGAAGCAAGGTGATAGAACAAAGAGCTTCCAAAGCAGTACTCTGTTCACAGCATCCCACTCCAAAGATCGAAAACCATTACACTACTAATTGAGGTGACACTCAAAGACTTCAAATAATGAGTGTTTAATGCGCAGTCTGAATGACAGCTCAAGGAAGCAAATAATTATCCCAGTCATTGGACAGATATAAAGACACTGTTAACCAGAAATGTCATGGCCTTTAACTTTCATTTCATATTATTTCAGTATTTCAAAGTCACAGCATTAAAGGAGTGAAAGTATAGTACTACCTTGGCATGAGAATTTTCCTATACATGAAACAGCTACATATGGTGCTGACTTAAAGGACAGAGATGTTGAAACATCTTCTGATAACACTGTAATAAATCTCACATAGTGCAACAAGTTAGTGGTATCATATGATGCAGTAAATTTAATCTGCAAATCTTCAGACAGAAAAAAATGTACATATGACAGGAAATTGTTTCAGAAAACACAACCCAAGATGACTATGACCATCTCCACAAATCCTCAAATTGTGATGTTGTGGCAAGGAGTTATTTTAGATTTCTCAGAAGCAGACAGTCCCAGAGTTCAAAGTGCAACGTACCTCCCAGAGATGGGAAATAATGCCCTCTCCCAAAACTGCAGTCAGGCAAACAACAAACACTGGAGAATTCTGTTGGCCAGAAAAGGTCAGGGCTGTTGGCAATTCGCCCAATACCATTACAAAAGCAGAGCTTTTAGTACAGGGTTTTCTCAGAATAGTATTGACTCTCTTAACTACACGCACACATTTAAACCCAAAACTGCTGATCACCAACCACTTAGATGAATGCGGAAAGTAAAGGGCCAGCTGCCACCACCACACACTTCTACACTTTCGGTTTACACAGCTCCTCTTTGTGGCAAGTCTTGTCAAAGCTTAAGAGAAACAAAGCCATCTCAACCTGCTGTACTTCACCACAATGTTTTAACAACTGTATGCAGGAATACGCTATCTTAAGAAAGTTAAAAGAGATAAAGAGAATTGGGTTAAGTCCTGCAAGGCTGACTTTAAGGAGTTCCAAATGCTACATCATTTCCCAAAGCCATTCTGTGAAGCTGAACCCTCACTCCCATGTTAACCCAGTTTTCATGATGCTGGAAGATCTGCTAGAAACACCCTCTTCCATATCTTCATGACAACTTCACAGCTCTACTGTTTGAGCTGCTCTCATCCTAATTGAAACAGCTCTTTATTTCTGTGACAACTGGAAAAATACAGAAAATTCTTCAGCCTATTTTCAAGTCAAGTCAGTAAGAGATGTGTTTACCTCTTCCAGGTTTCTTCTTTTCTTGGCAATTTTTCGTAGAAATTGCAGAGGGAAATCAAACTCTTCTCCCCTCCCCTTGTCATTCCCACATGCTTAAAAATAATAATAGGATGTAATAATAGTAATATTAAAATTTAAATAGCCAGTGTGTTAAATCAGCATACCTACACATTTGTAAGAATCAGCAGGGAGCAAAGCAGGAACAAGCACAAACCAGCTTAGGAAAACTTTCATAGTATAATTGCACAGCCACTCCTTCTGTACTTCTGATTTAACAAATACCCAGTTTGGGGTTTTCTAACCCAAACTACATAAAGTTTATAAATTATGAATTATAAAACCATGTTTACATTTAATCCATACTGCTTATATTAAAAGCAGAAGGTTGGGATGCTGCTGTTAAGAAGTGGTGAAAAGTCATAAATTTGTATAGAAAACACAAATTTCATCAAGAGATCCAAAACACTGCTTATATGTGCATTATCTCAACATCTTCCATTAAATTATACATTTATACAGTTTGTCACTTATATAAATAATTTTTAAAATATTTATCACTATTTTTAAATGGTAAAGACTAAAAAACATTATAGAAATGCTTGAATATGGAAATGCTACTTGACAGTTTGCTTATGTGTATTTTAAAAAACAGAATTGACTGTACATAAACTTACAGCTCTTTACAAATTGAGCTGAAAGTATACATCCATTTAGTTAAAAAAAAAAACAAGAAACCCGACAAATTTATAAACCACTATGACCACTATGATTACAACACTATGGTAATGTAAGAAGTGATTTTGTGAGGTTTTTTAAAGCATCAAGTATGTTATTTTTATACTTCTAGCATTACATCCTTCATACTTTAGCCCATGATCAGTCGCGTCTTCAACAGAAAATGTACAGCACATTGATTGAGGGAATAAGGCAATCAGCAGAACAAGAAACAAAAAAAACATCTCCCACAATTGCTTCAACAAAGACAGTTAAAACAGAGGGATTAACAAGTTTTAAAGCTTTTTTTTTTTAAATTTATTATCATTATTATTTAATAAAGACTACAGACAGTCATGTTCCTCTAACACCTCCCCACCTCATAAATCTTTCAAGCTTCACAAGAGTTCTGAACACATTATTTAGAAACATTGACGAGAAACATATTTTGTCCCACTGCTTCACATCTATCTGGAATTTCACTCACATAAAAGACCAACAGGAGTTTTAAGTCATCTGTCTTTGGTACAGTAACACATATTCAGACTTGCTTAGTACCAGTTTGCTCCTCCTCTAGCAGTTGAAATCAGCCACACCAAGACAATCTGGCTGAGTTTTCATAAACTAGAGGCCAGAATTAAAGCAAGTAGTAGTCAGACATCCTGCCTCTGCCACAGGACAATTATCTGGTGGCCTACTAAGTGTGTCTTCTGCATCAAAAGAGAGCATAAGAGAAGTGTAACTTATATTTTTAAGCCTTGAGCTATTGTCCCAAAAGCAACTAAACAGCTACAAACTCACCATTTAAGTAACCATGCAAAACACAAACACTTGTCTAAATTGTACAGTTGTTACCATTATAGATGACCAACTGTCATAATATGCACTAGAATTTTTCTTTTGGTATCCCCCATACAGTAACAAACATTTAGGAGGAATGTGCATTATGCATTTATTTGATAATAGTTGAGGGATGCGCTGCTGACTCTGTCTTGCTTGGTGAAATGCATTCTCAGCTTGCATTCAGGAAGAGGAGAGCAATCAAGGCCATTGGTAGCTTCACACCTTGCAATGTTTTCTGTACTTTATTATCTGAGTAAGGCACATCATTTATAATGTGGCTATTTCCATAGGCTTGCTCATTGTATCTTAAGGTTTAACAAAGTATGAATCATACCATCTTTGGCTTTTTTTTCTCTGCTTCACAGAAAATGTATCCGTGTCTCAAACAACCAAAACACAAGAACTTTGGCAATGCTTCAGAGCACGAAGTTAGTTTAAATCCCAAATGACTACCAACACAAAAATAATTATGTATTTAGAGATTTTCCACTTTGTCCCTCACTCAATTGGCTTCAAATGGTGCTCTGCTTTGCAAGCTTTAGTTGATAATAGTTGAAATATGGGTTTGAAAAGAAAAAAAAATACACATTTGGTAACAATGGCAAACTCAAATCTTGCTAGAAGAATGTAACACAAATTAAATACTCATGAGAGGAAAATTAAAATTCTGTCATCTAAATAGGCTACCCAATGAGAACTTCAGAATATGAGAAAGCAAATTTGAAGTAAACATTGATAAGAATTGACACCTGCAAAACATAATTTTTCTGGAGGAGAGTAAGCACATTGCTTCAAAATCTTCAGGTAGTACAAGAGTTTTGAGGAGGCTCTAAATTTTACGCAGTAGTTGAAGACATTTTAAAATTTCATAATTAATTACACTTCAGACTTGTCTCAGTGTGAGCAAATTAGAGAACCAACAAACCTAAGATCACTGCAGGAACATTTTTATAGTCATCCATGTATTACATACTCCAGTGTCAGAGAACAGCTCAACTCCCTCCAGAACCGATTTTTCCTTCTGCAAAATGTATCTGTTTAGAGCTGGATATGCAGATTCTCACTGATACAAATGGACAGACTATTACAGGATCACCTTGTACCACACACAACCATGCAAACAACAGGCTCTTCTTGATGCTCTGTGAATAAGCCAATCTCTTAAATTGTTACCAACCAAGTAATAGTCTACAAGCATTGTCTCAATAGCTTATGTTGTAATCTTCCCAAAAATTCACATCTCAGAACTGTACAGTTCCATTATTTTAATTGATTAAATATAGATTAGCAGTGTTAGTGTAAGAAAAAAGATTTAATGGCATCAAAGTCATTCCAATTAAAACAAGGAAAAAAAAATGTTGCAATGCACTTCAGCCAAACCATCACAAATGATATGTTATATAAATACAGACACGAGGTAGCTGGCAGCTATAAATCCACCAATTCTGGAAGTGCCCAATTTGTCTAAAAAGCATAAATTGACAAATATCAATCGAACCTTACCATTAACAAAAAAAAAAAAAAAGGAATACCTAGTTTATTGCTTTTCATTGTTTACATCAGAAATAGGCAAAGGATTTTCAAATAAAGTTACCTAGCTGTTGATGGCTTTTGATCATATCCACTTTTCAAAAGAACCACTAAATAAAACTTTGAATGCAAACAGCTGATTCACTCCCAATGTTACATATTCTCACCAAAATGAACAAAAGTTTGCATTCTCCAAGGTGAGGGGCAGGGAAAGAAGATGTCATATCCAAAAGAATGGCATTAACTACTTGCTTATAAGAAATCAGTAACAGAAATAAAATCAGTGTTCCCACCAGACACAATACATTGAAAAAACAGACTAAGGACTGCAGGAAAGGCAGAAAGCTTCTAGCTACAAACACAGTGGCATCAAAGCAAATGATTCATCTTAAGCAGATGGAAATATGATGATCTATAGCACAGGTGTGATTTTTAGTAAAGCTTCCTGAAGTTTCTTTTTTGTGTGTTTCAAAAAAGGCAAAAGCAGAACAGACAAGAAAAAAAGGCAAGTAACATAAAAGAGGAAAAAATGCAAGAAAGCAAGACAAAGGACTGAGAAGTAGGACAGACTTCAGCAATTTGATCTGAAAACTGCTTAGAGGTCAAGTAAGCAAAGTGAAAGTTATGTTCATTTCTGGAAAGAATCTGGAGGGGAAGTAAAGGGCAGATGGGTAGGCTAGGGGGTTTTGTTTGTTTTTATTTTGGGGTTGGTTTGGTGTTTGGGGTTTCTTTTTTAAATATATTTATATACACACAGAGAGAGTGCAAGTTTCTCTAAAGAAGTGATACTACAGATGACAGAACTTACTCCCCTGCAACATATGGAATATCTTGACCTCTCAAGTAAACTAAGCATACAAAAGTGATAAGAGCAAAAGGTGCACGTAACACCAGCAGCAATATTATGTTTCGCTTTCCACTACTTCTGCCAGTTACTGTACATATATTACATGACTATTATAGAAATGGCACAGCCTCAGACACTTTCCACATTTTATTTACATTTTAAGACTAACTTTAATCTCAATCACATATCCATACATTTCCTTTGTTTCACTAAAACTTAAATGCATGGTTTATTAGAACAAAGACTGTAAACAAATATTTGCCATGTCCAATACATGTAACACAGGAGCTGCTTAACAGAAATTAATCCCCCCATTTTATAAATACAGGTATCAAAACAATCCTGAACATACTTTGTGACACTACTAGTAGTCGGCACCCACACCCTTGCAAAATTAAACAAGATGAGCAACGGTATTCACTGTACCTGCTACCTTAAAACAAATTTAACTGCAGCTCTTTTACTAAGCAAGATGGATAAAGCATGCCATTTATATTTTGCCTTCTCCAGAAATTATTTTCAGTAACATATATTATTCCACAGCAATCTGACACTTTCTGTCATGCTTTCATCTTGTAAAACCTGAATTCCAATTATAGGCTATTTCAGGCTTATGCTTAAATGACAGTGCCTCAGTAAGAGAAAAAAAATAATTGTGCTGCCTTTTTCTCCCATAGTGCCTGAAAACATATTGGGCATACATATATTATATATATTCTTACAAATGTCCAGGTCATGTATACCAGCTGAAATTTTTAATGTGTGGGTGTTTGCATTGTGAGATTTAATCAAGACATTACATGAGTAGAAGGTTGTTGTTTTAAGACAGAAGTTTGAGAATCAGCTAAAATTAATTATTGTAAGTTTGTCCCTCTGGAGGTTGTGGAAGCTTCATATTTTCTTTGGACATCATTAGACGTCTTAGCTCTTGAAGTACAACTTTAATGCTATATGAATTTTGCCATTTTGCTAACACTGGTATGCTCCGTGCATCCACCTGGAAAAAGAAGAGAGAAATCTAATTTATGATTGAACACAAAATATCTACATAAATAACTGTTATCAACAGTCGCTCTAAGAAATGGTCTAAGCATTCCCTGACACCTTCTCTGTGGCATAAAGTCCCTGTGTTCCTAAAATATTTTAAGGAAAACAATTATATACTTACACACAGATACAGATTCTGCAATAAAATCCATGCAGGTGGACCCTTCCATCTGTGCTGCTACTTACATTGGTGTGAAGGAAAGGAGGACAGGAGGAGGACACCAGCAAACTGTTCACTGCAAAACTGGAGCTGCTATCTTGCTAAATTTATGGGGTTTTTTCAAATTACCCCGAAAAAAGAAACAAGGAATCACCTTCACTATGCTAATATGAGGTTGTTCCTCAGTTCTTTAAAAGAACCTGCCACACCGGAGTCCATAGAATACCTTTCTAATGGAACATTTCCCTTATTATTTCTTTGCTACAAGTAGGGTTGGTGATTTCTTTCACACAGATATCACACGGTGCTTCTGATACCTCTAGAGGCACTACATGTATTAAGAAATGTCTTGCAATATTGAAATAACTGATCTGTAATGCTCAGACATTTCTTAATTCTTTGCATCCTTCTCACAGTAAGTCAGCTTACGGAGCCGTGAAGATTACTGTACATCACTTACCAAGTGGAATAGGAACTGAAAGGAAAGGACATGGGACTTCTCCTATGCGTTTATAAAACCTGTGGGACAATTTACACAATTATATTATAACGGGGAGGTTTCCATAGGAAAGTCAGCAATTGAAAGTCATCCTGGGATTTGTTTTGGCAGCAGGTTAAGTCCCAACCCCTGCATGGAGGAACTTAAGAGCACAGAGGGGCCTACAGCCGTGCAACTGCAAAGCAGGCCCTGGGGCAGGAATAGGGCTATTGCATGCTACTGGATTCCTCTGGTAGAGTTGCAGCCCACATGGCTACAAGAGTGCTGGAAACCACTGTTTTATGATTTAAGCAGCATAAAACATCAAGAAATTTCTTTTCCCATCTTAATTAGGGCAAGCTGAAAGAAAAAAAAAACCTGGAATCAGAAATAAGAATGTTAACACAGATGTTTTATTTCTAGATTATTTGAAGTGAGGCTATTTTCAGAACACCAGATGAGACTAAACTTTTTTGTAGGAGGAAACTGAGGCCAAGGTTTAACAACATGCTGGCTTGAGTAGCAATACTATCTCAAGAAACTTCTGTTCCCTCTCTTGTTCCTTTAACACTGCTACTGCCTATGAGCTCAGGTAAACCATGTATGGGGAAATATTTTCTGAACTGACAGAACCCACCCAGTTTAAAGCACCACCTTGGAAAGAAGTCCCTAAGTAGGATCCTTGACCTTATTTACAGCTCAGCACTTATAAGCATTTCTTTTCACACAATGTTCTGCTCAGAGTTGGGAACCCCTTTAAGTCAGCAGAGTTGCCAAAAACAACTTGTATCATCAAGCTGCAGTACGAATGGCAGTCAGGTGACTTAATAATTATTGCAAACATTTGATTAAAAAAAAAAAGCACCATCAAAAGAAAAGCTCAATTACGCAGCAACGCCGTGCCAGTTTGAAATACATGAGTGCATGAGCCAATACAGAAAAAGGTTTTGAAAGTCAGCAGTGGTGAAATCATCACTGTAATTCTTGTGATATTACTACATTTTTAAAGGAGGATTTGGGTTAATGTAGTAGATAGGAGGCAAAATGGCTGGAAAGGAAGTTGCTCTGGGACTACAGAAATTAACATCTATCTTCAGTCTGGAAATTCTGCTTTCACACCATCTTCCTTCCCATGCTTCTCCTCAATTTTGCCTTTGTCAGCTCCCTCAGGTCTGGATGTTTGCCTCAATTACAGCACACAGCAGCCAGTCACCACTGCTGTTCAAATAATGCAGTTCTACAAAGACTGGAACATGAGAGCTGATAACTAAAGAGTAAGCTCCTCCTGCTTCTCTTTTTCCCTGGGAATTTGCAACAAAAAACTCAGAGACTGCAAACTCTGCTTTACCATTGCTATGAATGTTTTCTGACTAAAGACTGCTGCAACAGGACATTTTTGTTGCTTGTTTATCTCAAGTCTCTTTTCTGCAAGTCACCAGCTTCTTTCATAACATCTTGCAGCAGTAAAGATTTTGGCTCAGGTTCTGTTTTCTGTCTTGCAGAATTGATTTCCAAGTTAGTGCAAAATAAACTCACTTTAAGAACAACAATGATAAGACATTTAAAGACATTTAAGAGACTGACACAAACTATGTTCAAATCACACACAAAAGCATTAGGTAATATTCAAATGCACACCCTGGAACACAGACGGAGACATTTCAAGGTCACATAAAAGCTAATAAAGCTGCAAACTGCAATCTGAAGACTATTTTATTTAGACTATTTTATGGGGGGAGGGGGGTGTACACCACTGAGGAACCCTGAATAATAGCAAGAGAAGCAATATATAAAATGCATTATTTTTTTCTAAGCAGTTGAAAATAAAACAAATTATTTCATACAATTATGCAAAGTATTCAGTGTTTACAATATTCCAACTCAATAAGTAGCAAATGTCTACAGCAAACATAGTCAAAGAAGTAACAGGGCAGCTTACAGATTTACAGCTGAGAGTCCCAAATGATTTAAAACCAAACAAGCATTTCCAGCTGTAAATGGTATCTTAAAGCACAGAAATGACTGCAAATGCTGCAAGACAGACTGCTGAGAAGCACTATCACAGATGCAAAAATCAGACAAACTCAGAAGAAAATGGGAGAACAAGCAGCACATTAGAATGCAACCTGTGTTTTATCAATATGGGATACATAACTCTCCAAGAGAAAAGACCATGTAGCATTAGGAATAATAATCTACAGTTTTACAACTGTGATGCCATTAGCACATAAAAGCATTTTGTGCAGCTCTACACAAGTACTTGTACTAGTTTTTTTGACCTTAGCAATCTAATTCTGTATAGAAATATAGCAGCTCCATAGGTAAACTAAAAGAAAAAAGGCACAAACTTTTTTCTTAACTTGCAGATAAGAAAGGCAATTTAACAGGGTGCCTCAGAGCATCTAAGTCTTTTGAAATAAAATAGTCCTGAACTAATTCTCTCCTTTCCGGCATTAAATTTATCAAAGAGGGATTCCTGAAGATATGCTGCTGGCAGAAAGTTACTTATCAACTCCTCTCTCACAGAATAACCAAACAAAAAGTCAATAAAGTTGTACCTGTCAGTATTGATAAATTCATTACACACATGCCCTTTTCATGCAAAGTATAAAGGGATTTTTAAGTCAAGAAAGCTGAGAACCATTGCCCACAGGGCAGTATGAGAATAGTTTCCCTAGATCCCTAGTAACTGCACTTATCCATCTTTCCCCTCACACTCTAACTCAACAGAAATTATTACCCTCTAAAACTCCCAGTGTGGGCCCTACTTTTCCACAGATGTTAACTGGCACACAAGCCTACCTTAACAACATTACAAATGTTTTGAGTGTAATCTGCTAAGATAAAACAATTTCAGCTGCTGTTTGTCTCAGGTCTCTTTTCAGCAAGTCACGACTTCTTCCTGACATCTACAGGCAATGTGACCAAAAGCTGGCCACATGTCAAAACCCAGGGGGTGCCTGCAGAAGCACAGATAGTAGAGGAAGTCTGCAGATGAAACCCTGCCATTAATTCAAAGAATTCAAACCACTTATGATCTATTAAATGAAAGATGACCAGAAAGTGGGAGAACAGCTTGGAAGAAACATGAAGGAGCTATCAGGAAGCAGCAATATTAACTGCTCCAGGATGCTGAACATGCCCCACTGTTTGTTCCACAGTTCCTTTAGCAACCACAAATACAAAGTAAGATAAAATGCAGGACACTAGGACAATGGGCATATTAAAAATTATATAATAAATGTGTTTTAAATTCATTTCTTATGAAAATTTCTTTCATTAAAAATACAGTTTATTCCTATTTAAACCCATTAAAAAAAGAAGTTATGCATTTGCATAGCAAATCCTTCATAAGATACAAGAGTTTATCTTCTGGGGCGAAAAATTAACGATGGTTTGATGTAAGGTTATTAACTTATTAAAATCAATTTTTCCTGTAGCAATGACTCAGTTTGAACAGTGCTTTTAAAATGACTAGGCAGATTTCCTGTCACAGTAGTCACCCTGTTCCTCAGCAAGCTGAGCAAATGTAGACTTTTCCAAACAGAAGCTCAAACTTACTGGCTTCAGTAAACAAAAGCCTTCAGGCTCTGCTAGCCTAAGGCCCTGCTTCTGAAAACCAGCACTTATACCTTGAGGTATGCAGAGATTAAGCCATGACTACATACTTTCACTGAATCACAATAATACACATTCCCATGGAACTAGGAAGAGGTATGAAAATCATCTTCCAAACATACTGTAAGCTGTTTTTGCTTCTCACAACTTCTCAATAAACACACACCCTTAGACAACAAGCCACAGCTGTGATTAAGGGCATGAGTCAATTTGCAGATAGCAATTTTAACAGGATCTTCAGGGAGAGTAAGATTGTTAGCTACATAAACGTATTTTCAGAGTAATTTCAAATTATTTCCGAAGCATTCGTGCACTAGCTTTGGATGACCAACCAGAACACTACTCTACAACCTACAACAGCTCAAAAGATCCCCTGAGAACCCCCTCCCCTGCTACAGTCATTGAGACACTTGAGCTTCACACTTCAGTACTGGTAATTACAGAAATGCAAGTCTAAATTTCTTTTAAATCTCACAAATTATTTAAAATCCAAAGATGCTAATGCACCTTTAGGTATCACCTTAACCAAATTACTCTGCATTCAGTAAAGACAAATGTACCCACAAATGTGATTGTGTTTCCTGCTGATACAGGCACACACCACTGCAAATGCAAGGCAGCTCACACTTCCTCTCTGAGCAAAGGGGCACCCCGATTGCTCACTGTGTTTAAGTACCTGGTGAGTAACTGAGTAACACACTTGCCTGAGATGCTGCCACAGCTTGTCTCTGAACTCATCCCATCCCAACTGCAGCATCAGTGAAAGCAACTTACTGCAAACTGATCTTTAAAATGCAAGTGATTACCAGCTATATCAAAAGGTCTTAAGACTGGTGTTCAGAATCACCATGGATTTGAATAAATCCAGTAAAAAGGAAACGAGTATAAATACACCAGTTCATTACAGGTGAGTTAATACATCCAGAGTGAGTCTCATAATTTTAATTAGTGGAAACATCAGAGAAAATATGTAATATTCCTGCTACAATACAAAACTAATCCCGTTTTATAAGAGTATTATGAGAGAAATATCTACACAGAGCTTAAACACTTACTGTTTTCCTGTTCCACACTAAAACCTTCATCTTCATTTAAAAGAAACAACTGTCTCGCTATTATAAATAATGCTCATCTCATTGTTTAGCCACAAAAAGCCACAAAGATTTGAAGAAGTAGGCCACCAAATTTAAATTTAAATCTGCATTTATATTATAAAAATGAAATAGAAAGCTCTGTGCAACATGCATATTTCTCACCTGGTTTTCACATAAATTTTTTTAGTGTAAATTAACAACATGGTTGATCTTACCATTTCAACTTACCATTCCATTGGAATTATTTATTCCATTCATATTAATTTTAGTTACAAATCTAACTGTAGGAGGTGCTTCTGGGTATTTAGGTCCACACTCTACTTTCAGACTGTATATTCTGTTTTCATAGTTTGTCTAGAAAGCAAAAAGACAGACTAATGCATTTCACTGAAAGCTAAATATTAAGATATTTTTTAAAACAGAGCAAAGGCAAGAGGAATAACAATTATGAAATATTAAATAAATATAAATTTTTTAATATTGTGTACCAACTGAAGGTCTTGGATTACTGACTGATTTCCACTGTTTTGGCTATATTGATTACTTCATGATTATGCATAAATTACACTGCTTTTTGACTACACCATACACAAGTTTTAATACAATTCTCGTTTTAATTCACATTTGCTCTCATCCTTTCTATCCACCTGCATCCTCAAAACAACAGTGGCACAGTACAGGACTAAGAGAAATCAATTAGAAATCAATCAATAGCTTTAAGAAAATTACCACCTTCCCCTGTAATGAAATACCTAATACTGTAAAAAAAATGGAAATTAAGAAAGACAGAAATGCCAATAATTTAACAGTTAAGATATAACCAAAACCAAAACAAAAATATAACCTGCAAAAGAAATGTATTCTGGAAGTAGTTAGCACTACAGAAAATATCAGAAATTTCTGCAGCTGAGAATGACTTGGTTTAGTGGAGTATTTATGAGCTTGGACAGTAAAGTGACTGCTTGTTTGCAGAGGTCATTCCAAAATGACCATGGAACAGATAATTCTAAATGGAGGTATACTTTGAGAAAGCCACATTAGAACTAGATATGGTTCTATTTTTTTTTTTTAAATCTTGTCAAGTAGACCATGCCAAGGATCTGCTGGTAACTGATGCACATGCCTCTGTGTTCCAAAAGGAAGATGAACTCCATTTCTACACCTGCTTTTGCACTGGCACAACAGAAAGAGCCAACATGAACAAAAAAGCAGCAACATGCCTCTCAGCTTTCCAGAAGTAGCATCTTTAACCTGTTCTGCATCAGTCAGCTGTCACTCTCCAAGCAGAAGTATCAACCACATAGCCAAGTATCAAACAACAGTCTAGTCTGTGGTTAATTAAAATGCAGAGTGAAAACAGGACTCTGCACCCTAACTGTGTACCATAATTTTTGAGCAGGCACAGAGACTGAAAAGCAAGTGGGTCACAAAGAAACAATGAAAAACAAAAGGTTTTCTATTAATCTTTCCCATTATTGTGAGTGTAATTAGGCACTGGACAAGGTTGCCCAGGGAGGCTGTGGATACTTCAACCCTGGCAGTGTTCAAGGCCAGATTAGATGAGCTCTTGAGCAACCTGGTCTAGTGGGAGGTGTCCCTGCCCATGGCACAGCATGTTGGGACATCTTAAGGTTGAGCTTAAGGATCTTTAAAGTCCCTTCCAACCCTTAACATTCTTATTCTATGATTAAAAACTAAAGGCCAGATAGAAGTCATCTTATCCTGCTACAGGTAACATAGCTGCAGTAACTAAAATTCTCATTATTCATTCAGCCAGAACAATTTACTTCCCCAGAGAGGGATGCTGTCAGTTACAGTGAAAATAGGCCAAAATATATGCAGTTCTGCTCACAACTCTGGAAAATCCCAAGAACAGCGCTCATTCTCATTCCTTTATCCAGGTGGCTTCTCAATTTTGTTCAATTTATCAAGTCATTGTTTTACTGCAAGCCAGGCATCCCTGGCCAGCTTCCCAAAAAAACTAAAATCCCATTTTCTGTAAGTCAGAAAAATGTTTCCATTAATCCAAAACAAATCTTACCCTCCTCTCTTGCAGTTGGGTCACCTTTCAAATGAAGCAATAAAAAAGCCTGATAAGCAATTTTTTTTGTACCACTGTAGAGAAGCCACATATGTGAAGAACTTCATGGACAATATCAGCAACTTTCTCCATGTTTTGCCTAACTGTACCATCTACTTAACTCAGCCAATTCCAAAAAACACTCATCTTCTACAGGCCCTGAAACTAGACATGCAATTCTTCTCAAGGTGCTGTAACTGGTTTGGGAGCTGGTGGCTTCCACTTTCTACAGTCACTACATATTGCAAGTCATTCTGTCTGCAAGGTTTCATGTCCCTGACATGGCACAAGATACATTATTTGCCTGCACTCTTTATCATAAAAAAAAATAAACTCACAGAACTACAAACTGACCAGGACTAAAAGTGTATCCCAAGCTGGGTTGAGTACTTTTACTATTTTTTTAAAACACATGGGACCTTTTATATTAGTATTATAAGTATAGCATTATACACATCATAATCTCTTTTCAAAGGTGTGTAGTAGTCTACCTTAGGCTGAACAAGAAAGCAGTCACAGGCAGTTCTGGAGGGGTTTTGGAGAGCCAGGGAGACCCTATGACAGCTAGGTCAAAATTTTCAAGTTTTTATCCCAACACATTAGGCTACAAACTTTCCTCAAAATGGAGTCAAACACTGATTCCACAGAATATGCAAAGCATACAGTGATTATGATTATCTATTAAATCTGCCCTCTCCCAGCTGCACCCAAATCTTAGGGGCTCAGCAAGGTCATTCAGGTGTTCAAAGCAGCCTACTGCAAGTGGCAAAGGACTTCCAAAAGAAACCTGAATTGCACTGAAGATATCTCTGGAACTCTGCTACTTTGGAAGGCATTCTTTTCATTGAGGAAGAGCTCTGATCTCTGTCTTGGACAGCTCATCCCATAAGCCCTGCAGTACCAAGAGACACACGAGATAGTTCTCACTCTAGCAGTGAAAGCCATGTGCTAACTGAGGGCTACTTAGATATACTCATTTAAAGGTCTCAGCTACACACTGATCTTTTGCATCATATTGTAACTTGGAAGAAAGTGGGCAGTAATTCAACTAAAGCCCACTCATATCTGATATGGCTGATACACACCAGAGGTGATTACTTCTCTTGCAAGTTGTATCAGTCTAAATGACACTCTACAGAACTTCAGAGGTCAGAAGGATTAAAGGTGATTAGAAGCTGCTAGTCTTTAGGTATGATTCAACTGATATTCTAACACTGTTATACTGAAAGGCTGTTCTACAGAACTTGTAGAAGTTGAAAATACATTGCCAGTTTACTACAAAATTGAAATTATCAGGAACGTGACAAAATGGGGAAAGACAGTTACGTGTTTATTGTACTATCAGTCTACACTTACGTTCAGTAACAGTGGAAATATAGAATTAATATACTCATAACTGAGTAAAATACATCTCAGATCATAACTGGCTTTTACAGACAGCTGCAGAAACAGGGGAGGCTAGCCTGAAACATGCCAGAAAATAAGGAATTTTTCTATTTCTACAATTTCATACATTGAATTTTAACTATTCCTTTACACTCTAGAATACTAAATTTTTTTGCATTTTGTATTGCCTAAAACCTAACAAAAGTGTTTTCTTTCATCACACTTACCCTTGGTGGCCCAATAATCATTCCTGTCCATCTGGTGAGTGTCATATCTTCATCATCTTCAAGGCCCCAGCTTACTGTACCATCACCTACTCCCTTCTGCCCTTCTTCAAGTTCTTCCAACAAGCGAAAATTACGAGGTACTTTAACTAGAGAAAAATGGAATAATGTAATTACTACTGCTCACATTAAGGAAAAGGTAACAACTTTGTTGCTTTTATATGTTACACACTGCCAACTGCTCAATGTATTTTCCAGGTCAAGCAAATATTGCCTGCACAAATTTATTCAGCACTCTAATTGCTTTGAAGCAACTAACTGCTTCACTGGAAGTTAATTACTACCAAGTAATACCAATACAAGCCATAAAACAGAAAATAGGAGAGCCCTCTTTAGCCTAAGACAGCTTAGTTCAGATTCTCTTTCCCAAGCACAGTATTGTTTAGATCCAGTACATTTCAAAATCAACTATCTGTCAAGTTGTAATCAACCAGAATTCACATGAAATCAATATGGCAAATTTACTCCAAAACATAATTAAAGAATGTAACATTTAACACATATTATCTTAATAAATGTCAACTGAAGACTGAAATATTTTCACTTGATTTCACTCATTTTTTTAAAAAACCCAACAAAAGACTAATATCTGAAAGCAAATTGAAAATCAAGTCTTTTTTAATCTAGTGATTAATACTACCACTTGCCAGAGGAGCAAAAAAATAAGCACAGAAGCATTGATTAAATTGCTAGAGATAAAAGACATATTCACAACAGAATACAAAGATTAACTGCCTTTAGAGAGCACCAACTAATAGTCACTAACCAAACTATAATTATAGGATTTTTATTATTATTCATTAAAAAGGGCAGATTTTGATAGATATTAAACAACAGGATGCTCAATTGCTTTACAGCATCAGCTAAAATGGTACTTCAGCACTGAGGAAAGAAAGGTGATTAACACTTGTGCATGCAATCATGGAATGCTTTTATTTTCAAATAAAATATGCACAATGATGTACTAACAATATTGTAATACCATAAAACTTCCACTTAGCTAGAGCTGCTTACTTATTTTTTTTGTTATAGCTTCTTACAACTACAGTATTACTCATTATTTTCACTAGAGATCCTTTCCTGTACTGTAAGAATCCAGGTGCTCCATAAAACTAAATACTAAGACTGGGTACACACAACGTTGTCAAGTTTGAAAAAGATGAAGGTTGAAGAAAACTGTTTTGCATATCAGTTATTCAGGTGATTTCAAGTTTTACATTACCCTAGTCTGTAGTCCAAGCAGTCTCAATGCAAGAAATCAAGAGTTTTAATGTATTATATTATTTTTTAGTCAGAAAATTGATGCAGATATATGGACCAATATAGATACACATACCTTTTAGCAACTCTTCAAATAGTTTATCTTGCAGAACCATAACTTCTCTTAAACAGTGTTTGAAACTTTTTTTTAGTAACATAGACTAGGGAGAGGCTTCTAAAAATTGCACAAGCTATTGTCTCCAAGTTCTCCAAATTCCCAGGGAAAAGCATTATGGGTATAGTATCAGGACAGTGGAAGGAAATTAAGTCATTCATGTATGGCCTCACCTTCCGTCCTGCCTTAGTGTTGCCACTCATCTGTGCCCTTACTGAGCTACCTGAGCTTGCTAACTGAGCAGAAAATGATACATTTTGGCCAGTCTTCCCTCAGCTTAACAAGCCAGCCCAGCCAGCACATGGACTGAAAGCACCAGCAGAGTACATCAAGAAGCAGATCACATCTCAATTTTTAGACATAGAACCTTTTAAAAACCTCCATTGAATACATTTTCCCATCCTCTGGTCCCATTGTGATTTGTAATAAACATTAAATGATTACATTTACATATCTAATTCCGACTAGAGATGAGAACTGACAATCACACCTCAACCACAAAGTTTTTACTCCACGTTGATACACATTCTGAGTTGAGTCTGCCAAACCAGAAAGATAAACTTCTACTTTGCATCACATGACTGAAGAGATTCTGATTGGTATGTGCAGTCTCAAATGAAAAAAAAAAAAAACAAACCACAACAACCTCTACCTACAAACCCCATGCACTTTAGCATTCACACGTTACTTTAGGCTTCCCCAGAAGCTTAAACCCACCTTTTCTCAGAATCCCTGCTCTGACTGCAGAACTTCTGAGTCACAGTTTAGCCCTTTAAAAGGAATATAAAAGATGGTACCAAACAGGATTTAAGCTTATTTCTGATTACATGCTATCACCTTTCAGCACAGCCTAGATGACCCAGCTGCTCACTGTCCTGATGTTCCATGCCTTCTCCCAGAATTCTGTTCCTCTTGCACTAACCAGGCTCCTCTATTAGCCAAATTGTCACACTAATTTTGCAAAAAAGCTGTTTTTCCTTCAGGCAAAAATCAAATCCAACCAGTTAATCAACTGAATTGACTCAGGAAAAAAGAACAACAAATGCCACAGCTGACTGCTGTGGTTCTCAGTGCCTTCCTTTGCAAAATCATGGGTGTGAAGATAAAGGAGCTTTTTGTGACAAAAAGCCACTGCACTGACTCAGGTGTATCATAAAATTGTACCCAACATATTAAACTGTAGGAGATGACACTTACTAGAAAATAACAAGCCCTTATGATGAACTGACCTGTGTTCATCACATTTTTTCCATCATATCTGTGTTCCCTGGTTCCCATAACTGCCCACGGAGAGCAGTGAAGGACTTGGGAAACCTCCAGAACATCTCCAGAAAATAATTTAGATCTGCTCTGAAAAGAGACAAAAACATCTGAGAGCAAGAGCCAGGCTCCCCACACTAACATTCTTATCACTGCTAGACCTAAGTAGCAAAACACTGTTACGAAGTTAAAAATAAGAGTAAAAGCACCATGTGTTAAAAAAAAAAAAACAACAAAATAACCCCAACAAAAAACCCAACACACATGCACACAAAATCCTGTCAATAACAACAAAACTCTCCCCCCCCAAACCCACTAAACTGCTTTTATGTCCCTGGCATATATGACTAATGTTTTGTCATCAATACTTCAAACTTTAATAAAGTAACTACTGAATGTTTTTATAGAAAACAACTATTGCTAGATTTCTGACAAGTGACACAGAATAACTTAAAAATTAACACAGTGGATTTTAAAAAATAAACAACCTGACAAAAAACAACCCCTTACTATTATTTATAATTACAGACTTAGAAACTTACAGCAAAATTAAATGGAATTAAACACTGTTTTAAGCATCCACTTCTGTCCTTGAGCACCCTATTGTACTCTATATGCTTGCTTTGATCATGCTATAACCTTTACACAAAACAAATTTACCTAGGCTGAAGAATGGAACACACACACAGGATTGTACTGTCTTCACAGTAAAAAACAACAAGAACTTCTGTCTAGAAATCCAGTCAAGGATGATCTGGATTTTCCAGAAATTAAGTTTGCTCCTAGTATAAATAGAAAGTAAAAAAATTCTTTTTCTCACTACTTCATGTATTTCAGAAGGCAGTTTTATCTCTAATCCAGACAATGCAATTAATCAAATATTGCTAAAACTTTGAAATATTCCTGACTGAATTTGAGTAAGAATTGTTATTTCAGTTACAGAATTAGGACAATGAAACATCTTTCTCTTCTCATGTGCAGCTCATCAGCAGTATGAAATTACAGAAACCAGCACTATTGTTCAGCTGATTACCAGACCTCAGGTGTTCTCCCCAATGCCACTTGCTCAGGGGACCACTAAGCAGCTTCAGACAGGTTGGTTTTACTCTCTGTAACAGGCACTCCTCAGCTAAAACCTCACACTTTCAAGTGAAAGGGATTAAAACTGTCGATTTTAACACTGGCAGAGCTACAGGCAAGTTAAATTCCCCTCAGCAGGCTGTGATTTACAGCTCAATACAACAGTGCATCCAGCACAGCTCTTTGCAATGAGGGACTAAGGCTCTGCATGTGAAAACATAGATGGTTTCATTCAGATTAAGAAAACAAAAAGCAAAACCTTTCTTCACTTTATCTGAAAAGATCAACTCACTGTGGATTTTACTGACAAAATAGCCTCCTGACACCCCTGCCCAAATGTGTCACAGGAACTGCCAAACAACTTCAACCAAATTCTCACAAACAGTTCAATTAAATATATTTCACTTAAACAAAAAAATCACTTATGCTTACATATACCAGTAGTTTTTCATTTAAAAACTGAATCATGATACTGGACTACAGAAATCCGTGAAATTATCGGTGAATTTAATACCCTGGAATTAGAAGAAAATGAAAGAAGACTCAGTAAACAAAGTCCATAATTTAAGCATGAGGGTCTACTTTCATATATATGGAGCTACTTCAGACATTACATTCTAAATCACCAAGTTAATAGAAATAAAAAACACACTTCCACAAAGCATGAGTCAAGAAAAAAAGTTATAGCTGTGCTTTGATCCAGAATCTGCATAACCTGGGAACAAAAATCAGTAAAGAAACTAAAAAGGAATCTTCAGTGTCCATTAGTAGTACCAACAAGTTTCACTAGAGTAACAAATGAGAATTGCCAGGATGGACCTGCTCTTGCTAGACAGAGTTCCACAGCTGGTAATGTCAGATCACTCAGTGATACAGTGATTTAATCACCAGCATCAAGACAGAACACACATTTGCACTTATGTGCACTTATGTCAGATTTGACAGACCTCACTGGATACGTTAAATCACATTTTTAAACAATTCACATTTTTAAACAATTCACACACTCCTGCAAATAGAGTTGGCAGTCCAAGCTCCTCACACATCAAATGATTCTTTGCTGTGTAACAGGCAAGAGAGGCATAACCTACACTCTGCCCTCGTCCCTGCAGGTTACAAAAGCAAACCATAACCCAGATTTTTAATAGACTGGCTCAGAGCCTAAAGTGTGAAGTTTTCTGTTAGATAGACCCAAAACTATGGCTTTTAGAATAAATGTCCATAACAATATCCATACCAACATTCCGTTTCTCTTCAAATCTCCCTCAATTCTTGACTTCAATCACTCCTAAAGCTACATCAGTACCAGGACTATTTTACCATAATTAAACCAGCACACCCTATACTACCAGCACTCCAATGTGTTTGTTTGCTCTACACGCAAATCCTAATATGCACACAAGAACAAGTTATATCAAAACATCCTACATTAACACAGTCAGATATTGTCAGGGATGCTATTCTTCCTGACTGAGATAGCTATGTCAAGGAGTCTGTAGTATGAACAATTTTGAATTTTTGAGTTAGCTCTTGCCCACTGACTTCCAGCAAAACAGAAACTGAAAAGTATGTTCAGCTTGGTAACAAAGAGAAAAACCTCTCAAACCCCATTTATCAGCTTCAGGCTTGCAGCAAAGTAAGCATTTCCTAAGGACAGAGAAAGAGGGGAAGGATGTCAGTCTTGCAAATTTCAAGCCATAAAACAATTTCTCCTGGGGCAGGGAGAGGAAGAAGAAAAAATACAAAGAGAAACACAGAGAAAACAACTTGTTCCTTTCAGTCTCTGAGCAATTCATCTTGCTCTGGACAAAATTAAGTAAAAACCTGAAATTACTAACAACAAAAGTCCACACACCCACAAAAAGAACATAAAACAACCAAAGCCTTAAACAGGCCCGGAAATGCCAATACATTAAAAACAAAACACACAAACAAACAAAAAATTAAGGAGAGAGAGGAAAGAGGGCCAGGGCATATGAAATACTAAGATATTCTCTTCTGGCTGCAGAAGATACTCCTCTGAAAAAAGCTTTTCTTTTTTTTGTAAACTTGATGTGTATTCTTGTTTGCCAGTTACCATGCTCACATCACATACTTTTTAGCCTAATAGTAAATATTCTGAAAATAAACAAAAGACAAGCCTTACTATCACAAACCGACTATCAGGAAGTATTGCCAGGTGTACCCTGATGATATTGCAGTTACCTGAGGTTGATCACAGCAACCAAGCTCCAAAACCCTGAAATATTTCTAGTAACTTGCCTAGTTAGTACAACAACCAAGCTGGACACGACAGCTTTGTCTATAATAGAACTTTATTGCTGGCATTAGCAGTGGAATGCAGCAATTCACTAATGGACTTTGTTATTCTTGTTCCTCTTGTTTTAAAATCAAGTACGTTACTACACACATAGTAAAATCACAGTTTCCAATGACCAAGCCAACATGATTCTTATTCAAGGTAAATTTACATTTCCAACTGCTTTCCAAGAAAGTTTCAATATATTTCAGTAAAATTCAAATTCATAATTCTTTATATCAATCATATTCATAAAGTTGAGTTTACTCTATGCTATTTTTCTCTACTTTGCTCCAGCAACTATGTCCCAAAGCAATGAAACTCAAGCAAGGGAATATTCTGCATTTACAGTTCAATGCTCACTGTAACTCACAGCCAGTTTTGCTACAATACTGAACAGGTATGAAGTGGTAAGAACTAAAAGGGTTATTGCACTTCTTTGCAGGATTAAAACTGTGTGTATATATATATATACACATGGAGATATATTTTTTATATATGGATATATTTATATAGAATACTATGTAGGAGACCTGTAACTGGTAAACCTCTTTCCCTTTTATAATATTTGGAATTAAACATGTGAAAGCACACAGGTTGGAAGATTTCAAAGAAGAGATGCAATTCTAGGAGGAATTCTAGGAAGCTAATCTATGCATTTCATCAGGTTTTGGGTTTTGTTTTTTTCATATAACGAAATGTCAGTTGCTGAGAAACATTTCCCAGCATGAGGCAATAAAGAGCCACAGCAGTGTGAGAGCTATAACCCTCTATCTTAAAACCTAATTTTTGGTTAAAGCTAAGTAAAGTCATATTTGTTTTCAGAATTATATTGCTGCGAATTTCTATTTATTTCATCTAAGTGAAATCCTACATTTGCTAGTATCTTAATAGGCACAGTCCAGAACTTAAGTTAGGCTGCATGAAAATAACTTCCATAGGAATTTCCTTTTTATTTGAGTCCAGCCATAGCCATAAATATTCTAAATATGGCTTATATTAAGAAGGCAGCTAATGAGAAACTGCTAATAGAGCAGAAGTCTTCGTTATTTACTGCAACTCAGCATTCAGATTTTGGTGGAAGGGAAAAGGGCTGGACAGGTCCAGAGATCACTTCTTTAGGGCAGGGCACTAACACCAATTAAAGTGTTAGTGCCCAAAACAATACAGACAACAGATTTATAGAAGCAGGCTTTTTTCACTGATGGTTTCACACTAAGAATGATGAGACCTCAAACTTGAGTTCTCCAGCAGAGTGCATATTCCGAATACAGAACTTGTTCAGGAAATGTTTGTACTATTTAAGGTTTTATTAATTATGTTTTAAAGTGTGAGAAATTACTTGCAAAACAAATAGGTTTACAAGAACAAACCTCACCAAACAAACAAACAAACCTTACCAAGGCATCACTAAGTCTTCCCTTATTTTATCTTGCCTCCTGAGTAACCAGAAGGAAGAGTTAACTCCTTCTAGTAATTTTGATTTCTACCAGTTCTGTTCCATAATCCACTGGATTATTTACTGAAGGCAGCCCTGTGGACATGACTCTTCCCGTGATGGTCAGTGTCTCCCAGGAAAACACATCATATCTGTTTAGTTTTTATTCACTACAAACCATGCTCACAGTCTCTCCTCTTTCCCTGCTCCCCACTGCCCTCCCCTTTCCCCTTATGCACTTTTCCAGAGGAGCAGCAGATGGAGGTGCAGCTGCCATTAACTACCTGATTCATCAGAGCTACTCCAACCTCTGACCAGCAGCCCTGGAGGAGCCAATCTCTCAAAAATTCCATCAAGTTTTTCCCACTCTCCACCATCTCTCCTTACCAAGGTTCATGCCTCACTGAACAGCTCCATTCCTGCAACTCCTGCAGCCCAGCTTCCAAATGCCCTCTCTACTCCCCTGATTTGTTATGGAGCAATATCCTACACATCCTAAAGTTGCACAAGGCACAACAGTAAATAGGAACAAGAGTCATCATATGCACATCAGCGAGAAGCACGGAGTAGCCAAGACTGGATAAGTGCACACACAGAATATAGTCCAGACCTGAGAGCAATTCCAGCTGAACTCAGCTTTGTTAGCAAGGATGCAACAACATCACTCTGTCTTGACACTTTCATGCAAATAGATCATCTTGAGTACTGCTGCTGGCATGGAATGACTAATGGTGCTCAAAAAAATTACACTAATGAAGAAGCTTGCTTCACTACAGATACAAATGTTGTAAAGACTACATAACAGAGAAGGCATAAGCAAGCTCTTGGCAAAAACAAAGAGGGGGGGAAAAAAAAGGAAAAAACCTCCAACCTTCAGAAAGATGCACAATTTTTTAAAGTAATTAACATAACTCATCCAAACAAACTTTTCAAAAAAGTCACCACAACAACAGAAAACCCACATCAACCCCACTAAACTGGACTGCAGTCCCAAAAGAAAACTGGTGTAAATTGCTTAAAAGTAATTTTACAAATTTGTACCAATATTAGTGACATTTCTCTATCAGTCTATATAATATCTAAGTGCATTTTTTTTGTTATAAACAAGACCACTGTTAGCTCAGACACTACATGATCAGCGATACCTCACACTGTAAGAAAAATCATACAGGTACTAAACAGTTAAGTCACTAAATAACTCATCAATTGATATCCAGGCTGTTTAGGTGAAGGGTGGAAATGCACAAAGCTGACTGCAGGTTTAAAACTTAACTCTTTATAGGCAACCACTGAATGAAACACATGACATATTAAATAATTCAGCCACCTTCCCATATGTTTTAGTGTATGAAATGATAGATAATGAAAAGTGACATGTTGTGATGCTTAGCAAATTGAGAATTACTATTTCAATTTTGTACGAAACAATGTAAGGCAGGAAGCCAGCAAACAGGAGTTAGAAAAGATATCTGTCACTTCAAAAACCATGAGCAATATTAACTGATTTAACAGTCTAAGGAATCAAGATTTTACAAGGCAAAGAAATCTTTCCAATTTCTACCCCCAGAAGTTAAAAACTAATCCCCAAACTTGCTTAGTAATCTTGTTTAGTAATTACCCCATTATTAAAGGCACAAAGCTAAATAACAGCAGAAAAAATTAATGGAAGTTAAAATGGCTCATTTTTGAAACTTTCATTTTAAACCTGACTTAGCGTTGGCAGAGAGAAAAAATTATTTTAAACACATACTTCTTAAGCTACCTTTTAAATTACAATGATATAGAAACTTTTTTTTTTTTCCCAGATAAAGGGACAGGAGGAGCAGGAGACTACAGGAACCCAGCAGAGCCCAATATCTCCTCATGAAACAGCTTTCCCAGGGTCTGCTTTAAAAGTTAAGAATACAATGTGTGACCCAGATAACATGAGTAGCATCAAGGATTTAGTCTAGCAAAGCTGTAAAGCTGTCTTAAACGGGTTACAAGTCATTGATTAGCAAACAGTTGTTCTAACATTTGCATGAAGGTCCTTTCCAACATGACTCAGCACCTATCCACAGTGCAAAACATAAAGATCCTTTATCTATGTAAAACAAATAATGTTATTCTTTCAGTTATACACATAAGGATACACTTATGGATATATCAGCACACGCACCAATCACCACATATTTAGTAAAAAGAACTGCCATTAAATTATTTTCCTACATTATTTTTGAGAGTCATACTTTAGCATGCTATTTTCTATATGCTGCGGTATTCAAAAGTTCAAATTATTTAATATTTACATGACCACACATTCCATTTCAGTGAGAAGAAAGAAAATTTGCAATTTCTTCTCTGGAAAGGTTCTAAGTTACATGAATAAAACTGGACACTTTATTGCGAATATACTGAATAAACACTCCTTTTATATGTATTGGGCAAAATGTTTTGATTTACTCAAGCAAATTAAAAACACACTTGACAATCCAGTTTATGAATAGTCACAAATACAATGGAGGGAGGTGATTTTTTTTGTTTATGCTATTAAACACATTTAATGCAAGAATTTTTAAAAAGAGCATACTGAATCTATAATTCTTCTATTTTTAAAATCTAAAATCATCTCATCCTTCTGAAATAAAGATTGTAGAGCTCTAAGTGTTGAAGATTCCATTCCTTCCAAAATGCTAACTAGGAAATGGTTTAGAGTCACAGACTTAAATCATCACACATTTTTGAAAAGGCTGTAAACCAGAAGCTCATGTTATTCAGAATCAGTCTGACAGCTTCACAAGTTTCTGCACTGATTCAATTCAAAATATTGTTTGAATTATATGTCATTAGTGTATTCCAAATGACAAATATAAAGAAAAACATACTTTGGGCAGGACAGCATATAGTAAAACCCTTCCAAATACTTAAATCAAGGCTACTTTGAACACTTTCCCCACAGCACTTTCTTGTCTTTCCATGGTCTGTGCTGAGGTTCCCACAGGATAACCGAGACAACAAGGCAACAAAACCTAACAGGAGTAGCTGAAGCTGATTAGTACTTTACATTAAGTTTCAGTCAAGGTGAAATATGAGCTACAGTGTAGATAAAAAGAGCTAACAGATATACTAAAATAGCAGATAATACTAAAAAATAACAGATGGAAGAGATAACAGTAGATAAAAAGAGTAGGGACAGAGAGAGGAAAGGTCTGTTAACAAAAAGGGGCTTAACAGTTTCACAGCATGTATTTAACACTGCCTCTGGAAAATCTTCCATAAGGCAAAACACAAATACTAACAAAACATATGTAATTAAATTCCACCAACTACTCATAAGACTTGGAAATCTAATTCTTCCATGAGAAGCCTTCTCATGCATGCTTAGGTTTATAGTACGGACCATCTGCCTCCAACTGCTGAAAGGCATATCCTCCTGAAACTCTGTGTTGTACCTTTACACAGGCTAAAATTTTCCAGGATTGTACAGAACAGTTTAGATAATGGGCTTCAATACTATGTCTGATAACATCCCTGAATTTCCAACGAGCTCTTAAACAAACAGAAGATTACAAAGTAGGCCACTTTTTTATTGCAGAGGTAAGTTGCTTTGCTGCAAGAACACTCTTACAGCTATTGTGGCAGTAAGACATAAGTAGGTTTGTATTTAAAGACAGTTATAAAATACCAGGAACAAAGACAGGAAAATGATACTCTTTTTCTTCACAGAGCTTTGCCTGTATCTTGCCTATATATACCCCAAAGCTGGAAAGAACTGATGGTCTATATATAGTTTTAAATAATTTGTAATCTAAACTTTTCTCAACCCAGCCAAAATTATTTGTGGTTTGTCAAGATGTTTTTAAGCAGGCAGAACAATCACAATTGCAATTCCTTGTGCATAGGACAGGATGGAAAAAATGCTCCACACAGAGTACTTGCTGCCTCATGGAACACAGTATTTTACTTCTTTTGTTTTGTTTGATTACTTGCAGCTTCAAGAAGTCTGTGCTTACAGAGCTAACACTGTAAACCCACAGAACAAACTTTGAGGACTCTAAAACACTAAAAAGCTCTTAAACTGACTTCTTGGACCAGTTCTAGATAAATTAACAATGTGGCAGAGGCATAAAAGAGAAAATGGGAGGGTGTAATACATCCTTCAAGGTAAAACACAGTGGATAAAACCCACAACTATTTCCTTGACAAGGAAAAAAAAAGAGGAAGGAAACAACCATTCAACAGGTCAGATGAAAAGAGAAGCCTACCTATGCAGTTTTCTAGACATGAAGTTTAAATTATATCACATCTCCTGCAGGGACAAAGTGGTCTTTAAATCACTGCTTCTACATCCCACTTATGAATACATCCCTTTATTACTCTTCTGAATGGCTCTTAATATCTAGGTGTCCCACACTCAGGGTATAAATCTTTACCCTACTAAGCACAGAACAGACAGACATCACCTTAATTTAGAATCAAGAAGAAAAGAGCTTCAAGGCACTTAAGAGAATGTGTTGCAAAATACCTCACATTACAGAGTATCTTGCAACTGTGTATTTTAAGAGAGGAAGAAAAAAACACCAACTTTCAAAGCGAAATAAACTAAAACCACCACCACCACCACAAGCCCCAACCATTAGGAATGGCACACTCAGTCCTTGCTTCACAGCTCAGGGAGTCTAGAATACACTCAAGACCACTTCCAGCCCTTCACTTTTAATCCCAGCTTCCTTACTGCTGTAGTCATGCACGCTCAGAACTGCTTCCACCAAATGTTTGCAAACAGAAGTAAAAAACAAAGTTATGAAAATAAGTCACTGAAGTGAATTGAGCCATTTCTAAACAGAGAATCAATCATCTATAAAATCAAAGGGAAGCACATTTTTGCATGGGCAAATTATGTTACACAATGAAGCCATTTCATCCTTATAGAGTAGAATGACTGGAAATTAAAAGTATGGATTTTACAGAAAAAATATTTCACAGGGATCTAGCCACATACCTTCAAACACACTTTCAAAAAAGGTTGCTCAAGACTACATACTAGAAGTAAATCAGGAAACTCACATAATTTTGACTGTAGATCAATTTTTCTTCCCTGAGCACCCATTTTCAGCAAACCAAGGGGAATTCTCATTAACTCAGCCCTATCCACCCTCCACCAAACTACTGAAGCTCTCAGCTGAAGAGGAAGGAGGCAAAAGCATTAGCAGCCCATAGTTACAGCACCATATTTGACACTGCTGCCTTAATTCTCATATATTCCCACATAAATTCTAACCACTTTGTGACACCATCAATGCCTTTAAGGAACATTATATATATATTCACATTATATATATATATGTGTGTAACCCTACATATAAGGTATATAATATTATATTATTTATCATAGGCAATATAATATTAAGTGCAACCCAAATTATCAAAATGCAGAAATTAACTCCTGAATTAACTCCTTGTAATGATGTTTTTTATATACTTCTTTTTCCCAAGATACACAAGAGATGTTTAAATGGTCTGCCTTAGTGAAATATTTCTTTTAACTTGAAACTGTGTTTGTTTACATCTTCTACTATGTATTTTCAAACAGATTAACAGAATGAATCTCCAGCTAAGCAATATGAAACTGGATGATTATATATTACATATAGCTGCTCTCTTCTCTAGAAAACTGACTTGTTTAACCCCAGACCTCCAGCAGTACCCAGGCAAATAACCTAGATCAAGCTTCAAGCAGAAGGAGTTGCAATACCAGATCAAACTGCAGCTTACAAATATCCATTTCTAGCACATGCAGTACCTAAATGTAAAACTTACTCCTTACAGGTGATTTTAGAAAGCTGGTAAGATACTTATTAAACAGCAATGTAACACTGATATATATAATTTCTTTGGCACACATTAAAAAAACAGCTATTTTCAAACTAAATTCTCTGCTGTTAAATGCACATAATTTGTAACATGATTGTTCACAGAATTAGCAAGCCCAGGAAAGGAATTTCTGGGATAAAAGTAAGACAGTTGACCTTAGTAAAAGTTTTGCTGTTGGCTTCCTTGGGGTTAGAATTTCATTCCTTGACTTCATGCAGTCAAAACTTTTTTTTTTTCTGAAATAAATAATTATGAAGTTGAACTTTATAGCAAGAGCAGACCAAAGTAACAAAGCTAGGTAGATTTAAATCTTAAGTCTATAGCAAATCGTTCCCTCCCCTCCTCCACAAATGATTATAACACAACTTCCTGGCAAGAGCAGTTCTGGGTGAAGTCTGAGTTTTTGCACACTATGTGGAAAGTATAAAACAAACCCCCCACCACCCCATGTGTGTACCAATAAAAAGTCTCAGTATTTTCTCCACAAGAATATGTTGTTTTAGAAACTCTGACTAATTTTCCCAGCAGTTTTGTTGATGATTCAGCCCGCTTGCTGCATTTTACTACAACAAATTAGTTTAATTTAATTTCTTCAGCAAGACATACATGCAGTACTGGCCCTTTACACCAGAGCAGTCACACATATTGGGAGTTGCCTACATCTCCTGCTTTTTATGAACTTTAAGTCTGGCTGTATTTGAGTCAAAAAACAACCCCCACTGAGTAAAAGTATATCAGAGATTTTAAAACAACTCTTGCAAGACTGCAAAGAACACTTATGGCACTGAAACTATCAAAGTTCAGTGAAAAAACATTTATTCTTATAGGGCTGAAGTAGAAAGAAAATAGACCTTCTCACTACAAAAAAAATTTGTAACTGATATTCTACACTAGCCAGGTTGAATGCCAAATGCCAGTAGCCAATACATGACCTAAACCAACTTTGCTTCTTAGTGTATTACAGGAAATCTCCAGTGACAGCCTAGACATAAGCTGAAGTTTTTCTCAGTGTTGCTCTGTAACAAAACCCTTTTAAATTTAGACAACAGGAAAAAAAAAAAAAGTAAAAAAGAATCCTAACACAATAAAATGCAGTAATTCCCAGATGAGCAAATACTTGGGTTTCTCTAAATATATCCACTGTAGCTCAGTTTATCATAGACAATAGCTATCTTTTTGGACTGCTCTTCCACATAGCTGCAAAAGCTACTTCAAAAGCTACTTTATCACATTCCACTCTGAAAATCCCACATCCCCAAATGTATTACCAACTGGAGATGACTCTCCTTCCTCTACAAAAAACCACCAAAACCTGCCCAAGCTCTTCCCACAGGATCAACAGCAAGGTACCAAGACCAGTTTAAATATACAGATGTTTCTTACATTTTGTTATAGTCCCAATTCTCCAATGATCCAGTGGACAGTGGATTGGCAACAGAAATAAATTAGTGGCCAGCATTTACTTGCTGCTGAATTCAAGTAATTCCCCTATCCTGAGGTCCATCTTAATCCCACTTATAAAGTCCCAGGGATGAGAGAAGAGGAAACAAGCCCCTGAAGACCAGGTTTTAGCACTGAGGGAAAGGTCTTTTTGTATTTCAAGCCTCTTGTGAAATGAAACTGAGACAGTCAAATTATGCTTCTGCATTTAGCACTCGAAGTAGTATTCTTGTCCCTTTCTTTGCCACCACTTTCCACATCGTTCTGCCACACCAGTGCTCTGCACATGGTGCTGGTTACTGAGATGGGCTTCGTGGGATGTAACACTGCAAGGGCAGCTCTTTGCCCTTAAATTTGGCTATGAGAGACCCTTCGGCTCCAAGGGATGCCATAGGGAAGAGAGCTCCACTCCTCCTTCCCACTATGCTACAGTCACCACCAAAGTGAAGCACCTTTGTCCCAAAACACAGCACGGGCCTAAGCCCTTCCCTCCCCGAATAAAGAGGGGACACAGACAATCCTTTTATTTCAGACACCACTATACCACGTCTTCCATGTTCACCCAGCAGTACACTGGGCCAAATCTTCAGCACAAATCTTTCTTTCCTGCAGCATTTTCACCGGGCTAGCGGCATCTCCTCCCTTCCCCCGGACACCAGCACCTATCCATTCACCGCTGCCTCCTGGCAGGTCAATTCTCCCCTCCCCCGGCACTCGGAGCCCTCTCCCACCGCGCACCCCCAGGCCGGGCTCTCACAAGGATGTCCTGCCCCACGGACGGAAGGGATGGGGCCCGGAGCATAAGTGAATTAGGGGGAATTTCTTCTCATTAGACACTGGAAGGGGCTGCCCAGGGAGGCGGTGGAGTCACCACCATCCCTGGAGGTGCTTCAGCAAAGACTGGACGTGGCACTGGCTGCTGCGGTCTAATTGACAAGGTGGTGCTCGGTCATAGGCTGGACTCGATGATCGCAGAGGTCTCTTCCCACCTCACTGAACCGGGGCTCCTCTGATACCCTGTCCTGGCGCCCCTGCGGCTTCCCGTTCCCCCCTGTCAGAAGACAATTCCTCCCCACCCGGGTCCCCCCCATCCCGGAGAAAGGAGATCCGCCCCGGGTCCCTGCGGGGGCGGCTCCCCAGCAGGAGCCCAGCGCGCCGCTCTCCCGCTCTCCCGGGCCCACCGAGCCCCCCCTCACAGACCTGTGGATCCGGCCATCTTGTCCGAGCCCCCCCCACACCGCTCCGGGCCCGCACGCCACGCGCGTCACTTCCCCTTGGAGCGGCTCCGTCACTTCCCGCCAGGAAGGACGAGGCGCAGCCCCGGAGCGCGGGAACGCGCGGGGCCAGGGGGCGGGGCCGGCATCCAAGGCGCGCCCCCGTCCCGAGCTATTCCACCTGGGAAGCAAATTCCCGTGGCTGCCTCCCTACCCTGCCACCCCCGCTCAGCCCGCACCCTAACTTCCAGTAATAGGGAAGTTTGCACACAGCGGTGAAGCTTTGCTTAATTTTTTTTGGTTTTCAGCCCGGCTTCAAGCAAGACACTTAGATTCAGGAGGGTCTTTAGAGGAAAAATAAAACAAAAACGGTGCCAAAGAAAACAATACAGATAAAAATTTAAAAGCCACGGAAATGCCAGAAGAACTATATCAAAGAGGTGCTAATTAGACATAGCTCTCAGAGTGGTGTGACAGTTTCAAAGGCTGAGATGTCTGACATTCAGTAGCATAAGAACTGTGGAAAATTAATTCCGCAAATGTCAAGCCATGATGGCAAATGTTTCCTCACCTGCAGAAGTAATTTACAAAACTGAAGTTCCAGGCCTTCCCTGGGAGGCAATGCCGAGCTGAAGGCGGCTGCCGCGGTGGCACCGTGCACATCCTACCCGGGAACGCAACCTGCACCGTGCTGGGACCCGCTGGCAGGTGGCAGAACCAGCTCCCACCCCTTGCAGAGTGCTGGAGAAGGGCAGCAGGCTCACAACAACCCAAAAGGGCCCTGCTGGCATTCACGTAGACATGAGGGGAATGCACACCAAAGCAACCTGCAGGCGAACACACCTGAAAGGAGACACATCCCAAAATGTGTGCCAGGATCACCGCAATGAGGGATTCCCAGGAGGAGCTGCAGCCTGAGCACAAGGCTGCTGCTAGCAGCAGTCTCTAACAAAAACGCCTGTCACACACACCTCACTAAGCAGTGACAACACCCACATGCTGTTCTTGACATCCTAGTTTAAAAATAACGCTCAGTTTTTTCCTTTACAACTTTTAAAGAGAGAGTAAAACTCATTCACAGACTTCTGGTAGAGATCAGAAAGAGCAATGATGCAAGATGTTTTTCTTACAGCTAACCTGAAACCTCTTTCTCAGCGAGGACTCAAATCACAGAATATGTTGAGTTGGAAGGGACCCACAAGGACCACGGACTCCAGCTCCTGGCTCTGCACAGCACCACCCTCACACATAAAATGCTCTGCCTCCCTGCATTTATCCTTTGTTCATTTTAGCCCAATACTGGCTTTGCTCTCTCTGCATGCATAAAAATGATAAATCTACTACAGTTTTTAGTCCTTCCATTGATTTCTATTTTCTTTTATCTAGTTACTAGTTTTGGCCAGATTTTTGTAAAAACAGAAATAAGCAGTAGTTTCAATATTTACAGCAAAAGAATTAGAAGTAAGCTTTTCCAGTACTGTGAAACTGTTCCTTAAGCTGCATATCAATGTGGAGCTTTCTGTTGTCAAAACAAGCTGGCTGTAGGGATTTTCTTGTGTAGCCTATTTCAGTATTTTCATGGAAGTAGCAACAATACTGAAAAAAATAATATTTTGAAAATTTCTCTCCTATTATAACATCACTGTAGAAGATATTGTGGCCTTGAACAGGAAAAAAAAAAAAAACAGTTGTCCTTCTCCTATTTTTTGGAATCAAGAGCAGGTGCAGGAGGGCTGTTAGAGACCTCTACACAAACCTTGTCCACTGTTGTCCATCCATAATGTAACCAGGCAATGCTCCTACTTGCATTAAGATAAAAACTGCTCAGCTCCAAGGGACAGAAGCACAATGGCCACCCAATGCCTGTAGATTTTTTTTTAAGATGAATCCTTCTTTTTTAGGTGATTTTGTGCTAACAATGAACAGCACACCTACAAGTCTTGAGACAGAAATAGAGCTATAGGCTCACCAAACCAAAGCCCCCTTGCATTCCATGAGTATCTGAAAGCACACAGTCCATCTGTGCCCAGACCCATCCACTAGATCTCAAGGCTTACATTTAGCAGCAACAAATGTTCTACAATCATGTTGTGAAATAATTTTATTTAAAAGAAGAGTTTCACAGAGTTGATATTTCTGTGTGCAGATTCTACAGGTGGCCTTCATGTTGTACAACACTGTCTCCAGAGTTGCCATGTTAGGGTCCCCCAGCTCCATCTCAACCTGAAAGAGTTTCTAAGTAATATCTGGATGAAGGTATTGATAAAAGACAGCTAAGGAGTAATTATTTCCTATTTGCAGACTACAACAAACAAAGACATAGCAATATCCTCCAGCAAGTTTAGTACAAACAAATTATTTTCAGAATGAATAACTACCTTGTGTAACTGATTTAAGCATGACATTACAGAGGACTGTAGTGTAAAGTATGAGTGGTAAGAGTAATAAGAATAATAAAAACCAAATAAAACTGAATTCCCTCATGGTTCTTTACATAGAATATCTCTATGCAATTTCTGACACAGAAAGCACAGACAGACCCAGAGTGGTCACTCTTTTGACATGGGGCTCTGGGAACTAATTACCCATTAACAAGTAGTATACTTCCACAGGCAGTAGTTTCTTTTGAGAGCCAAGACCCTTGTGTCTCTCAATCCTGTAAATTCTTCACAAGATAGTTTACCTAAAAAATAAGAACATAAAACACCACATGGGATGAGCAAAAACCTCTTACTTCTATTCATATTTACACCAAAAGAATTAGAAATAAGCTTTTCCAGTGTTTACAAGCCCTAGTAGACAAAAGTGCCCCAGTGGAGGAAGCTGGGATAAATGTAATAAAAGTCATTATTCCTGAGAGCTTTCAGCTTTTTGCGTGGTCGCAGAGTGCACCTGAACAGAGCCCCACCAAATTCCCTCACACCATCAGTGCAAACTTGCATTTGATCAGCCGAGAAGAGCAATAGAACTCATTTCCTTTAAAAGCACAGAAATCATCAGGTATTATGCAGTAACAGAAACACAGAAAACACAGAAACAATAATAATCACAGAGAAGAGTCTCATTCCAAGGAAACAGACATTTAAATTATTACCTGAGTCGAAAAGGGACTCATGACAAGACCACAATACTTTTCTCTCCATTAGACTTCATTTTAAGAGGCATCAAGCAGCCTTACAGTCACAATTCGTTTTTTCTCTCCAGTATTTGGAAAATACAAGAGAAATAAACAAATGCAATTTCTATCCCATTCCATCTAGAAGTTAATTCCTTTTTTTCAGGGTCACAGGAAGAGCTCCCTTATTTTCTTCACAGGTGCTACTTGTAAATCTGTGCAGCAGAGTTTCTCCTCTTCCCTTAACATGGAGCCTAATTAATAGCTTTTGTTTCCCATTTCTCTTTGTTTTAATATGTGCACTCCCAAGTTCCTAATTGCACAAATTCAATGTACATGTATGAAACACATTCTGCTAGTTTCCTCATGCTATCTCAAAATGGAAGTATAAGCAGTTAAATATCTGAATAAGCCAGTAAGAAAATAAAATCAGAATTAAAACAAACAAACAAACCAACTACTAAACAAAAAAAAAAATCTTCATGAAGCCTTAAAATGTGCAAGCATAGACTGAGAGAGAAAATTTCCGTGCTACTTCAGAGATGTGAAAGTCCACGAGCAAAAGGCACAATCTTGCTAGCAGCCACAAAAGAACAATAGAATGTTCTAGCCCACTCTTTCTAATGGCCTCTACAACTAAATACCAAAATACAGTAGAAACAATGAGTCTTACTCAAAGCATGAATACAAAATTTTGTTCACTACATACTGAACTATAATATCAAATGTAAAGTTAACTAATGAATAAAATCATTAAACAAATAATTAAGGACCAATCAAAAATTCCTCATTTCCTTTTCTCAATAAATTTTACATTACATTTTTAATTGCACTAAGATGTCAGTAAATTGGATTAGTCCATGCAAAGATTATATTTTTACTACTTCTATTCGAAAGAGGAAACACCTGATTTTTAAATTAAAAAATTTAATATTTAAATCAATATTTTTTCAGGTTTCTGTACACCATTACACAAGAAAAATTAAACGTAAATAGGAAAATACTTTTGAGTGCTGCCGTGTGGTTTTTGACGACATCAATACTGAAAACACTGGAGAATGCGGGCATCGATCCCGCTACCTCTCGCATGCTAAGCGAGCGCTCTACCATTTGAGCTAATTCCCCACCCGAAAAAAAAACCCTCAAAACTTGGAGACAGAGACTTTAAATTTATAAAAACCACAATACAACTACGTTTGATTATAAATTTATTGTTTCTTGCTGAGTCACTCTTTCCATTCATCAACAACTGACTGCAGCCCACAGCTGCAATCATGGGACACGTCTTTCAGCACGCACACTACCAGAACAATCTTATTCATCCTTTTGTAACACGAGTCTTTGTTATTTAGCTGGTTTCATACAAGAAGCTCTCCAAAAGATCAAGTTACTTAAAAGAAACCAAATGTGTTTCTAGGGAAAAAGATAAAATAAGGTCCTACTTTTATTGGACAACTCTTCCAAATTCAACAAGGAAAACCCATGTTCTTTCCCATTTTCGGGGCATGCACGTGTAAAGACTGGTTCAGGAAACATTTAATACAGGAAAAAAATGTTATATGCTCAAATGAAAGAGAGTTTTATAGTCAAAACTTACACATATGTGTGTGAGCACATCTATATGCATATATATGCACATACACATCCTGTCATATAAATATGTATATATGCACACAAACGTCTTTTTGGAAGGTGTCTGGCTTCTCCGAGGTGAGAGTGTCAAGTGAAAATAAAGCAGATCTGCATTTTTCTTATTTATTACCTCACCAAACGCACTTCCCTATAATTAATACATTCCTTTTACCAGCCTTACAACACTGACTTTTTGAAAAACGAACGCACCGGTGCTCACATGACTTGACACGTAGTACAAAGCTTATGTCGTGGGCAGGGAACACGACGATGTACGACATCCCAAAAACTGCAACCACGGCCCCCTGGCCCTTTAACCCCCCAAAACTGCACCCAGAGCCCCCCGGAGCTCGGCTCCCGCCAAAGAGCACCCAAACCCGGCCCGCCGAGGAGCGGCGGTGCCGTGGCTGCCGCGGTGCCCGGAGCTCCCGTCACGGCCCCTGCGGCTGCGCCCCCTCAGGGCCCCCGGGCCTCGGCTCCCCGGCGTTTGCTTCGCTGCTTCCTCGGGACAGCCCTCTCTCCTTCCACAAACCCCTTCCCTTGGCGTTCCAGAATCCCCTGCCACCTGCTCCGTGCTCTTCCATCCCCTCCTTCCCTCAGCCTCCTTGCTTCTGCTTCACAGAATTACAGGATCACTTAGGTTGGAAAAAACCTCAGAGATCATCGAGTTTAACTTCTGCCTGAACACCACCACCATCTTAACTAGACCATGGCATTAAATGCCACATCAAGTCCTTCCTTAAACACCCCCAGAGACAGTGACTCCACCACCTCCCCGGGCAGCCCATTCCAAAGTCTAATCACCCCTTCTGTGAAGGAATTCTTTATGATGTCCAAACTAAAACTCTCCTGGTGTATCTTACAACTATTTTCTCTTGTCCTCTCCCTAGATGCGCGTGAGAAGAGGCCGACCCTCATCTGGCTACAACCTCCTTTCAGGTGGTTGTGGAGAGTGATAAGGTCTCCCCTGAACCTGCTTTTCTCCACACCTGCAGCTCCCTCAGCCACTCCTCACAGGACATGTGCTCCAGACCCTCCACCAGCTCTGTTATCTTCCCCTGGACACACCTCAGTATCTTTCTTGGGGTGGGGGGCCCAGAACTGAACATGGCACTCAAGGTGAGGCCTTGCCGCTGCCCTGCTCCTGCTGGCTGCACTATTTCTGATACAAAAATAATGTGAACACACCTGTAACAACTTTCACATACACGTAACTTGATTGACCCAGGTTTTTTGAGCTGAACCAAACCAAAGTGGCTGAGTCCCACTTTACATCTTTCCCCTACTTATTTCAAGCACAGAGGCCTCTCAGGTTTCTCTTTGAAACATAAAGTAGTATACCAAGCAAGAGAGCTGGGTTTGGCTCTGGTTCTCTATAGGGTGAGAAGAGTTTACAAATTCCACCTGATTTGTCATGGTAGTGTTCACTTCTGCTCTTCTCCGTAAACTCTTTTTGCTCTTGCACATACAGACAAATTATGTAGCCCATAATCTGCCACCCAGTGACTTTCTGACTGTTGCTTGAACATCTTCATTTACAGAGGAGATTGTTTCTGCACTATGTCAGTACTAAACCAGAAAATGGCTCCTTATTAAGCCAGGCCACATTGCTCTCTCCACAGATGGGAGAAGTTACTCATCCATCAAGTTTAAGCCAGGCCAAGAAGAAATTAAATCAGAGCTTGGATCACCATCTGACTGGTTTCTAACCAGCCTGACTTGTTTTTACATCATTTACTGGCTTCTGGTGATGCTGAATCATTTAATGTACCTTAGCCCTGACATGTGATGAATGGCTTGGAGACACTGTACGTGCACATCCAGTTATTCCTGGAGCTGGATTCTTTGGCAGGAGGCAAGACAGACTAGGAATAACTGAAACTAAGCCACTGTCTTTACTCTCTGTGGCAGTATCCACTTTGTGCTTGACAAGATTCAGCATTGATTTGCTACAATTTTTTGACAGTGCCAACCACAAGAAAATAGGAAGGGGAAGAAAGAATAATGTATTCAGAAAAAAATATAGCTGTCAGTGTAAGAGCACTGATGGTACAAGTGAGAGTAATAATCAGGTACAAATTTGCTCTGGATTTATGGCCAGCTGTATGTTTAAGCCATACCTGATTTTTTTGGTTGGTTGGTTTTTGTTTGGTTTTTTTAAAATACTAAAGCTGTATTTTACTGAAAGTACGTGTCAGAGGTAAACCCAAGATTTTTGAAGGGCAGGAGAGGATGATTGATTGTGTATAGTTTTTCAGTATTTGGAGAATGTTAAAAAAATTAAAAGCAGTGTGAAAATGATATAACACTTGTGAAGTAAGGAGAGATCTTTGCCATGTAAATAATCCAATTTTCTATGTCAGCTGCTAGAACATGCACAGGCACTTCAGAAGGTTTTCTACTGAAAACACTAGGTGAGAAACTGTGATACAAAGTTCAGCTGAAATAAGCCACATTTTTTTCACATGATCTTATTTATGAATCATTAACCACCTTGGATACCCATCCAGGCCTAAAAGCACCTGCTTACTTGATCATCTCTAGGAATTCAGAATTAGCTAACCGACACTCATTATTCCATTATTTAACAGTGGCGACAAGGAACATAGTTAGACCAGGCATTCCTGAGTAACTTCCTGGTCAGGTCTTTGGATTAAAAAAAAAAAAAATCACCCTATTTTTGTCTTTATCTTCAGAAAAAATAAAGCTTTCTTCACAGGGAGGTGTTTAGAGATGGCTGCTAACAATTCAAATGCTGCTGTGATCCTCAAGGACTGGTACACTACTCAAGATTCTGCATTGATCTTGTTTCAAGTTGTCGAACACCCTTAACATTTTTTTTTCATAGCCTTTTATTTATTTGAGAAGTGTTGAAGTATCTGTAATTTTACTAACAACATTTAGCAAAAGAAGAACTTAAGAGCTACAAAAAATAGCTCAGGCCTTGCTGAAAGAAATCAATGAATTTCTGTTTTTTCCTTATTTTATCTTTTTCAGGAAAAATATCTAGCAAAACACAAAAATGGCAAGGTCATAAATGCACAGGAGATGGATTACTGCCAAACTTCAGACACTCCAAGGAACTGAGGAAGAAGGGTGTAAGGTAGAGCACCTTAGCCTACACAGTTTCACCAAGCCTGCTGGCTGGATCAACTAAAGGTGTGTTTTACCATTTATTGCTAAAACTGTCTTTTCTTGCTAACAGTTAACCTGATGTTTGGTGACAAAGGTGCAGAAGCTGAGATTCTTTGCAAGACAGGAATAGCTTTTACAATTGCAAATAACCCTTATGTTTTATAATCTCCTTTAAAAGAAAAAAAAAAAAAAGAAAAAAAACAAACAAAAAACCAGAAAGTGACAGATATATTGCATATCCAGACTATTTCAGAAGTTGTGTTCTTAGCTGTTAGAAATTATCAGGAATGTGGTTGTAAAATGGAAATTCTGTTCTCCTTAAACACATATTGATGTACATTTTTTAAAATTGTTTTTCAACCTCCACCCTCAAAGCAATGCCTAGGAAAATGCACGAGCATAAACCTTATTATGAATTTATGTTATGAAAAAAATATTTAGGTCCATTTAAAGGCATAGACAGTCAGCTGATATTCCTGCTACTTACAGCCATTGCATTGGGAAAACTAGGATTAAAATCTGCTTTTCCCAGCATTAACTTTTCCCCCTCATGGCACAGAAGGCAGCTTCAGGTAAGCAGCAGGTTGGTGGCTTTTCTTTAGGACACTTACCTGCCATCCCAACAGCTGCTTCACACATCAGGAGGAGACACAGCCACGGCATTTCCGTGCTCACACGATGACAAACTTCCCAGCACCGCCTGCTCACCGCCCCATCCATAAAGGAATAAAAGCAGGGCAGCAGCTGCCCCGGAGGAGAGAGTTGCCATTGGGGTGGGTGGAAGGTTCTAGCACAGGGCAGGGCACGCTTAGTGCCTGGCAAGGGTGGAGCAGAGTCCTGAGAGGCCGGGAAGGTGGGAACATGCGGGCAGGGGAGCTGTGTCTATTTGTTGTCATCTGGAGCAAGTCCGGGCTGACGCTATTGAAAGACAAAGCAGGCGGAGGAGGTTTGTGCACGGACTTTTTACCCGGGGGCGTTCTGGTCGTGGTGGTTGTTTTAGGGAGTCTCACAGAATTTACTTTTGGAGTTATGGGGGTGCTTGTTTGAAGGAGGAGGTGGAGTGGGCAGTGCAGCTCCTCAACAGAGCGGATGGTTTTGTGGGTTCTCCTGGGGTTCCTGTTCCTGTGCTTCCTATTCCTTGCTGTTCTGCCATGACTCAGGCTCCAGCCCTCCTTCAGTTGTTCTCAACACCTACAACCACACTAATCCTACACTGCATTAGTAAATTTTAATAGCTGCTGTTTTCTTTACTTCTGATACTGCTCCTCCAGAGTTCACTTAATGTGTAACATTGAGCCGAGGAGGCAAGTGGAAGACTCAAATCAGAGGATAACTTGGGTTGAAGAATTTGTTGGAGTGGGTGCTATCCTAAACTTTTTTGTTGTCTTAATTCAGCGTGGCTATGGTGTTTTGAATACACTGTAAGCAGGTAGCTTCATAAGTGAATGCAGCTCCTCTAATGATAAGTCTGGTTTCCCTTTTCTAGTTTAGAATTATTATTTGTCATGGTGGGGTATAAATTTAAGAAAGGAAAGTTCTCAGCTTTTCATATGGGCCTAAGTAATCAGATGTTAAACATACACTAAACTTCCATAAGTTCTGTGTATCTTAACCCTCGAGTTTTTGAACATTGCAGCCAAATAGATTTTTCCATTCATTCCCTATAACCAGTTCCTTGGGGCATTTTATAAATAGTTGATTTATTTATTTGGATGAGAATATTGTTTTTAAAACGACTCTGTTATTCTGGAAAAAAAAAATCTCATTTAGTGAGCATGTAGTTCTGTTCCTTAGTAAAAGCCACAGGATATAGGGATCTGAATCTTTTTAAGTCTTCTAAGCTATGAAAAATCTTCATTCTCACGCCTGTTAACTTTGGCACAAAAAGTGAAAGGTGGATAAAAATAAAAAATATAAAGAAATTGTTTACTATTCTGTGGAAATCCATGGCTTGGAAGAGACACTAAATGAACATGAGGAAAATCTTGTATGTGCTGTTCAGTGCTGATTAGCCAGGTGGCCTAATAGCTAGCTCTCATTCTCTGCTATGTGGAATTACAGGGAATGTAGAGAAAATTTACATTCTTACAGTGGTGTTGTAGAAGACAAAGGCTGCAGATCCAGTGGGATTCAGTCATAGCCAATACTTTTGTAATAACCTTGTTTATTGCTATTAACTATTAAGAGGGCATTGTACATGTAGCATGATGTTAAAACTTTTTAAAACACTCATTAAGTTAGTAGGGATACAAAGTCTTCCAGAAAAAATGGGAGTAAATTGTAATGTGAGTCCAGCCATGTCCCTAGGGAAAAACCTAAATGCATAATCATGTTAATGAATGACTTCCTGTTTCCCCATCTGAAAATAGAATGAAATCTTTGCCAATCTGGACTCCATATGATAACCAAGGTGGAAAGCTAAAATCCATGGATCCTTTTAGAGAGAAAATGGTAACCTGTATGTTTTCTTGGTATTTCAGCTCTGATAAAGTTAGAGATTTTACAGGTTGAAGTAATGAGGGTGATTTTTGTACTGGTCTCCAGGGAGATGACACAGAGTAGCATAAAATGATCTTGCTCAGAGCTGTGCTTTGAGACCACCATCTTCTTATTAGTGCACACAGTGTTAACCTAAATGCTAATCTGATAAATATATACAAAAAACATTTTGGTGTCAAACTTCTTACAAAAGCAGTATATTTAATATGAATTATTTCGGCTTTTGCAAGTTTCTGCTGTGGCTGCTAATGGTAACGGAAGTTACTTAGGACGCCTGGCTAAGCTGATTTTTTGACCAATATTAGGGAATTTTGTACCTCCCAGATGGACTATACTGGTTTTCCTCAAACGTGGTAACCGCAGTAGCAAATACCATTAAAAGTAGCAAATCTTTCTAGTGTTTGTTATGTTTTGAGGTTTGGTTTGGTTTGCTTTTGGTTGGTTCTTATGTTTTGGACTTTCTTTAACCTGTTTCCTGTGCTTTGGGTATGAATCAATGAATAATGGTAAAATGGAGGCAAAATTTTATGAACAAGCAATAACATCTCCACCAACAAATCAAGTTTTATTCTCATTGTGGCCATTAAAAACAGAAGTAAGGGTTCTGGGAGGTTTCTTCTGACTCATGGCATGTCTCCTGTGTTGCTTTTTATGTGATTTAGAGTGTGTTTGGTGGAGTGCTGTCTGTTGGAGTTTGAGGTTTTTCTTCATGGATTTTTTCCCTCAGAGGACAGTGTGAATTTTGCTGTCCAGTTCCCTATTTTGATACTGCTGAGGTCCAAAACACATTTCCTTCAATGCTTTAAAGACAGCTTTTCCTTCCATACTTTAAATATGGGATAAATACTGGATACAGAACTGGAGACATACTCGTTTCATTTTAAAGCTATATCTATCAACTTGAAGGTTAGGCTGTTTAACAGCATGAGCTGAATATACTAGAGCTGTCATTACTCATTTTGTCACTGCTAAATTTATAGTTCATTGTGAATTTTGCTTGATTTTAAGTAAATTTTCCCCTGCCTGCTGTGTTAAAGCCTTAGGACTGTCAGTGCCTAATCACAATTTGAAAGTTTTCACTTTGTGTGCAGTTGTAAGACTGCTTGGGGATTCCCTTAATTAAACCAAGCAGATGTGCTGTACCTTTCAAAATCTGGCTTGATTAAACCCTGGTCTTGCCTGGGCTTACAAGCCTGATATGGACACAACTAGAAAGGTTCTGTTTGCTTGCTTCTTTGTTTTATAGCATAGGTGGGTTTGAGACTTAAATGGTTTTTGTTCAACAGGAATACTAAGGAAAACGCGAAACGTCCCGAAATAGAAGGGGCAGCAAGCTTCCTTACTTTACCAGGCATGCTGACCTGTGGGCCTTCCAGTCAGTCAGTTGCTTAAATGTCAATGGTATCTGCAGCATAATTCCAGCAGTAAAAACTCAATGACCTCCTGCAAAATAATTTCAGATGCTTCTTTCCACACTGATTAAATGGGAGAGGGAAAAACTTTTTTTTTTTGCAAAGCCAGCTGTTTCAGTTAGAGTGAAGAGAGTAGGTGGCAAGATACTGGAATTTCGTTAATGGAAGAATGGCCATGGGACTTTTGGTATACAGCTTTAGGGCTAGGCCAAAGACTGCAATTTTGTTATTTTGTTTTCTGAAATCACTAAGTCATTGACAAGGACAGATTTGAAAGATCTTTTTATGTCAGTGTGATTCTTCAAGCATCCTGGGGAAATCAGGAGTTGTTCATGTAGTTATTGACTAAATTTCATTTCAACACTCCTTTTTTTCCAGAAAAGCAGATTATTTAATATTGTAAGTGTAATAAAAAATTCACAACTCTCTCTTGCTGTTTGTGAAATCACTAGACGGAATTTTCACTGCTGTTTCATTATAGTAAAAATTTGTATTTTTTACATTTTAGTTGTGTATTTTTGATTTTTTAATGTATTTGTGTGAGTGTGCTTGTCTGTCTGGTGATAGCATCACAACTGAAAAATGCCTGAGAGATGTTAGTAAATAATGTGAACTATTACTTTGTTTCCTGGTGTTTCATTTGGTGCTTTCTTCATTGTTTCCAAGAACCTTTGTTCCATGGGTGCTTTTTTTTTTTACTCCCTTTTTATAACATGAACCCAGCCTTTATTGCCACAAGAGAAAGAACTGGAAGAACTCTACCTATTCCGTCATATATATTTTATATTGTAAAACGTGGAGAAGGATAAAGTAATTTAGCCGATTGTGTTCCACCTGGCGATTACAGACAGGAAAAATCTGTTTTAAAAAAAATACAGTATTTAAATATATCCAGATTTCTCTTAAGTAATAATAATTGTTTGGTGTGAACATAAGTCTTCAATTGCCTGGAAACACAAGCCCGGATGTTATCCAGATGCAGCTCCACTGAACAAAGTGCCTGCTGTTGCTTCAAGGAATCCAGATATCATATTAGGCAAAATTCCCACTACGGCTGTCAAAAGCAATGCGCTTGCAGGAAGACCTAATTGTTTCTGCGTTTCGCTGGGGGGCTGAGCGCTGTTATTGCCTGCCGTGCCTTCGAGAGGAGATGAGAAGGGCTCGGACCGCCCAGCTCCGGGGTTTGGGCAGGAAGCTTTGTTTGCGTTGGGGGCGGCGGCTCGCGTCTCAGCGCGATGTGCGGTGGCTCCCGCAGCGAGGGAAGCGCCGGCGGGAATGGTCAGTGAAGGGGGTGGGCGGCCCGCAGGGGGAATTAGCTCAAATGGTAGAGCGCTCGCTTAGCATGCGAGAGGTAGCGGGATCGATGCCCGCATTCTCCAGTGTGGTTTTGCTGCGCCGCTGTTTTGAATTCAGATGCGTGTTCCTGCAGCGGTTTCGTAAGGATTAAAATTAATCCGTTTGGAGACGTGTTTACATAGTATGAACTATTTAAGTTTTTAACGTTGATCAGAGCTGAGCTTTATTTTATTTTTTTTTTAGGTGTAAATTATCTTCTCCCTATGACAAGAGGAGGATATTAAATGATACTGTGGGAGACCGAATATCACTTGAAACTCACGTTAGGAGCAAGCGTGCCCTGCCCATCCCATAGCGAGTGCAAGGTAGCTGGAGAGACTCTAATTCTGTGGTGAGCTGGTGATTTTTGTAGACAACTACTAGTTTGTACATCTTCGCAGGGACAATTCCAGTAACTTTTTCTATCATTAAAAAGTGCACATTCGGTGCAGCGATAAGGGACGGAAGAGCATATTTCTTTTTTCCTGTATCACAGAGTAGCAGCGTTCGTTTAGGTGGGTTTGTAGGAAATTGCTCCTCAAAGGCTACATAGGTGTGATCCATACAATTAACATTTCTTGTCCCCTTTTTTTTTTTTTTTTGTCTCGTGAGGTGGTCTCTATTTCCTGCTGTAGATTTTCTACCACAAACCCGGGGCAGCTCGTGGAAGAAAATCTTCTGCCGGCCCATCAAAACACTGGAGAATGCGGGCATCGATCCCGCTACCTCTCGCATGCTAAGCGAGCGCTCTACCATTTGAGCTAATTCCCCCTGCGGGCGGCGGGCGGCGCGGGGCGGCCGCACTGGTGCTGCATCGCCGCGCCTTGCTGCGCCGGGCCGCCCTGCCGAGCACTGAGCCTCCTCTGAGTTTACCTGGAAAACCAGGTGGTTTAAGAGTTCGTGTTTAGTTTTTGGAGAGGAAAAATTAATGTATTCTTGTGTTGTAGTCTAGAAGTTATTTGTATGTTCAGCTTCATTTATTGACTTCAATAATTCTGTCCAAATAGTATTGCATCTTAAATATATGGGGTCACTAGGCACATTTCTTAAATAGAAAAATTCACCTGTAGACATACTAATTGACTTTGCAGTAGGAAGCACATGGCCAAATCTCTATTCATAGGCTATTAAATCAAAGAATGCTTTCTGGATTTCAAGAAAGAAAATGTAGTTTACAGGGAGAGTGGATACACTGATATGCTCTGTTTAAATGTGGAGGACTAAGTCCTGCTAGTAAACGAAAGTGTGTGCAGTAATTCAACAGCAGATGTGCTGGTGGTTTTCTCTGAATGATTTAACTCACTGCATGGCAGCAACCAACCAGTCAAAACAAAATAAATTTCAAAACTGAGCATCAGCAAGTTATAGCTTGTCCTAGGTAAGGTTGTACTCCAGATCTGTTACAATCCAGTTACAGGTCGAGATGTGGAACTACTACAGTGTGGCTGCAAACATTTTCTTAAAATTCAAATATTCTCCTGCTTAACTTCAGTCTCTACACAATAAAAAAATTAAAATTTATCCCTAACACTTCTTGCATTATATTGGAGATCATTTTTTCTACCTCACTTGAGCAGACTTGATGGGGGAAAGCAAATATGCAAAAGCAGTTTCAGTCCTTCTCACAGGCATTACATGTATCTGAGGCTCACTGATGGCCCCCTGCAGCCTGTGGCCGGGATCTCTCCCATATCATGTTTCACGAGGTTCAGTTTTCTTTATCAACCCTGTGCAGTCAGAGTCATTATGAAAAGGCAGATTACCTCTCCCTGTTTTTCACTACCACATCTCACTCTGCTATCACTGAAAAGGCCTAGAGCTTCACCCATTTGGTTCACAGAAAAACAGTTTATTTAATGCCCGAGCCAGATAAGAGTGAGGAAAGATCTCTGCACTATTTTCAATTATTAAATTGAATTTCATATTTTAAATTTAATTAAATTATTTTATATTACTATATAAAAACAACATTGTTTTGTGATCATGAATTTGTTGTGAGTGTTGCTAGGATTTCATGTAAGATGGCAAGTAAAATGTCCTAATTTCTTAACCTGGCTGGGAAAACTTCCTCACCTGTGTCTGAAAAATAGCCCAAGCTTCCTGGGTTCCATTAAAAAAGGGTGTTTCAATTTTGTGTCCACATACTTTCATTTAACACAGATTGCTTCAATGCATCTTGCGGTCAATACTAATGGAAACTGATGTAAGTTAATTTAATCAGGCTTGAGTTTTGTTTCTGGATGGTCTCCTGAGGGGACATCAGGGCAGATGCGGGTTCTGTATTATCCCGAAGCTGCTCCGCTGTTTTCTGTGATGTGGTTTCCCTGAGCGTAGGAGAAGGACAAATCTCGCGTGTGGCTCCGAGGGGCTGCAGGGAGGGCACGGCTTTGTCGCGGGTGTTGTTAGCCTGAGGTGCCTTATCGCGTTACTCCGCCTTGCCGTCAGGTTTTTCGTCATCTCGGGCAAAACCAGAGGCGGCTCCAGGTCAGGCGGTATTTAAATGTTCCGAACGGCTGCCCTGGGGTTACTCCCCGCGGTGAAAAAGCAGAATAAAGGCGAAAAACACAGTTTGTATTTACAGCTATTGAGGTCTGAAGCGACAGGATGCCCGAGCTGGGCACAGGGGGAATTAGCTCAAATGGTAGAGCGCTCGCTTAGCATGCGAGAGGTAGCGGGATCGATGCCCGCATTCTCCACTCTCGGCTTTTTGCTCTTCGTGGGAGTAAAAATTACTTCTGTGCGAGTATTTAAAAAAATACTTAAATAAAGCCTGACGCATATAGCAAGAAAGCAAAATGCCGCAGCGCACTTTCCTTCGTGATGAACGGCAAGCAGCAAACAGGTTACTTTTTATTATTATATGCACACAGCTGGAAAATATATCTGTTCCATTTTGCCTTGTTTCTTGCTGTTCGATTTGGAAATGCTAAAAGAAGTTCTACACATGTATGATTTTGGAATCGAAGTTGAACGTGTTCTCTTTTGTGAACAGAGAGGCCAGAGCAAGAGAGGAAGCTTCATTCTGTGTATGGAACTATGACTTTAGACACTCGCAGAGAACCAGAGTTCTGTGATCCCAGGAACAACCTCGAGGGGGGGAATTAGCTCAAATGGTAGAGCGCTCGCTTAGCATGCGAGAGGTAGCGGGATCGATGCCCGTATTCTCCAGTGTTTTGCCAGATGGGAAATCATCCAAACAACATGTGTAACTATTTCGGTGAAATGTTAGCTTTATTTCCATTGAAGTAAAACAGATTTTTTTTCCCTTCCTCCTTTTCTTCCTCTGCCCTTACCTCCTAAATCAGGCTTACATAACTGTATAGGTCAATCCTCTGTTGTAAAAGTTAACTTCCTGGACAGTGTAAATTAAATTGAGCAGGAAGAGAAGTCTGCAGTACAACATTTTTCCATGCCCAATGAAAAACGACACATCGTGTTTTACCCCGAGCCAGTCACCAAGAGCTACACAGTTGCACCACTCACAGCCCCACAATCAGAAGTGTAAAAGCTGGAGAGCTCAGTGGAAATAAAGGCAGTTTAATAGGGAAAGCAAAAGCCACGCACACAAGCAAAGCAAAACAAGGAATTAACTCCCTGCTTCCTATGGGCAGACAGGTGTCAAGACATTCCCCAGGAGAGCAGGGCCCCATCACATGTAATGGTTACTTGGGAAGACAAAAATCACTTCAAGTGACCCCCCCTTCCTCCTTCTTTCCCCCATGTTGTATACTGGGCATGATGTCATATGGTCTGGAATATTCCTTTGGTCAGTTGGAGTCACCTGTCCTGGCTGTCTGCTCTCTACCTCCCATGCCAACATGGAAATATGAGAAGCAGAAAAGGCCTTGGCTCTGTGTAAGCCCTGCTCAGCAGTAACAAACACATCTCTGTATTATCAACCCTGTTGATTTGTGTTCAGCACGAATTTAAAATACATCCCCACAACAGCCATTGTGAAGAAAATTAAGTGCACAGTATCCAAAACCAGCACACAATGGATGAATGATGATTAGAGACCTGAATTAGACCTAATGTATCTTGATCACACAGTAGAAATACTTTCAGAATGCTTGTTCTTCCCCAGGCCTTATTTCCTCACATCTTCAGTCTGTTCATGGATGAGGAAATGTGCCTGAAATCAGCAAAATTTATTATTCCATTTCTTGGTGTGTCTCCAGAGACCAAAAAGTTAACTGTCCCCTTGAATGCTCAGGTATACCTGAAAATTCATAGCATACCCAAATGTGACTATTTTCAGTATGATCAGTAGATTGAAGATGCCTAGAATGGTCATACTAAATCTCATTGTTCTGAGAAGTCCAGGGCAACCTTACAGCTGCTGCATAGGCACTTATTTTCAGCAAAGTTTTTCTCAGTTCACAATGTATTGCTACTGGGTTCTTCTACCCATGACATGCTGTGGTAAACTTGTTTTGTAAAAAACTATTTCTCATCCTGATCTTTGATATGTAATTTTTTATCTCATCAACTGTAAGCAGTGTGGACAGTGTAGACATCTGTCTCAGGAATGTCTAATGGTTATGGACTCATCATTCTTTTAGGATGAACACAACATAATCCAAGATCATTTCAGGTAAGTAAATAGATGGATTATTTTTTCCCTCTTCATGAAGTGAAGGCAGAGTACAGTTTGGAATATTTCTCAGTAACATCCAATTTCAAGTTTGGCTGAAACAGTTATGCAAGGATTCTAACCTGCTCATTGCACTTAAATTAAAAAAAAAAACAACAAAAAACCCACATAAAGCAATCGTGCTGCTTTGTACAGCTGAGAAAGGTTGACATAGCATTGTATTTTTCTATTAAAAAATCATCATACCATGCCCTTGGGATTACTGTAAACAAGCTACAAGACCTCCTTCTTTCAGGATTGATTATATGTCATTACACCAAAGGTGGGTAATCTTAATTAGTCAGACTTAAAATTGAAGTAAAGAAACCAGTCATACTTAAAATTGAAGAAATGTAGTTTCAAGTAAAATCTGTCTATCTTTTTTACATTGAGGATACTTCCATAGTACACTGAGGTCAAACAAAAAAAAAAAAACCCCAAAAGCAGAGCTCCTTTCATGCTTTCACAAAGAACTTCCAAAAAACTGCAGAATTCTAGACAGAAAAGTGCTCAACACAGGAGATGCTGATTTGTACTTGAAATGAACACAAGACTCCTTTTTAAGTCAAATAATTTTATTTCCACTTACTGCAATACCAACAGTAAAAACTGCAGTTACTAAAAAGTCATTTCAGTTTTTACAATTTAAATGGAAATACAGGCTCTTGTTACCATGCTCTAAAAACACCATAAAAACACAAAGCCCTTGCCATGTTAGTAATTACATTTAGCTAAAATGTAAATAGTATTACTGACATGAGGATTTTCATAATACCTTGTAATGACAGTGATGCCACTTAGTCATGACTACCCTTGTCATAGCAAATGATAACCCAAGCTGTGAAAATCTTGCAGTGGCAATATAGTAAGGCAGAGAGGAGCCATGATAGTTGGTTGGCAGGGAAAGGCTATGCCTGTCATAGCAGATTCATAATCCCAAATCTCAAAGATCTTGCAGATGACACTATCTTGAGTAAGGCGAAGTACAAGTCGTGACAGCAGGCTCTCAAGCACAGGGTAACTCACAGCAGCCTCACTGTCTTTCCAGTCACAGTCAGGAAGTCCTCATCAGCCAAGGCACGAAGCGCTTCTTCAAACATTTCCTTCGTGACAGCCTTAAAGAAAATGAGCAAATCAAATAAATATAGGGAAAATACTTGTGATACTTTCTATCAATTTTCTAATATTTTTCTTTGAAGTTTTCATTCTATGTTAGAACTGAAGCCTGGCCCAGAACCCTGAAGCTGACTTTGGTAATTCCAGAAGCCACAATAAACTAAGGTACAGCAAATTCAACTCATTTGTCTGTAAAAGAACTGGCTTTCTAGTCATACTAACAAATCGTTCATGTTTCCATTTCCTTCCATAATGTGATTTAAGGACACGAATGTTCATGCGGAAAAAAATGCTTTTAAATGTTAATGGAAATGTAAAAACAATACAGTAAACTTACTATATCAGACTGTGCTCGGAGATCATCCAAAAGCTGTTGGTACTTCAAAGATGGTGCTTTACCCTTTGACTGGATAAGCTTCCGTAAGGCTTGAGCCAATTCCTCTTTTCGCTTACGAGCTGTTGTACTCATTCCTTAGAAAAGCAAAGAAAATACCCGTTAGTGATCAGCTAAGGAGGACAGCTTAAGTTACATTTTAAAAACCACAAAATCCCAACAGTGGCCGTGCTTTAACCCCACGGAAGCACAGACCTGTTGTGAGAATGGATATGTCCACAATGCCAGTCTTTGGATCAGTAGCAGATTGTTTCAGCGCTTCCCGATGGAGGCGTTTTGCTTCCTCCACATCAACTGTTTCCACCTTCTCGGAGAAGCGCACCTTGGCGTGCGCCTCGGCCAGCCGGATCAGAGACTCCAGCTGCCGGGGGTAGGCGGAAACCATTCCCCTGCCACTGCCGATCTTCCTCATGTCCACGTATGCCTGAAAGGGAGACACTCGTCACACAGCTCGCTGTGTCTTAATTCCTCTTCAGTCCCCTGCATCCCCCACCTCTTAATTCAGAATATGAGCAATTCTGGCAAGCCATTCCAAATACTGTATTTCTGCTCACACACCTTCACGGTTCGTCTGCAGTGATGAATAACCACATCAAGTAATTTTTTTTCAGTTATAAAGCAATTAAACCATGGTAATTAATCAAGTTTTGAATCACTTCAGAATTCTGAATCAATCTTATATAGCAGTACTTGTATGTGTGATGACACATTTTGCATTGGAAGACTTTTATGTGTTTTATGTGACAGAAACAAACCAACATATCTGAAAGCTAAACATTAGAATGAAGAACAACTCATCTGATCCGTCTTTCCATTAAAGACTTTTATGTTTTCAAAGATCTTACAGAAGGTTGTTATGCAGATAAGAGAGTGTACGTATGAGGGAATTTCACCACTTCTAACAAGTCATAAAGACTCTGATCATTCTCAGCAGCAATTCCTTTACCTCAATAAGGGCTTGGCCTGCTTCTTCACCTAATCTGGGATTTACATAACTACGAGCATATGCGATGTAATCCCTCAAGACTGCCATATCCATGTATTCCTCCTCCATCTTTTCTTCACTTTGGTAGTACAGTGAAACCAAATGGCGAGCAAGGCGTCTGTCATAAGCTTCATCACGTGGATCCAACATCAAAAAGATCAAGTCAAATCTGAATGGGATATGATCCAGTATTAGTGCATTACTAAATATTAGTGCATGACTACTATTAGTGCATATTTTCTTGTCATTTAGGTGTTTGGGTGATAAAGATTTAACGTAATTACAGGTAAGAATTCCTAGACTTAATTCCTACTCTCAGTAGAAATTGCTTTCTCACACTGGAAAGAAAATGTCCTAGAATTCTCAAGGTACAGAAAAACACAATGGATTTGCTGACACCCTATGGACTTGAAATTTTGAAAGCAAGGTACATTCTGCAAAATTCAGATTCCACGTTCAAGGCTGACATATTTTGTTTCCTTAAAAAATCCACACCCCACACCAACCCCAAAAGAAAGCTGCAACTGCCACACACAAAAAATCCCACACACATAACAAATGCATGAAACGTGCTGCTAAAGATACTGCCCTGAAATACAGCAGCAAAAAAATGCAACTAAATAAAATTACAATTCAAAAAGCACTTGCAGTTTAATTCTGAAGAAAATGGTTTATAATTTTACAAATATATTCAACTAGTCTCAACCGTAAGCAGACACAGATAATGCATTTTTAGCCAGCCAATTATATTTGTAGGCTTAAATCAAATAAATGGTGGAATTGAGATGCTGCTCAAATCTAGAAGCTCTTATCTGAAATTTAAGCCATAAGTGTTCTCAGGATATCCAGTATACTATCAGTGTGCTTCAAATTTCCAGTTACTGTGGAAATTCTTAACAAGATCAACTCCAGCATGTAGTTTATTTTTTTGTCTTTATTTTAGCAAGCACTAAATGTGGCTTTAACAGCTACTGCCCACATGACTGACCAGCACTGCTACCACCACCTCCTCAGGTGAATTTTACAAGCAGCATGAAGCAGGCTTAGGATTCTACCACCTCTGCTATCAAGTTCCCTGATCATCAGTGTTTCACTTGAAAATCTTTATGGAGCTAAGAAAAGCATCCTGAATTTTTGTTTAAGTTATCAATATCCTAAGTTTCAGAACAGCTCTTTTCTAGGAGATGATTACGAAACAACATAGAATTAAGTAAGAGATCCTACAGATCTCATCACACCTGCTCTTCAAGGTCAGCATGTAAATACTAAAAAAGGCACTCCTGTGCTCACATAAGATATTGTAAGGACGGCATATATAGTATGTGCTATAAAAGTTTTCATTAGGTTGTGAACAACACAGTAGTTCCATTCTATTCTGTCACGATTTTCAGAAGAGGAAGTGTAACATCCCCTAAAAATGACAAATGCAGTGCAGTTCAGTACCTTGACAGCAGTGTATGAGGAAGCTGAATGTTTTCAATAGTAGTCTTTTTCGGATTCCACTGTGATTCTATAGGATTAGCTGCTGCTAGGATAGATGTACGAGCATTCAACTGACAAATAATTCCAGCCTGTCAAAAGGAAAAAATATGTCTGAAAACAGCTGCAGTTGTGCCACCAAAACCTCCCTCCAATTTCATGAGATCACCAATGTTACTAGGTGGATTCTGTAGTCAAAACCTGTATTGTGAAAGCCTCTGAGTAAAGCAAGAGCTAAATCCCCTAGGAATAACTTCAGTTTCACTTACCTTTGCAATGGAGAGTGTCTGTTGTTCCATTACTTCATGCAGAACTGACCTTGTGCTTTCATTCATTTTATCAAACTCATCGATGCAGCAAATGCCATTGTCACTAAGTACGAGAGCTCCTGTCTGAAGAACCAGCTGCCGTGTTTCTGGATCCTTCATCACGTATGCAGTAAGACCAACTGCACTTGAGCCTTTGCCAGAAGTATACTGGCCTCGAGGAACCAGGTTATACACATACTGGAGCAGCTGGGATTTGCTAGTGCCAGGATCACCACAGAGAAGGATGTTGATCTCTGCACGAAAATTCCCTCTTCCTGTGTGAGTAAAATCCTTTCTTGATCCACCAAAAAGCTGAAGCAGAATACCCTATAACAATGAAAATATCAATTGTATAGATATAACACAGCAAATCCAGCTGTTCAGCTGAAAAATATGAAAAACAAACACTGCTAAAATTAACACAACTCAATGCATTTACATGGTTTCAAGCATTACAGACAGATATTTTGTACATTGTTGTAACCAGATTTTGGCTGGAACGTGAAGAATCCCCTTTGATGAAGGGTCCTTAGTTTTCCACAACTCCATCCCCTAGATTTGATGGATCTTTTTTAGCATGTTGAGAAGGTAACAACAAAAGGAACTGTCATTACTGTGTTCCCATTTCATAAGTAAATCATTGTATGGTTTTGAATTACACTTTCAGGAACTTGTGAACAATAATAATGTATAATTCAATTAAAAAAACCTCAAAGGAATATACTTGGAAGAGAAGTGTTTGATGTCTTACAATAATTTGAGACCTCCTACTAACTGCAGTTTTCACAATGTTCTAGTACCTCAATTGATACTTATTGGAACAGTCCCTTCTTGGATACATCCAAGTAAATGTTTTGATACTCCATAATTCAGAGTCAACCATAAGTCATTTTGAAGCCACTCTTCTCTTGTGGATGCCTCTTCTCATCACGCACAGTTATGTTACAGGTACTTACTTTCCTTTGATAACCAGTAATCTGAATTTCCAAGAAATAGCCAAGATACACCCTGCAGTTAAGTTTTCCCAGTTCTGCTGCCTTCTTACCTTTTCAATTACCTTTCCTCTAATTAACATTCCATAATAGCTTGAAAAGAATTATGATACACTTACAACCAGCTCCACCCTGACAAGACCATGACATTTTAAGACTGTTCAAGATGACAGTTTTATGAATTTTTAAGTTTCAAGATACATTAACAACAAACAGGAACTACAAATATATACACACAAAAATACATGTCTTGCAAGAGAAATTAAGAACTTTTCACCTTTTTGATATCTTCATGCTCGTAGATACTTGGAGCCAGAGCTAAAGCAAGCCTCTCATATATATCTGCTTTTTTAGAAAGCTCTTTGAGCAATTCCACACGTTCCTCTGTAAACCTCTTTTGCTCATTTTCCTCATCAACACCGTGCAGGCGTTTGGAGTCTGTCTTGCGGTAGTGTATGACATCAATGTGGGTCTTATACACGGATTTCACGCTGCTCACCCGGGGATTAACTCGAATGGGGACTGCCCTGTAGATACCTAAAAACAAATTTCATTCACAGCATTAGACAAGGAGAAACATGCTAATTCCAAACCCTAAAAATTTTACAAGTTCCTAGAAGAGTAGAGCTTTTCTAAACAGCCTAAATACTTTGTCCTCTAATTTCCCACTGTCATGTAGAAGCCATATTTAAGTCACCTAGACCCATTTTTGCAGATTGACATGTATGTTTTATATTCATACCAAAAGTGTTCTCAACAATGTGAGCATTTTTGAAAAAAAACTAAGGCTTGATGCCTTTGAAATTCCCACTCCAGTCAGCCCTTCCCCCTCTTTTTAAGTGACAAGTCTAATAACAGCTTTCTAATGCATTTAAAATAGCTTGGATTTTTTTACTGCACTTGTTTTTAAGCAAAGTGGTTTATAATATGTTGCTGCAGTATCACAAGCCTTACTCTACATTATCACTCTCCTGACTGCAGACACTATTTAAAATACTGTTTCTTCTTCAGCTACAGCTTCAGAATAAAGGAATCAAGATCAGACAGCCTGGGGATGTCTAGCCCAATCATGAGGTCAAACTGGAGATCACTGCTTGCTAAAGGCTGTGTCCCATTGGATTTTGAGTATCTCTAAGGACAAAGACTCCGTGCAGCCTTGCCAACCAACCTGTGATGAGGCTCGACCACACAAACAGTAAAAAAGTTCTGATTTTTAACCAGAATTGCCTGTATTTCAGCTTATGACCTCTGTGTGCCACTAGGCATCATTAAGAAGAGTCTGGCTTTGTCTTCTTGACATTACCACCCCTCCACCCACACCTAACCAGGTGTTTCTAAACATGCTGCTAAGATTCCCCCAAGCCTTCTGTTCTCCACGCTGAGCAGTCACAGCTTTCTCAGCTTTCCATGCATGACCAAAGCTTCTGTTATCGTCAAAGCCCTTTGCTGAATTCACTCCTGTATGTTCATGTCTCCCTTGCCCTGGGAGACCCCACAACTGGACCCAGTGCTCCCTCAACCTGCTGACAACACTCCTAATACAGCCCAGGAGAACGCTGGCACCACAGCCATGGTCAATCAAGCACTGCTTTCTTCCAGTTTTGTTTTTGTCTGCAAGTTTGCTGAGGGTGTAGAACACTGTCCCTATAAGAAAAGGCTTCCAGGATTATTGATTCTGTCACCTTTCCCAGGGCTCAAGATGAAGCCTGCAGTTCCCTCCTCACTGTAGGGAGTACCATTGGCTTTTTTCCTAGTATTTTAGCCAGTCAACATGACTTTTCGAAGATAACTGAGTGGACTTGCAAAGAAAGTATCCAACTCCTTCAGCACCTGGAAGTGCATCCCATCAGGTCCCTTTACACACAGTTAAGATCAATAAAAAATGGAAATACTCAAACCAAATTTTACCTGTGACATTAACTCTGTCACCTGGCTGAACTTTATCAACAAGGTCATTGTGAGCAAAGAGTGCCACTGTATGCGGGGTCTGTCCAGCTGGCATATCTTCAGGAGACTCCTGCAGTTTAATCTAGCAAAAACACCATTTAAGTTGCAGTTTCAAAAAAAGCAGAGCTTTTCCATAGAGCATACAACAGGATTTTGTATTAACAGAGTCTTCAGCATCATTTTCAATCAGGAACATTGCTTAAGAATAAAATATCCCCACCCAAACAGCAAAACTGATTACAAGAAATCTCATTATGAAAATGAGAATTCTGGTATTGCTACTGGCATGGATAAAATGCTGCTACAAGCAAGGCTCACCTAGTCTAGACAGAAGTGGACTGTATATAAAGTGGCTTCGATACAGAAACATTATATACTTAATTTCATCCTCCTAATGCATTTCTTCTCCAAAGTAGACTTTCACTAAGCTGTTTCACCCATTTCTATGTTCCAAAACACTTATTTTCAAAGCATTCAATCTCAAGACACATAACTAATGCTGTTGATGATTTTAGGAGGGTGGGGGAGCAAAACCTAGCAATTCTTCCATTCTAGCCACTACCTAAGCCAACATACCATCTGTTTGTCAGAGAACATGGATCTGTTATGAATCAGCGCCATACTGTGTGTTGTGTTACAGTTCTTGCACACTGATGGTTCAGCAATCCTGCCACGGTCGATTTCCACTCTGGTGGTGAAAGCGCAGACCTGGCATCTAAAGAATGCTTCCTGCATCTCAGGAATTAACTGGGAGCTTCTGATGACCATGCCACTGATGGTGATGAGTTGATCAATGTCTACAAAAACATAAGGACTCATGTCATGACCTCATACTCTTAAAATTCAAATACCATTCAAAATTTCACATTACATCGTTTTTAGGCAGAAGCTAGACAGACAGGTTACTACTATTTTGTTCAAGCAAAAAGAATAAATGCACAATATAAATACTCTAATTTACAGGAGTATGTATACAAAAGAAAGAATCCTTTGCACTTCCAGAACTAATAACACAAGTGGTTGATGATAGGAAATATATCCTTTATTGATAGGTTATTCCACATTTGGGCTCTAAAGCATTTTCTTCTGAATGGAAGACATGAATGGAAGATACTGGTCTGGATGGACCACAAGTACAGTTTTATATAGTCTTAATCTTGTCATATTCACTAAGTTTATGGAAATCTTTAAGATTCTTTTCTAGCATCTTAAGCAAAAAGTTTACCTTCAGGGTTTAGATTTCTCATATTCCTGGTCTTCAGTGCGTTATATGGCCTTACTTGAATTTGATGCTCTAGTATTGAATCAGGGTAACGATCAAAAAAGATCTCATTGGCAGCCATGTCAAATGTTGGGATAACTTCCTGTATTAGAAACAGCTTACATGTTAGATCACAGAATGAAGTAATTATGCATAAAGAATTCTGTGTGCTGCTGATCAGCCAGTAATGATTAAAGTTACACCATTTTCCTACGTAACACAAAACATGCTATTTGGGTCAGATTTATTTATTCATTCACTTGAGTATTGCAAGGAGCGGAAGCACAGAACTCTGACCATTGCAGTTCACCAGCTAACTTTGCATGCAGGAGGTACTCACTGTTTCTATGATCATCTGCTATGAAACAAGACATCTTATATTCAGTAAAATAAAGTAGCCACTGAGATCGCACTGAAGACACACAGTATGCACACACTGCATTTAAACAAGCATTTTAAACCCCAGAAATATGAAAGAACCACCTGAGAGCCAGAAAACAAGTGCACTACCTCACCTGAGGATAGCAGATCAGTTGCCTGTAGAGATTTTCATCAAATGATCTTAGATGGTCACAATTTACATTCAGGAATGGTTCCCCAACCATATTAATCTGTAAGGGAGTTAGGAAATCTTTAGCTCGATGGCATGCAAGACTGAAAAAAGAAAAGCTGAATTACTCCATTACAAGTACCTCTTGGAGTCGTTGCATATAGCGTGGCTCATTAAGATCCAGGCCAATGTCTTCATCCTCTTTATCCAGTGGATCGATAAAGCGCTGGAGAAATCTCTGAATGTCAGAGGTAAAAGAAAGACATGAAAAATTAGCAGAATTTAGTAGCACAAACATCTCCTTTGTACTAGATACAACTAGTATTTGTTTAAATCAAACTAGCTTTTCATTTTAAAAAAGGGAAGAAACAAAACCCACCTGGAATTTTTCTTTGCATGAGGCCACATTAACATCTGTTCCCCAAATAACAAGCTTTTGTCCAAGAGATTGCTCGGTTGCTACTATGTCTTCAGCCAGCTGCATGGAAACAAATTAAGCATATACAAATATTTATATGTTCAAAAAGAAGTTGTCAGATACAAGAGGTGAGACATCCACCTACCCCATCTGAGTGCAAATCCACTTGTCTGGCTTTCCGGACAGACCCCAGATCCGGCCTCTGCCTGACTGGAGTTCCTCGTGCACCACTTCGTGGGGTGCCCTCTACCCTGGAGCTGGGTGTGCCGTAAGTCAGAGGTGAACTGATGTCAAAGTCAAGAGGAATGGCTATAAAAGGAAATGGTTTCTAATGATTATTGAGACATTTGACATCTACAGCAGACTAAAATTCAGCCCCTGCATTTGTCTCATTGGTTCTGCAACTCTGTCATAAAATGAGTAGTCTCAGTCAAGCACAGTGTTCTGTCAAAACACACAATAAAGATGTTGCCAGTCTCCCTAGAACTTTTCTTTGTATTAACAGCTCTTCTCAAAGATCCCAAGTTCAAATAAAGTTTCCCTAGAAAACTTTACAGCAGTACTGCATTTTAAAACTACACTGGAGTTCAAGCATAAAAACATACAGAATTGTAGATGGAACACTTTTTTTAGTATTTTGGGGGTGGTAGAGCAAGTGACACAATTATCAGTTACTGGAATTAAAAACAACCCTATCTTTAAATGCAAGAAAGGCTTTCTATGGCAAAGAAAGCTTCTGCGTTAGCAGTTTTAATACTTTCTATAAATAAAATTTAAAAATTAATGTACATTCCCTGATACATTCCAACGCTAACTGGAAGCTACAACAGAGACCTGCACCCCAGACACTGACTGCACTCCTGCAGTGTACAAAATTCAATTGAGAAACAAGAGACAACGCTCATGTTCTTCAGCCGGCTCAGGCCCAGCGCTGGCTGGCCCCAGGGCACGCAGGGGTCCCGGGGCTGCATCCCCGGGCCCGCACATCCCGGGCCGGCCCAGCCGCAGCGTACCGGAGTGGCGGAACTGCGGCGGGCTGGAGAACAGCGCGTCGGCGGCGCCGGGGCTCTGCGCGTCGGCGGGCGGGGACGTGGGCATGGGCTGCAGGTCCCCGGTGGAGGTGGAATCGTCCGTCCGACGCTTCTGGGAAGGCGGAGAGCGAGCATCTTGCGCTGCGAGAGACAAGCGGAGCCGGAGTTACAACAGCCAGGCCGCCGCACCAGGCGGACCGAGGCGGGGGATGGGAGAGCATCCCCGGGGCGGGGGAACCCACCCCGCCGGCCCCTTCCCAAGGCAGCACTTACGAGTCGGGGGGTTGCTGCCCCGGCCGCGCTTGCCCCGTCGGCGGCTGGGAGTGGAGGCTGGCGACGACATGGCGCTGCTGCGGCTCCAGCTGCGGTTCTACCTGGGGGCAGGGGGTCGGCGAGAAGAATGAGCACGGCGGGCGCTCCGCTGCCGGCCAAGCCCTGCCCTGCCCTGCCCGGCGGGTTCCCGTCCCTTGGCTCCCCTGGGCAGCCGCGACCCCGGCCCGCAGCCACCTGCACAGCCCCGCGAACACCGCCACACTCCGCGCCAAAGCCAGCGGCGTGCGCGCGCTCTCCCGGGCTTTCTGGCCAATGGCGAGGCGCGACCGTAACGGGAACGCCCAACGAAGGCAGAAAGGGGGGATGCGGAACCGAGGGGGAAAGGAGGAAGTAGATGAAACCTCTGGATCCCCGAAGTGAGGGTCGCGCCTCGCTCGACCTGCTACACTAGAGAAAGAATTATAATGCAGGTTGCTACTTGTGATACAGACAGGGGCTGCCCCCAGTAATGGCACATCGCCGCCCCCCCCGCAACCTAGCGTGGAGCCGCCCGCACCGTACCGAATTTCGCGGCAAAACCAGGGCTGTAGGCGGGCGTGGGGAGGTTGGAGCGGCCCATTCTCAGAGGAGGGGGGAACCGCTGCTGTGTGCAGCATTGCTGCCCAGTTCTGGGCTCCCAGGTACAGCAGAGACCTGGAGCTCCTGGAGCGGGTCCAGCGAAGGGCAATAAAGATGGTTAAGGGACTGGAGCGTCTCTCTGATGAGGAAAGGCTGAGGGAGCTGGGCCTGTACAGTCTCGAGAAGAGACGACTGAGAGGGGACCTCGTCAATGCCTCTCAGTATCTGTAGCGAAGGTGCCAAGAGGATGGAGCCAGGCTCTTCTCGGTGGTGCCAAGCAGCAGGACAAGAGGCAATGGGCAGAAACTGATGCACAGAAAGTTACACCTAAATGTGAGGCAGAATTTTACTATGCACTGACCGAGCACTGGAACAGTTTGCCCAGAGAGGGTGTGGAATCTCTTACTGGAGATAATGAGGGACTGTCTGGATGCAGCCCTGTGCCGTGTGCCTGCTAGAGCAGGGAGGCTGGAGCAGATGGCCCACTGTGGTCCCTTCCAGCCTCATCCACTCTGTCATTCTGTGTGTGCAAGTCCTGAGCCCATCCTGAGACGAGAGACATAAAAGCCGAAACGCTCTTCCCTGCCGCCGGCCCTTACTCCGCCGGGAATGGCCCGGCGGAGCCCTGCTCCCGCCCCGCGGGGGCGTTGGGAGCGGCGGGAGGCGGGCCCTTCCCGCGCCGCGGGCCCGTGCGGCATGGCGGGGGTGCAGCGCTGCCTGCTCCAGCTGCACCGCTGCCTGCAGCCCGGCGACGCGGGCGGCAGCGCCCTGCACGCATACAGCCTGCTCCGCAGCCTGGCCGAGACCTGCGTGGCCAGCCTGGCCAGCGGCGAGCAGGGTGCGGGCCCGGCCCGGCGGGGGGAGCTGAGCGGGGCCGGGCAGGGCTCGGTGGCGGCGGGACCCGCGCCCCGGGCCGGGGCTCCTGCGGGGCGGCTGCGCTGCCCGCTCTGTGTCACTGGGGAAGGATTCCCGGGGAGCGGGGTGTCCTCCTGCCGCAGATAACCATTCACCGGGGTAAAAGCTGCCCCGAGGCTGGCTCTCCTCGGCCCTGGGCGGGGCCAGGCTCCGGTGCGAGGGCAGCGGCTCAGGGCCGGGCCCCAGGCCGTGGGGGAGGTCAGGGGCACCCGCACTTCGTTGTGGTTTTCTGGGGCCGAGCGTCAGTCGTGCCCAAGGCTTTTGCACCAGGGGTGGGCTGGGTGGTGAGCGGGATCCAACCAGCTGATGGTTCCTTGCCTCCCCGCAGCGCTGCACCTGTCCCTGGTGTTTTCCCAGGAGCATGGCTTACTCCTCTTTATCCACAGGTCCCTCACCATCGAGGAGGTAAGTTGGCAAACTTTAAAGTAGTGTTTCGGTAGTGCTATATGTGCAACGTGTTACACATTTCAAAATATTTTTTTCTTTTGACTTTTCAGTTTCGAGATTGCAGGGATGAAGCGTTGAAGTTTCTTAGTGTCTTTATGGAAAAAGTTGGTGATAAAATTCATCCTTATGCCTGTAATATTAAGGTAGGTAAATGAAAATTCTTTCCTAGAAGTGTTTTTGTCAGATAGTTTAAACTAGTCTGGTGGGTGTCATGTCATAACATTCATAGCTGTACTTCACTCCTCCCAGTCAGCCTTGCCCATCTCTAGTGTTCCTGTTAGAGCTGAAATAATTTTAACTTTTTTTTTTTTTTTTACATATACTGCAATTCATACCACAGAGCAGTGTGGAATTGTTTGTCCAGCTGTAGACTTAATTTTATTATCTTTTCTTTATAGAACATAGTAGGTAATGGTTTTGAAAATCAGTTATTTTAATTGGAGATAGTAGCTTCTAATTTATACAAACTGAAGTTGCCATTTAAATGTAAAATTTTAAATATTTCTATGGGGTTAATTTTAATTATAATTTTTAAAAAAATAACCTGAGAAGTTGTTACTTTTGCAATATATGCACAAATTGGTGGTAACTACAATACCTGAGGTTACTGGAGTCTGGATGGCTGAACATCTATGTTGACTGCACCTCTGAAGTTTCTGATCATAAATTAGTAGCTACTTATTTTAAGGACTGATAGTACTGAGGTAGAAAATCTGCTCTGTGCAAATTTTACTGCAGAAACTGCCATTTCTTTGCTTGATTTGGAGTTTGTTTTTATGTCAGACAGTGCTGCAGTATTGTCAGTGAAGTCATTTCCAGGACTAGATATTATTTCAGTCTTTTTAGAAAACCTTAACCTTAAGAAGCAGATACTTTAAGAGGTAGAAGAAAATGTCATCTTTGAATTTCCATCTTTACTTACAAGTATTGTTATCTTAATTTTCTTTTCTGTGTAGCAAACTTGTCTTAGTGTCTATACAAAAGAGAGAGCAGCAAAATGTAAAATCTCAGCACTGGAACTTCTGATTAAGGTAAAATGCATTTTATAAATCTCTCTTGTTTCTAGAAAAGAAGTAGAAAACCTGCTGTATTACTATAGTTACACTGTATCATGCAGAAAATCTGTATCAGAGAGTTGCAGACTAAGCTGAGTTGGAAGGGATCCACAAGATTGTTGAGTCCAACTCTGGTCCTGCACAGCATCGTCCCCAAAATCACACCACGTGCCTGAGAGCGTTGTCCAGACATTTCCTGAACGGTTGTCAGGTGTGGTGTTGTGACCACTTCCCTGGGGAGCCTGTTCCAGTGCCCAACCACCCTTTGGGTGGAGAACTGTTTTCTGGATATCCAACTTACACTTCCCCTTTCACAGCTTCAGGCTGTTCCCTTGGGTCCTGTCACTGCTCACCAAAGAGAAGAGATCGGTGTCTGCCCCTCCTCTTCCTCTTGCAAGGAAGTTGTAGTCTGACGTAGCAAGAGAAGAGTGATAGCTAATATTGAGATGTTAAAAAAATGTTTTAACGACAGATTGTCTTCAGTATTCTCTAGCAGGTTGCTTAGGTGTGGGCATGTCATTCCTTCATTTGTCAGAGCAAGACACAATTGTTTTGGGGGCAGTTGCAGACCTCTCTCAGTTTATTACGGTTATTTAAGGAGATATTTTGCTGTTCAATTGCAGTCTTGTTTCAAAATACTATGTATTGTATATGCTATTATAATATAAGATAATATATTTGGAAAATGTGGAGTAGGAGGACTTTTTTTTTCCAGAAGTTTAGTTGCTGTGTGAGACAGTAGTTCCTTTGAACACATTTAGACCTTTATTTTGTAAATGCTTTTGTGCCTACTTAGGTTTGTTTATGAGAAACAAAACTCCCTTCTGAGTTATTCTGAGTTCTGTGAGTTGGATTGGCTTTATATTAGCCAATCTGCTTGGGAGAGAAGAAATGCAATATGGTAAAAGCTACTGCAGACTTTCTGAGCCTGTGCTCTAGTGGAGTTCATATGTATAAATCATATTGTATAAAGCTTTCACGTAGATGATCTATTTGTAATATGTATACAATAAATTAAAAGTTGTAAATTCTTAATTTATGCAGATACAGGAATGTAGTGTAGTTAAAGTTGATTGCATGCCATTACTCTTCTTTGGACAAGTCACCTTAGATCTCTTTCATGGAATAGCATATTTGCTTACTTAAGCTGAACTTGCCTGTATGAACTGTTTTTATTTAGACTGAGTAATATTGGGGCATTGATCTGAATGTTTTCTTTTTTTTTTTTTTAATCCATCTTAGTTGCTTCACAGTTTACAACGTTCCTGTCTGATGGAAGAAATGAAAGTTAGAGAGATATTTAATAAATTTTATGAGGAGCTTGCTGCAAAAAGTAGAATTCCTGACACAGGTAGGCCTTAGTTTTTCTTTGATTGTCCACCTATACTCAACACTGGTGAGGCTGCACCTCAAATCTTGTGTTCAGTTCTGGGCCCCTCAATACAAGAAGGACTTTGGGGGATTGGAGTGAGTCCAGAAAAGGGCAACAGAGCTGGGGAAGGGTTTGGAGCCCAAGTCCTGTGAGGAGCAGCTGAGGGAGCTGGGCATGTTTAGCCTGGAGAAAAGGAAGCTCAGGGAAGCCCTTACTGCTCTCTGCAGCCACCTGAAAGAAGGCTGTAGCCATGTGGGGGTTGGTCTCCCAGGTAACAAGTGACAGGACAAGAGGAAAGGACTTCAGGCTGCACCAGGGGAGGTTTACTTTGGATATTAGGAAGCATTTCTTCACAGAAAGGACTGTCAATCATTGGAACAGGCTTCCAGGGAAGTGGTGGAGTCACCATTGCTGAACATGTATAGAGGATGTGTAGATGTGACACCTGGGGACGTGTTTCAGTGATGAGACCTGGCAGTGTTGGGTTAATGGTTGAACTTGATCATCTTAGAGATCTGTTCCAACCTAAACAATTCTATTATGATTCTAAAGGTCTTTGTTATCTTATTCCAAACCTGGCTAGTGTTGTCCTCAAAGCTGCAGTTTTAGTGTGATAGTTCCTGCATTGGTCACCTCTAATGTGAGCTCATCAGTTCTGCCTTGCCTGATTGTATTATTTATGGCATATTAGTATGAGCTGCAATTTGATCATTATGGCTAGATACTTCTGCAATCTTGTCTTTACAGGTCTCATAAAATTTGTGCCTACATAGAATCCTTCACTCTTAATTCAAGCCTAGAAACTTCTGCTAGCTGTTGGTCTTAACAAGTGCTTCCTCAGTGTATGTGGCCTTTAAATTAGTCATCTGAGCCCTGTTTAAAAATAGTAAATATGTTTAACTTCCTGATGTGAGAGGAGGATGCATCTCACATTGTAGGATATGGCTACAAATATATGTGTGTATGTATGTATGTGTGTGTATATATATATGTGTATATATATATATATATATATATATATGTATAAAGATGTTTGCTCCACACTTTAATAAGCAATGATATTGTTAGGGATGATTTTCTCATGGTTGCAAGTTAATAGGAATTGCACTGGAAATGCCAAAAGCAATTATTTCAGTAATTGAGATTTAATAATATTAAAAATTACTTTCTAGTATTGGAAAAGATTTATGAGCTTTTGGGAGTTTTGGGAGAAGTCCAGCCTAGTGACATGATTAACAACTCTGAAAAACTATTCCGAGCTTATTTGAGAGAGCTTAGAACACAGGTATGATTGGAATTTCTTTCCATTCTTTGGGGTTTTTTTGCTTTGGTTTTCTTTTTGCATTGCTTTGTTTTTGGGGCTTTTTTTTGTCCTTTGAAATGTATACCACTGGCTGTTGGAATACTACTGTGGCTAGTACAATTTGTAGGGATCTAGCTGAACAATCATAAGTTCTATTGAAAGACTAAAGTTGTGTTCTCTGGCTCTGAGAAACTTTTTAAGTGCAAATTCACCAAATGAAAACTCAGCAAATGGAAATTCACCAAATGAACTAATTCACTGTGTGCAAAAATGGCGTGTGATGATCATTCCCCAAGAAATGTTACCTTGCCATGCACTGGTAGTTTCTGATTTGTTCTGTACTGGCTGCACAGTTCTTGCACATGAGGTGAACATCATATTTCTGCTGAACTTTCATATTTCTGAATTCTTAAAATTTCAAAACATTACTGTATTTTATCTAAATTTTGGTATTGCTGGTCTTGGTGGAACATTTCCATGTTTTTCAAATGACCTCCCGTGCTTCCCTCCAAATGATGTGACACTTAGGAGTAAAGATGTTTCTGTGGAGTTGTTTCATAGAGTTGGGTTCTGATATATCTATTAAGTTGAAGTAAGTTCTTTACCTACACTTCTAGGAACTGGAAAGCCTTGGTGTAAATTCATCTTAGCTTGAGGGTATTTTATTCTTTTCAGATGACATCTGCTACAAGGGCACCCAAGCTACCTCTTGTAACAGGATGTCTGAGGGGACTGGTTGCACTCATGTATAACTTCACCAAATCTGTGGATGAAGGTATGTTCTTTTTCTGTGAGAAAGTCAGTGGCACGTTCTGATACTGTTTTACAGTTGTACATTTAATTATTACACAGGCAAAAAGTAGCACCATTTCTGTGTGTAAATTCAGAATTTAAATTTTCCTGTTAGTAGATGATTTATGCAAAATACACACTCACACAGTCCTTGTAATCTGTCTTTGTGTGAAGTGGCTTCATCAGTGTTTTTCTATATGTAAATCTTTGAAGTGCTATTTTCTGACCACATATTGGGCAGCTGTGAGAGTCACATCGAAGCTGGAATGCAGGTTGTATAGAGATGTTTTTCTTAATAGTCTTCTTAAACATGGATATTCAGAAAAAACAGCTAACACAGATGTACAATTTTTCTTTTAAATTCAAGAGTATTTCAGGAAAAAAATGTCTCTGTCTCTTAAAATGAGATTTCCAATATCACTGCTTCATACCAAGCATTGATAAAAATGTCTTAGTCTTCACTCTGCCTACTGTACATCAGTAGTGAAATACTCACTGTTGGATTGTTTCACAGATCCTCAGACTGCAAAGGAGATTTTTGATTTTGCAATGAAGGCAATCAACCCACAGGTAAGTCTGCTATGTGTTAACTGTTCTGCATAAATAAATCAGCCCTGATGAAGAGTAAATCATAGTGATAAACCTTTTCTGGTATTACAGGTTGATCAGAAGAGATATGCAGTACCTCTAGGTAAGATGTAAACTATTTCCATTCATGCTGAGGTGGATACTGTCTTTTGTCTGGAATTGTTTATTCTTTACTGGATGTGTTCAGATGTCTCTAGTCTTCAATCTTCTAAGCTGGCTGGGGGGGAGCTGCTGTACTTCAAATTGGAATATAGAGTTTAACATGTATTTGGTTAAACTAGTCAAGGTCTAATCAGCTTATGAACAGCAGCATTATACTGGATGTCATTTGCCCCTCTGAAGCTGTACAAAACTGTGATATGAGAAAGAAATGGTAAAAATAAGAGGAGTGTAGCTAATTAGGAGAAAAGAGGTGTGACAGTGGATTTAGTTAAAAAAGATAAGGAGAGAAATTTCACTGGAAGAAGGAGAAAAAAAATGGGGGGAAAATTGGAAGATTAGAAATTGGCCCGTGAAATGTGAGTGGCTTATGCAGAAATTGCAAAAATGCAAGGTTTGAGTATTAGGCCCATGGTAACTGTGAGAGGTAAAATCCTCTTTAAAGGTAGTCTGTCATTTCCCCAATTAATTCATTAAGTATCTTGAAATTGCATTTATGTGTATATTTGGAATAATGAAATTACTTATAATGTGAATTCTTTATTTGTCTGCATGGCAGTTTGACAGAAGAGGGGACTTGTACATGTGTCCTGACAACAGAAACCAGGTCCTTCTGGATTGTGCAATCAAGTATTTTTATTTATAACCACCGAAGTCCCTTTCTTTTTCAATAGTAGAGTAAATTACATCAGAACTCAGCTGTGTGTTCTATGATGGTGTACATTTAAAAAGAGGATTTTGGAAGGTTGTTTTTATGCTTAAGTTCTTAATGCTTGGGTACTGATACTGTAGAGTATCAGTAGAGACTAGAGGAATACATTTTATATCCTCTGGTCACTTGTAGTTCTGCCTACCTAAAGTCATAAGGTGGACTTTCACAGTCTGGGCTGGTTGTGTAAAATGTACTGTAAGTCTGGTTTTTAATGAGAATTGTTTTTAAATTGCAGCTGGGTTGCAGTTGTTCAGCTGGCACTCTGCTCAGTTTGGATCCTTGCTCCTGGACAACTATGTGTCCCTCTATGAAGTGATGTGCAGATGGTGTGGCCACACGCATCCGGAGCTGAAGAAAGCCAGCTATTCTGCATTGGATTCTTTCCTTAAGCAGGTGTGGTAGCTTCACTGGGATCTCCAAGTCTAAAGCAAAATTAAATTTCTTTAAATAGTGGGAATATTTGGTGCTTGGAAGTTCAATTAATCTATTTAATTTAGTCTATTATTTAGTGCTTTGTATTACAAGCTAGATATCTTCTAAGACTTACTATCATTTTTTGGGAAATGCTGGAATGTTTATATCTGTTTTACAGATTTCTGTAATGGTGGCTAAAGATGCAGTGCTACACAAGAGCAAATTGCAGTTCTTCATGGAGCAGTTCTATGGAACCATCAGGAGGATGGATTCGAGCAGCAAGGAGCTGTCCATCGCCATTCGCGGATATGGGCTTTTTGCATCAGTATGTGCAGAGGATTTATTCTGGTGAAGGAGCTTACTGAAAGCATGTAAAGCTAGGGTTCATAAGCCATGCATTTTACAATTTTACACAGCTCTTCTAATAGGGAATGCTCCTGCTTGTGGACTTAGTGTTGGACTTAATTACTTACACTGCAAAATACCTTTGGGATGAAAATTTTCAAATGTATACTGAATCTAGTGGGAGATCTTGCATCATTGATTTGTAGTTGTAGCTAGTTCCTGTGCACAAGTTCTGAAGTGGAAAAACAGGAGCTTCATATACAGCTGTCACAAAATTTCAGGATGTGCTTAATTGCCCAGGTATAGGGAATACCTTGTTGTCTCTCTGCATTTAAATGGTAGAATCCAGGCTTCACTCTGAAAGTAGTTCAGAGATTCTTACAGAGCTTACTCAATCAGCTAAAAGGCACTGCTGACTGCTGGACAGTAGGAGGTGATTTGTGAAACAAACACAAAGTAAAGTACAAAAAGAAGCAACAAACAAAACCATGCTTACATACCAATGTGGATGGCAGATATGTATGTCAGGAAGCACCATTAGGAGCAGCTTACACTTTCTGTCAGCAGTCAATTAAAATGGGAGTATAACAATCAAGTTCAATAAAGAAAGGGTGGTATTTATGTATTAGCAGCCTCTGTGCTTGATGGTGGTACCACAACATTTATATAATAAAAGTCTAGACTGGCGCTTTTTTTTTTTTTGTCTCTCTCAAAGCAAAATTTAGGTTAAATGATCTCAAACTTTATTTAGAGAAGTTTAGGAATTGCATTAGAGTAGCGGGTTATTAGCTGAATCCTCTTTTTGCTACCTTTTGAGTAGAGTGCATTTGTTTGTAAAATTTTCATGTGCTTTGTTCAAACCTAGGCTTCTTCTGTGATATGAGGTAGAAGGGAATTGAGTTCAAGGTATTTGTTCCCAAAAAATTAAGCATTTTAAATTATAAAGTTGAAAGAACTGTATTAAAAACATCTATTGTGGAATGCAAGAACTTAAAATTGTACCATGTAAATATAGAGATAGGATAATACTGCAAATTTTAACAAATTTAATGCTCCAGTACCTATAAATATCTAATATGTTAAGACATATTAATAGTTGTTACTGTGTTTTAGTTAAATCTTGGCCAAGCATCAGATACTGGGTTGTGAGGAAGAAGAGTCTTGGTGCTGCTGCAAGTTGTGACTGTAGCACTGAACTTGTGTTCATGCTTGGTTCAGTTTTAAGGCACAATATTTCTTTAATTGCTGAAATAATTTTAAAATATTACTTGAAGTTCTGCAAGTGATAACTGGATAGCCTTAATTTTGTCAGCATGTTTTTAGACAGACTTTAGGCTGTCTTTAGACTTTGGACTTTCAACTTGTAGGCCAACAGCCATATTTCACTGTTACGTAAATCAGTCCATTCTTTGCCATGGTCAGTTCCCTACCACAGTTCTTGCCTTTGACCTGGTTCCTGTCCACAAGGACTTGTTTCTGACCTAGTTTATGCTGTGATTTACAAATCATTCTATAGAAATCTTTAAGCTTTGTTGCAAACCCTCTGTTACTCTTTGGGATACTTTCCACTTGTTCAATAGTTTAGGAATAGTCTTTATAGGTTCTGTTTTTACAGGACCTATAACAATAAAAGTTCAGAATTTGGGCTGCTCAGTTAAGTATTAACTAGTAGTAACCTGTCAGTGATAACCAGTTAAGCTACATTAAGGTGAGCCACTTATTACTTTAATGCAGCCAATTCAAAATATAAGTGAATCTAAGCATCCATAATACAATATTTAAGATATTTACAGCCAAACTCCCATGTTTTTCAGTCTGAATATGAATTCATATTACTGAAAGTTCAAGTACTTTTACAATAAGTTACACTGCATTAATGAACTATTATTATACTCCATGTCAGGTACTGTGTTTCTCATACATGTAGTTGTTTCAGGTGTATTTGAGTTTCTGGAAAAAACTCAAATATTATTCTTGTTATGGTTCAGTGAAGATGTGGCTGGGTTTTAGTGCTACAGCATGCATTTATTTGCTCAGCTCAACAAAATTGCCAAACCAGGTTTTTGTTTTCTCTCTGTAAGCCCTGTAAAGCTATCCATCCTGAGGATGTGGACAACATGTATGTGGAGCTCCTTCAGCGTTGTAAGCAAATGTTCCTCACAGAAGCAGAAACAATAGATGACCATCTGTATCAGCTACCAAGTTTCCTCCAGTCCATTGCAAGTGTGATATTCCATTTAGATACAGTAAGTGGAGTATTTAAAGTACCACCTAATTATTTCATGCAGTTGCAGATGTGTGAGGAGGTAGTAGCTGTGAATCTACTTATGGTAAAAGATGTTTATTTAAATGAAATGTAATGACATCTAGCCCCTAGGGGATGGGAAGAATATCAGGAGAATGCTGTAATGGATTTTATTTGAATAAAGAAAATGCACTGAATATGCTAAATAAAATGCTACAGTGCATTGAAATGAAAACCATGATAGGCAAATATGAATATGTTTTATTTATTTTATGTTTTTTATTCGGACATAGCCATAACCTTTTTGTGTTTGTTCACTCTGCTGCTGCTTTGCCTTTTGGTGCTGATACTTAGCATGTTCTCTGAGACTGGTGCTTTGATGCTGCTATGATATTATGCTGTCTGTTTAAATGAGGGCTTTCTGGATCTTGTCTGGAGCTGTGAAGTAAGATTGGGGCATATATTTTTTATTCAGATGCTTATGGATAAACAGATTATAATGCTGTTACTGTTGTTTATTTAAATTGGTACTTTTCTGGTAAGCTTAAAACTAGATTCACTGAAGCACTAATCTGTTTCCATAACGTGGTCCAGGAAGCTTTCTTACTCTGATTGTTCAGTTTTATTTAGGGAGGGTTTTGTTGTTGTAGTTGTTGCTTTTTGTTTGTTTCTTTGTTTGGGGTTTTTGTGTGTCTGAAATGAAGTCACTTGCTAACTCTCTTCTTGTTCTCAGAGCAGATCATGATGCAAGCTCTTGTAACAAAGTAACATGCTGAAATAATTTCACATAATATGCATAATGGATGCTTTGTTTTTCTTTATTCTAGGTTCCTGAGGTGTACACTCCAGTTCTTGAACATCTCGTTGTGCTGCAGATCAACAGCTTTCCACAGTACAGTGAAAAAATGCAGCTGGTCTGTTGCAAATCTATAATAAAGGTGTTTTTGTCTCTCTCAGGAAAAGGTCCAGTTCTCTGGAGCTTTATTAGCACTGTGGGTGAGTCTGTGCTACTAACTTCTTTGGAGTTTTTTGGGAGCATGGGTTTTTTTTCTTTTGATTGGTTTTTTTTTTTTCCTAAATTGCATAACTGATTCTAGGAGAGAAATGTGAAATAGCCATTCAGGATCAAAAATGAAGCTTGTCCTGTTCTCTAATAATGGAGGTTGAGTGTTTTCATGGTGATATTTTTCAATATCCACCATTAAATAACTTCAGGAATGCATTTAACAATCGTATTGGATAACAAAGTGTGTATGATTTAGGGCAGGAGGAATACATGTTTGTGATAAAACTTGCATTCCTGCTCTAAAGAATTAGGAGAAGAAAGGGATTTCATAGGAAATCATAGGACATTTGTTCAGTGTCCTTTCAGTTACACCTAAAAATGGCACAGAAAATAAGATAAGTGTTATCTCTATTAGAAATGCAATTTTTTTTGTGTTCTGGAAGTTTTAAATAGTAAAATTCCAAATATGAAGTTAGATATAGTTCTGTGAATGCAACACTGGATGTGTCAGCATTGGTAACTCACAGTTCTAGTAGTCTCAAGCTAACATTTCTTTTCAATGATTTTCAAAAATTATTTCTTATTTCTTTCAACTATTTATCGTGGCTTTTCTCTATTGCTGGGGCATTTTTATTGTTCCCATGTTCTTGAGTTGGGAAGTGGTACACCCAAGTACTATGTTGATCTTAAGTCCATTAACATAATTGGGGGTTGTTGCCTTTTCAATAAGGGCATTATGGGTGATGGCTTTGGTTGTCATTCAGAATCAGGAAAAAGTCAAAGCAGTATTGAAAAAAAGTAGTAAGAAGCAAGTTCAGGATTGGTTGCCTGTGGAACATCCTAGAGTCAATAGGCTCTGATTTGAGCTATTTCGTCCTTAAAGGAAAAAATCTGTGTTCTTTTGTTCTCGCTTTCCATGACAGAATACAGAAAACTGATTTGTTTCATTGTTAATATAGTGAGTGATACGAATGCCATGCTTTTTAAATCTATTCAGGCAATTTTGTTTTTTGTTTGTTTCAGTGCATCAGGGATTAATCAGAATTTTCTCCAAGCCAATCACATTTTCAAAGGTAAAATGACTGTTTAAACATATTTATTTCATTTAAATTCCTGGGGCATACATTGCATTCCAGTTCTTGACAACCTAACCCAGTAAACAATGGAATGCCCAAAGAAGCAAAAATAGTACTATCCATTTTCTTATTAGTCCATTAGTGTTATTAGTTATTGGCTCATTTGTTGTTAAGTCTTTCATCCCCACCTCTGCTCAGCACAGTGTAGATGTGCCTCTTGTGCTGGATAAAGAAAATTACAGGAAATAGGCTTCTGTTTGTTCAGGTTGTCTGTAATAAAGTAGGTTGTAATTAAAGTTATCCAGCTTTCTTCCAGGTTAAATTTTGGCCATTTTAAATGTTACTGAATGCTTGTGTTAAGCAAGGGTGTTAAAGCTTTTTAATCTTGTGCAGCCAAGTAACTATAGAATTTCTCAAATAATTGAGCACTAGGAGAACAACCTTAGTTTTTTTGAGTATTTTTGGAACAAGGTGGTAGTTTTGTGCTCTTTTCAGATTGATGGAGAACACTAAACATTCCATGTTTCTACCTGCAGCAGTAATGTTACATTATGTTGCATGGGTCAGGTAGTTCCATTGGCAGTTGTACTGGGATTTGACTGAGATGGAATTAATTTTTCCCATAGCAGCCCTCATGGAGCTGTGCTTGTATTTGTAACTGGAAATGTGTTGATAACACCACTAGTATTTTGGCTACTGCTGAGCAGCGCTGGCACAGCATCAAGGTGGCTCTCCAGCATTTTCCCCTCACCAAAAGACTGGGGGGACAAGGTCTTGGGAGGGCACAGAGCCAGGACAGCTGACTCAAACTGACCAAAGGGATATTCCATGCCATATGGTATCTGGTCAGCAAGAAAAGCTGGCAGAAAGGAGGAGGTGAGTGGCCGTGTTTAGGGTGTTTGTCTTCTGGAGCTTCTGCTCCATGTACCAAAACCCTACTTCCAAGGAAGTGGCTGGACATTGCCTCCTGATGGGAAGTAGAGAATAAGTCTTTTGTCATCTTTTGCTACTAAACTGCTTTTGTCTCGACCCGTGAGTTTTTTCCATCTTATTTTCCCCTTCCCAGTCCTGGTGAGGAGGAGAGTGGTAGAATGCCCTGGTGGGTATGCACCCTGGGTCAAACCACCAGAGCAGTGTGTCTGACAAACATTGTGTCCTTTCAGGATTTTTCTGTGAAAGAAACTTCTGGATCAGAAGAAGCCTTTGAAGCTGGAGAAGTTGGGACACAAAGATCAAAAGTACCAACTTATAAGGACTATCTGTACCTCTTTAGAAGTCTACTGAGCTGTGACACAATGAAGGTAAAGCATAGTTAACGTGGAAATACAAAATGAAACGGAAAATAAAACGTGATCCTGAGTCTTGCTGTCTTATAGCTGCTTTTCTAACTTCAGACTTCTTCCAAATGTCATGCTGTAGAAGGATTGTTTTCTGGTCTTAGTTGGATTTTATGGCTGATAAATTAATTAAACAGGGATTAATTTATGCTTCCATAGCTGAGAAACAACTAAAACTGGATTCTCTGAATTATTTAAATCTTAGTTTGTAAGTTAAAGAAATAATTTTCATTTGTGTTGAAATATGAACGTTTTTGTCCTACAAAGGAATGCGTTTTTGAAGATGCAAACTTCCTTACTGAAAATGCACAACTGCAATCCCTAAGTCGTGTCCTGTATGATGAATTTATAAAATCTGTTTTGAAGATTATTGAGAAATTGGACCTGACTGTTCAGAAGCTGGATATTAGTGAACAGGTGAGACCTGAGGACTTATCCATTAACTCCTGCTGTTGTAGGGGAACCAAAATCATATCCCTTGTTTTGTTTTCATTATGACTAGATAGCACCCTTTAGTGTCTTGAAGTAACATTTATCCTAGATAAAATGTTCTTCTTAATATCTCTGAATGTTGCATTGCAGTGTTAGGAGGTGGAAACATCAGAACCAATAGAAGTTCAATCTGTTACTTTAGACTTCCTACTCTGGAATCTACTGTTTTCTTTTTTTTGACTGGCTTTCTACTTAGAAGTAGGCATCTCTTATTTTTCCTTTACATTACTGATGTGTTAACTGTTAGTCCTTCATCTCACAGAGTACCTAATAACAGCTGGAAAAAGACAGACTGTTAATGTGGAAAAAAAAAATGTGTAAAGGTTTTCTGTGGTGTCACAGATCCAGTGTTCTTTCTTCAACATTTATTTTCAGGATGGAAGCACAGGTGACAGTGCTTTGGTTGGGCCTTCTTCTGACCCTGCTTCAAACCTTCAGCCAACAAAACCAATCGATTTTATTGCCTTTATAAATCTAGTGGAATTCTGCAGGTATTTATATGTTTTTATACATATATATGATTTTCTTATACATTTATATGTTTTTTTATTTTATGTGTTTTATATGTAATTTGAAAGTTACAAAGTGGTTGGAAAAAGTTTGAGGTGAAATGTGTTTAAGATGCTTGTTTCTGGTCAGTTTGATAGGTCATATTTCAAAATGCACGAGAGGATTAGGAGGGAGACAGGAAGGGTTTTTCAGACACCTGGGCCATGGGTGAACATGTCAGCTCATCAGCTCAGGTTTTTTAGAAGAATACAAGAGACTGTCATTAGCATTCACTTTCATTATTTGGGTGTAGTTGTCATTCATTATATGTTATAACTTCTAGTATTATCCTGACCATGTATCCTAAATACTTCAGAGACCAGAGATACAGTCAGTCTTCATAGACCATTAAGGGGCATTAAGTGAAAGGTACAGCATTAGTTGCCTGTGGATGTCCAGTAATGGAATGTGATATATGAGGATGTGTGTTTGTATAAATTCAATGATGAGATAGTATAAGTAATAAATGGCTTTGCCCTCTAAAGCAAAATTAAAATCTTCCCACACTTGACTCAGGACGCAGCATGCATTTATTCTCTGTCTGTCTGCTGTTCTCTTACAGCAATATTTCTTTCTTGTACTGAGATGAAAGTTTTTTAAAAATAAAGTTTTGTATTTAATTACTTTTTTTCTTCTTTTTCCTTCTCTGTTTTCTGTGAATTGGTTTTAGGGAGATACTTCCAGAGAAACATGTGGAATACTTTCACCCGTGGGTATATTCCTTTGGTTATGAGCTTATTGTACATTCAACAAGACTACCTCTTATTAGTGGATTCTACAAGCTGCTCTCAGTTACAATGAAAATTGCCAAGAGAATAAAATACTTTGAGGTGAGATCTTTCACCCAGTGGAGGGGTAACGTGTTGTATTAATGACTGTACCATTCTTTATGTATAGTATTTTATTCCCTGTGGAAAACAGTTGATTGAAACTGTTACTGGGTTGTTTCAAATGTTTATAGCTTCATGTGCCTCCATAATTTGAAGCACTTTAATAGTCAAAATTTAGAGTAGAAGCCCAGTTTCTGAAGAGACACCATCCATGTGTAATCACAGAATCTCTGAATTGTTAGGGTTGGGAGGGACCTCTGGAATTCATCCAGTCCAACCCCTCCACCAAGGCAGTGTCACCTAGAGAAGGTGACACAGCAACTCATCAAGGTGTGTTTGGAATGTCTTCAGAGAGGGAGAGTCCACGACCTCCCTGGGCAGCCTGTCCCAGGACTCTTTCCAAAATCCTGAGCTGGGTGAACAGAGAGATGGGAGGTACCTTTGCAGTGCAGGTGGTATAAAAGATATTTTGGATAAAAACAATCTAACCAGAACAGCAGAGTCTTGTATGGGTTAATGGCTCAACTGCTGGGATGTATTCCTGCTCCACTCACTGATTTCACAGGGAATATGATGCCCCAGTGGTAGATGGACTAGCTGTGGTTTAGAAGCTGTTGGACTAAAACACGTGGGTGTGTATCCCAGCACAGAGCCCAGAGCTGTCCCTGCCACTGCTGCTGGTGGCACCAAGTGAAGCACATTTGGAAACTCTTTGGTGTAGATGCTTGTACTGTGAACACTGTTGTAAATTGTTTTCTTGTTACACCATCATTCTTGCCACCTGGACATCCACTGTTAGGGAAGTTTGGCTTTTTATGATTTGTTGCATGAGCAGAGAAAATTAAACCATTGAAAAGCTGCTTTGCAGACATATATCTCTTGTTTATTTGCTTGATATTTAATATATTCCAAAAAGTTGACCCTCAGTGAACCATATTAATGTTAATTTCTAACCTCTGAAAGATCAAAGATACATTTCAAGTTTTCACTGACACCAGTTTTGTATTGGACAGTGTGATGTATGTATTCTGAGTTGAACTGGTGGTTCATGTGATGTATTATCTGCTTTTTAATAGTATTGACTTCTGGTTTCTGTTTGGTAGGATGTCAGCCCCAGGAGCCTCACAAGGTGTCCTGAAGACCCAGAAAAGAGCTCTTGCTTTGCACTATTTGTAAAGTTTGGAAAAGAGGTAAGGAATGTTGCTCTCTAACTTTTTTTAGGCTAAATAAAAACATACGTGATTCAATCAATATTTCATCTTCAGAGAAATCTTACATACACAGCAGACATATTCTTGCTTTTTGAGCTGTGCAAAATAGTGAGGTTTTAAGATACTTTTTGGTCAGTTTTTCAATGTCAGAAGAGGTGTATTGATCACCAGTTAATATACAGTTGAGAAATAACAGTATAAATACTTCTGGTAACTGTCTGCAGGTGAATGAGATTCCAATATTAGGTTGGGCTTGTTTATTTTACATGGGTATTGATACAATTAAGTCAAGATTTCAAAATGTTTATGTTTGTTCTTGATCTATTTATCTCCATTTTAGGTTGCAGCAAAAATGAAGCAGTATAAAGATGAATTGTTGGCATCTTGTCTGATCTTTTTGCTCTCTTTACCACATGACATCATCATGCTTGATATCAAAGCATATATTCCTGCACTGCAGGTGAGTCAAAGTGATGTACAGCTAACACTTTTTTTTCACTAAGATATGTACAAACATTCTGTAGCAAAGTCAGTATTTAAGGTAACTATTAAGCTCTCTACAGTCTTCAGTAACATAGAATACAAATTCCTTGATTCTTTGGATAAAAAGTAAATTTTTGGAATTTGCTTTTGCACTGAGCAGACTTTCTTATTGCCTGTGTTGCAATATAAACATATCTCCTGTGCTGATCTTGAGTGAGATGCTAAACAGAGAAAAGTTACTGCAAATTAGTAAATGCTTTTAAATTTGTCTCTTTTACCATTAAGTAACACTAGTGAATAAATGTGAAAGGCTGATAGTTTTGTATTCCACACTTAGAATGCATTTAAGCTGGGCCTTAGCTGTACCCCAATGGCTGATCTGGGCCTGGATGCTTTGGAAGACTGGTCAGCTCACATCCCCAGACATATGATGCAACCCTATTACAAGGATGTCCTGCCTCTTCTTGATGGTTATTTGAAAAGCTCTACATCTACAGGTACATACATGCAAAAAATTGCTGGTCTTAAGGAAGAGAAGAATAATTTTTTTATAAAGATGTGGACATGCCATACCTTTTATTTATATTGTGCACTTTCTGTGTTTGGAACAACATAACTTCCCTTACACCCCAAAATGCACTTTTTTCTTAAACTAGGATTTACTTGCTTCTGCTGAACCATCAGTAATCATTGCCACTTTATTTATTATTTCTGTGTGATATGTCCTTTTTTTCCCTTAAATTAGTTTAGTTTTGCTAAGAGAGATATTTTCCTTAATAAAGATTTTAAGTGAAAAATAATTGTCACATTTAAAAAATAAAAATGTGCAAAACAAGAGTGTGTTTTTGTTTTTTTGGGTTTTTTTAATGAAACTATGAGTAGGTGCATGAGATGTTGGTACAATAAACTGGTGTTGATCTGCTGTTTTTTTTGTTCTTCAGTTGAATCCCAGAATAACTGGGAAGTAAGGAAACTTTCTCAAGCAGCCCAGAAAGGACGTAAAAAAATTGTGATACAGCGTATAAGAAAAGCAAAGACATTTTCAGTGGTAAGAACCCTCTTTATTTTAAGAGTTAAATGTTAATCCTTTCTTCCCACTGCTTCTTTTCCTTTTTTGCATGCATCCTTTTTTTTTTTTTTAATGAGGTCTAGTTCTGCCTTAGGTGAGTTTAATGAATTCCATTCTGCAGTCTGGTTCAAGCAGCTGTTACATCAGCACAGCTGGAAAGGTGTCATATTCTAGGGTGAGGATGGGAATTAAGCAAGGAAGGGAGACTGAAGAAATCCTTTTAAGTCAGTATCACTGCTAGACTGATACATTATGGAAACAAAAATTTGACTCCCAACACCCAAAATGAGGTCCCAGCTTAGCAGCTTTGCAGTAGGCAATACAGTTTTGTAAATGTTTAGCATTTGGGGGGTTTTTAATTGTCTTGTGGATAGGCTTACAGTCTTCAGAGGCCAAAATATGTATTACTTTGTCCAGTGGCCTCTCAAATGTAAGTGTAATTTTATTTGTATATTCCACTGCACAAACTAACTTGGAATAAACATGTTTTTAGATGTGACATCACTCCTGTATACAGAACTCTTTCCAACCTGGTTGTCTTTAAACATGATACTCCTGGAGTGAGTCCAGTAGAGAGCTACAAAGATGATTAGAGGACTGAGGCATCTCTTATGTGGAAAGGCTAAGGGATCACAGCTTGTTTAACCTGGAGAAGTGAAGACTGAGAGGAGACCTCATCAATATCTATTAATATCTGTAGGGAGGGTGTCAGGAGGATGGAGCCAGGCTCTTCTCAATGCCGAGCAGTAAGACAAGAGGCAATGGGCAGAAGCTGATGCTCAGGCAGTTTCATCTAATATGAGGAAGAACTTCTTTAGTGTGCACTGACCAAGCACTGGGACAGATTTCTCACTTTATGGAGTGTCCCTCACTGGAGTTATTCCAGAACTGTCTGGATGCAATCCTGTGCCTGTGCTCTAAGATGACCCTGCTTGAGAAGGGAGTTTAGACCAGATGAGCCACAGCAGCCCCTTCCAACCTTGGTCATTCTGTGATTCTGTGAAACAAAATTAGGTAATTTTGTATCCTGTACAAGCTGCTTCTGAAATTCTATTGCCTGAGAGAGGCACTGATGAGTCTGGGGAAAGGAGGCTCAGGGGAGACCTTATTGCTCTTTACAGCTATCTGAAAGGAGCTTGCAGCCAGGTGGGGGTTGGTCTCCCAGGTAACGAGTGACAGGACAAGAACAAGTGTCCTCAGGATGTGCCAGAGGAGGTTTAGATTAGATATTTGGAGAAATATATTAATGTTAATTAATGTTGTCAAGCACTGGAACAAACTACACAGGTAAATGGTAGAATCACCATCCCAGAAGTGTTCAAAAGCATATGGATGTGGCACTTGAGGACATGGTTTAGTGATGAGTGTGGCAGTGCTGGGTTAATGGTTGGACTTGATGACTTTAGAGGTCTTTCCTAATCTAAATGATCCTGTGATTCTATGTAGATACAGGATCTAAACTTTAACTTATGGAATTAAAGCAAATGAAAAGAGCAATTTTTGCTTCAGATTTGTTTTTGCACTGTTATGTTGTTCTGTAGGTATGTGTTATCTGTGGTAATAAAATTTTACTTGAGAAATGGTAATTGAAAGCTCACAAAATGCAGTGAAAATGCTTTCCAGTCTGCTCTCTTTTGTTTACGAAACCAAAGATCATCTCTTGTTTGATGCAATTCTTCTCCTCATGGTTTCATTTTACCTTCTTCATCTGTGTTTAATAAGGGCCATAAAACCTTCATTTACTCTGTAAACGAAATTGTTTCTATATAGGGGTAACTGTTCTTTCACTAATATTAATCTGTTGAATTATTTAGGATAATAGTCCCTCCTTGGAAGCAGTAAGGACTAGAGTAGCACGCCTTCTTGGATCTTTGGGAGGGCAGATTAACCACAACTTAATTACAGGTGAGTATCCTGTCAAAAATATTTATATGCCTCTGCTGTCTCTCTTGAAAGTAGTTTTCATTAAGGCCTCAACATCACTTTCATATACCTGGTTTTTGTTGCTTTTGTTTAAACAAAATTACTTTTATTCAGTTCTGGAGTTTAGTAGAGCAAAAGTATTCACCAGCTTAATATGGGGTAGGAAAAGTGTTTATGAAACTACAGTTGAAAGCAAAAACTATGCATCTGAGTATATGGTTTTATTTATTCCACCCTTCACCCTCTGGCTGCAAAGCCATTTTAAAACTTTGCCCCAGTTTGTAGTCATTCCGTACTTACTTCTACCTCTGCTACAGTTCTCAGTATTTAAGAACTGCAGTCATGAATTGTGTAAATCTCAGCAAGCTTACTGTTTCACTTGTGAGTTTAAGGTACATCATGCTACATCGTTAGTATGTGTAGGTACTAGAGTTCCATTTGGGTGCTCCTCAAAAAAAAAGACAACGTTTTCTCCCTTTCTCTGTCCAGTCCATGAACAAGCTTTATAAGTTAAAATACCATGCAGCCTCATAAAAATGGAAAACAATAGTGTAAGTACCTGACCATGAGATTCAATGGATGAATTCAGCACAAAATTCAGTTAATTTAAAAATTAATGTAGTATTATTGTTTTCCTTTCTTTGCATGCTTATGTTTGTTTTTCTGCCTTTACTATCGGTTTTCTTTCTGCCAAGTACTTCTCTGTTGCTTACTCAAAAGTACTGGGGGAAAGTAGCCTTTTCTCTGGAAATTAAATACAAAGTGTGGTCAGATTTTGTTAGCCAGATTTTCAAATATGAGAATATAGGGAGAGAAGAGAGTAAGTATGCCAGTTTTTCTTGGAGGAGATAGCTATAAGTGGCTGTAAATGTAGTAATTTTCTGTGCAATTGCAGGAGTCAGTATGTTGGATCTTCTTGTCTGATTGACCTTCAAGAATTTTCTGTAACATTGGAAGACAAATGCATTATATTGGATGTCTTAGAGAAGTATTTTAAATCAAGTGTGATTCAATGTCTTCTGGATTTATTTGTCTCCAAACTTAACCTGTATTTAAACTGGAGACCGTTGCAAATATCACCTGAAATGTTGGCTACGTTTTTTTCAGTAATTTATAAAGCATTAACATTGCATGACAATCTAACTGAACTTGGAAGGTTACAGATTTTTTTGACTGAATTATGTATGTTGTATTAAGCTTGTTTTCATCTTTCAAATGCATCAGCTACCTCTGCAGAAGAGATGATGAAGAAATGTGTATCCTGGGACACTGAGAAGCGCCTGAGCTTTGCTGTACCATTTGCAGATATGAAGCCTGTCATCTACTTGGATGTATTTTTGCCTCATGTGACTGAACTGGCTCTTTCTGCAAGTGACAGGCAAACAAAAGTATTGATTTTTTTTTCTTGTTTAAAAACATCTTGTTTTATGCTAGCTGGTAAAATTGCATAAAATAATGTCTTCCTTGTTACTAAAGACTTGTTTTAATTAATTCATAGGTGTGCTTCTTTGGTGCCCTTTCATGATTACACTATTCTAAGTGTTCCAAAGCTAAAGAGCAGAAGTTGTGTAAGCTCTGTCAGACAGCATTGTGCTTGATTTAGCATAAAAATGAATATTTTAAACTAGTGGATTGTTTTAAACTAGTGTTGTTTGGCCTCCTTCTCATGCCCAGCCTGTGAACTTGTGGGCTCAGTCCAGCAGCGTACTTAAGCAAATATTTTGGAGCTGTGCTGGATTGGGATGTTGATACCCAAAGACCCAGACTGGAAGTATCCTTGAAGACACTATGGGTGACTTTTCTGATTATGAACTTTTTCCAGCTGATGTGTTACTGCCCATAAAAGAGCCTAAAACATTAGGAAAAACTCCAGTTAGTATGTGTGTAAATTACTTCCATGGACATGGTTCCACGTTCCTGGAAATGGTGATTTAGCATAGGTGTGATTTCTCAAGTACCCCCTTTCATGTGACTCATTCTCCATAATTTTGTCTTCTCTGTGAAAGTAATGGATGCATAACCAAAGGGATTTTTAAATTCCAGGTTGCAGCATGTGAGCTGCTACATGGCATAGTCACATATATGTTGGGGAAAGCCTCTCAGATGCCAGAAGGACGTCAGGGTCCCCCACCTATGTACCATTTACATAAGCGAGTATTTCCAGTACTGCTTCGTCTTGCTTGTGACATAGACCAGGTAAGCAGATTTATTTATACGAATTTTAGCTTGCTCAAATTCCCACCTATACGTGTGGGAATTAATTAATACTTTTATTTAGATGTTTCCCTAAAATGTTGGGTTTTTTTCTTTCCCCAAATGAAGAGTATTTTGTAGGCTGAAATTCTGTTCTAGGGATGGATTGTCCAGACTTTGGGAGTGGGCTTGAAACCTTTTCAAACACTCATTTCAAATACTTCTATAATATAGTGTAGTTCAGAGTAGCTCAGAGAAGTGTACAACAGAGATTTAGGTTTCATGCTTCACTCGGGGAGTTAGTGGCAGTAACCCTCTTTATCACCATATTTAATTTCTGTTGTCTTTCAGTAAGAAGTTAATTGGAGGTAAAGTTGATTGTTTTGATATTGAGTGTGTGCAAAGCTAGACTCACAGGAAGAACGTTTAGGAGAGAATTTGTAGCTACCTCTTTGATACTTACAGATGATATATTTCATTCAAACATTTGGATTTGATATTTCTCCTCCTTTGCACAAAACCGAACAGACACGTAGGTTCATCTCCACAGAAATTACAGGTTTTTGTGCCTTTTGACACTGCTGCTTGGACCCTGGCATCTGTATCTACTTTGAGATCAAGGGAATTTTATGTTCTGTTAAAATAGACAGGAAGCTGTGTTACCAGTTTAGGTGAAACCTTTTGCTGGCATGTGGCTGAACATAAACCTTAGGTAAATGATGTCTGGATTGGTCCAAGGCACAGGCACTGTAGTTGAAGCATGTGTGTATGCACAAATAAGTGTGTTTAGTGTTTCTTCCCTTCATGCTATAGTATGACAGTAATCAATCAGATTGATTTACAGGTAGAATTGTTGAAATCTGGGAAATTACATTAATGGTAAATATAGATTTTTAGATCTAAATATGGATTAAGAAATAAATATCCCTGTTTCCCTGATTGTGTATTGGCACATCAGTCTGGCATGCAATGTTCTTTGTCTCAAAGGATATTACTGAAAGTGAGCTTGGAGGTCATGGAGGCTAGCTGAATAGAAAACATCTAACCCATTTTGATTGTTGGGGGTTTTTTAATCCTTGATATGGGATTGTAATGTGAAATTTGATATTCATTTTGTAGGCCCTTTTTCAAAGTACTGTGTTTTATTCTGACACGGTAATAGCAAAGTAGCATAGATACTGTATTAATCCTAAATACATAGATATGTATTAATCTTAAAAACGTAGTTAACGTTTGCTCTTTTCAGGTAGCAAGACAGTTGTATGAGCCTTTAGTCATGCAACTCATTCACTGGTTTACCAACAACAAAAAATTTGAGAGTCAAGATACAGTGGCATTCCTGGAAGCTATCCTGGTAGGTCATAAGTCTTTCCTCTCTTTTTTTCTGTGCCATATGACTTTATTTTTAACTAGAATAATTTTACTGCTGAAGCAACTGGGAACACATGAACAGATAGAATGGCCTCTTAACTATTTGAAAGAAAGAAAATGATTGGTTTATTTATTTATTTTCTGGTAACCATTTAATATTTCTTTACTGAGATTTGGATGATGAATTCATCTTTCTTTGGCATTCTCTAAATGCAGGTATATCATCTTCAGATAAATAAAACACTCTTTGTCATCAGTATGAGCTAGGAACAATTGAAGCACATTGACCATTCATCCCGAATGCCTTTGTTGTGTGCTTAGTTTTTCCCTAAGTATCTTTGCCTTCACCAGGTACAAAAGTTTTGCATTTAAAACTAGGTTTTGCACTAAACAGAAGTGGTTAGAGGCAAGTAGGTCAAGAGGATTGGTGTACTTTTTTTTAGTAAAAGTCAGTGTTGTCACACCACTTCTTATGTGGAGGAAGAACACCCATCAGAAGGTGAAGTGACTTAGACTGATGGCTGAGACAGGAATAGAAATCCAGATCTTTGAGTTGTAAGTCAGCACTGTGGGGGCTGAAAGTTCCTCCCTTCCCTTGGACAGTAGCAATTTTGAACTTTGTTAATTTCTGGTAAACTGAGTACAGTTTTTTAATTTTCCAATATTGCAATGTAGATAAGCTGCTATAATACTGCACAGGGACAATGGCAGGGGTTTTTCTCATTCTTGAGATGAAATAACCTTGTGTCATTTCAGAGTGGCATAGTGGATCCAGTTGACAGCACTTTGAGAGATTTCTGTGGTCAGTGCATACAAGAATTCTTGAAATGGTCTATCAAGCAGACAACACCAAGACAGCAGGAGGAAAGCCCAGCAAACACCAAGTCTCTCTTTAAACGGTTGTACAGTCTTGCTCTTCACCCCAATGCTTTCAAGAGGCTGGGTGCAGCACTTGCCTTTAACAGTATCTACAGAGAATTTAGGTGAGCAAGCAGAGCTTGAAACAGTAACTAACTTGGCCTAAAGCTTATCTCACACCTGTTTATGAGATAAAGAGTTGTAGCTCAAATAGTCATCCACAGACACTCATTCTATTAATGTGTATGATAGCTGTAACATTCAGTTACACTGCATATTTTTAATAGTAATTTTGTTTGGGCTTTCTGTCTGTGTGAAATGTATAAAAATAAATGTTAATTACAAGTTTTTTATGCCTTTTCAGGATGCTCAGCAAATTTCACTGCTATTTTTTAAAATGGTTTAGATTTACATTTTGTGCAAACATCTTTTGCATTCTGTCTCTACAGTATTTTATTGGGTGGTTTTAATAAGGATATTACATTTAGTGGTCCTTCTACTCATGTTTCTCATTAAATTTTTTCCTGTTTTTTTACAGGGAAGAAAATTCTCTGGTGGAGCAGTTCGTATTTGAAGCGCTGGTTGTTTTTCTGGAAAGCCTGGCTTTAGCCCATACAGATGAGAAGTCATTAGGTGAGCTATAGTTAATTAGCTGTGGAATGAAGAAAAAAGTTACCTTGTGGAATCTTGAGTTAACAAAGAAAACTGTAACTGTAAGAAAAGTACATTTGCTTTCTTCTGCAGCAAAGGATTAATTATTTATCATTATCAGTAGAGAGGTCATTTGATATCTAGTTAGGATTCTTTGAATCAACTCCTTGCCATGTATAAAGGTGGAATATTTTGAGCATAGGAGAAAGAACCTTTTCACATTTATGATGATTTATACAGTTTTATAATAACACTAAAAATGCTGGTTGTGCTTCAGATATGAGTTGTGGTTTTGCAGTTACATGGTGTGAAAAAATGTAGCTTGATGAGAATCAGTCTATTCTTGTATAACAAACAAATGCTCCAAAAATTCTCATTTTGATATAGTCTATGGAATATTTCCAGTCTTCTGAGATACCTTTGCCTCATTGTCTTGTCATTCTTTACAACAGTATGTAGTTGTGTGAAGAGCTTGTGACCTCTTTCACAGTATGACTGATTCTTTAGTTAATCTACTTTTCTCTCTCTTTTTTTTTTCCTTGCTCTTTCATCAATTAATAGTAATTAGAACATAACACCAAAATTTGGTGTAACAATTTCTTTCAGAGGAAGAGTTCAGGATATGGTAGAAGTGTCCCCAGATGAATTACTCACATGGGAAAATTTTACAGTTTCTCTAAGCATGGTCACAGAAAGTAGAATGCACAGTTTTATACCAAAGGCCTCAGGCTTGGCTCACGCCAAGCTGGCCTGTCTGGTGTTTTGTGATTTTTGTTCTGCATCTTTGATAAATTTATTGTGGAAGCACAGAGTAGTGGAGCTGGTAGACATTATCATCTGTGTGAGTCTCTTGCATCATGTCTACAGTGCTATCTCAATTCATTTAACCAAGTTACTGGCATTCTTTAGAGATGTCAATTCCCTCTCTCCAACAGGTACTGCCCAGCAGTGCTGTGATGCTATTAATCACCTGAAGCGCATAATCAAGCATAAAGCACCTTCTCTGAACAAGGAAGGGAAACGGCGGGTACCCAGGTCAGCTATTTGCATTTATTTCCCTATTGCATTTTAATAAACATGACCAGTAGTTTCATTAAATGCTTGGGATTCTGAATGAGGATTTTATCCTATGACAATTGATGACACAGGCCTTCTGATATTGTCTGTTGAACCACTGGTGGGGAAACACTGGACATAATATGAGAGGAGCATGATTCTTTATTCCAGCACGGTGAACTTGATTTAGTTTAGCAAAAAGAGGCAGAAGAGAAGATTATGTTTCCCTCACAGCAGTGCATATAATGACATTAGCACTGGTGCTACAAAGCACTTGGAGGAAACTCCTCCAAAGCCTTTCTTGCTGTTGTTCAATGTCACCAGAAGCAGGGCAAGCTGCAACAGGATGATCAGCAGTTAAAGAAGGGAAGCAAAAAAGGTAAAAGAATCAAAAATGGATTCAGTATCAGGATGAATGAAGCTCTGAGTCACCTAGCTGACCCTGATTTGATCTGGAGGTTGGCTTAGAGACCTCCTTAGTTGCCTTTTTTATCCAAATTATCTTGTGATCTTAAAGAAACTGGCAAGTGGAGTTTAGATTTGGGTCACTGGTATGGCATTTGATAAGTTATGAGACGAGATGATTATGGGGATGGAGAAAAACTGTGCAGGCTTATTTAAACTTTAATCTCCATTTTTCCTCTTTGAGTTTACAAAGAGAAAGGAGGATACCTGCTTCTACACTTAAAATTGTTTTCCACAAGGACTATGCCAAGTAGAGTGAGGAGAAGAGAAAGCAGTGGTAGACATGATGGTGGAAGAACTCTGTCAGGTAGTGCAGATGGGTGATGATTCGACAGATAAAAAGGGATTCATAGTGCTCATGGAACATTTTTTTCAGTTGAGAGACTGTTGCTTCTTGGTAGATGCCAGGTGGACTGTTAACCCCTAATATTTTTGTGCAGGGGATTCCCAGCTACTAAATCCGTGTGTCTTCAGGACATTGTTATGTGGCTCTTAGTGCAGTGTGGACGACCTCAGACAGAGTGCCGGCATAAAGCCATGGAGCTCTTCTATGAATTTGTTCCTTTGCTACCAGGTATTTTGAGTCACAGTGCACTGTTATCTTTGCTTTCTATATTCTGTGCATGCCTTCCCTCTGTGTTTTCTGTTCAAGGTAGTAATTACAAGTATATATCTGTTCACCCAGTGTTGTTAAATAGAAACAGAGCTTATATTGTTGCTTATATTGCAAATTGGGTACTGTGAGAACCTCAGGGTTTGAGGGATGTTTTTGGGCATAGAAGAGGCTTTTATTGCAGACTTACTCCCAGGCCCAAAACTGCAGTTGCGTATCCAGAAAAAAAAAAAAAGTGAAATTTGTTGATGGGGAACTATGAATGTCTTAAAAATTGACCTCTTCCTTATGGAAGGAAGAGAAATGTGGGAATTTTGGTAATGTGACCAAGACTAGACCAAAATCACTACCTTCTCTGCTAGAAGATGCAGTTTAAATCACAAAGTTGTTAGTTCGTTTGCCTCTAGTTCCTTGCTAGTTTGAAATGTGTTTTTCCTAGAAAATTTATATTTCTGTTTCTATTTCTGTCAGGAAACAAGTCTCCATCTTCTTGGCTGGCTGATACTATAAAAACCAGAAATGTTTCTTTCCTCATTAACAAATTTGAAGGAGGTGGCACCGATGCCAAAAGTCCATCTGGGATCCTTTCTCAGCCAACTCTCCGTGGCATGCAGGAACCCTTCAGTTTGCAGGCTGTCATGCAGTGGATGGACATGTTCTTAGCAGCCCTGGATTGCTACAATACATTCTTCGAGCTGCAGATGATCAAACCTGATGAAGTACTGGGTGAGTGATTAACTGTTGCTTTAGGTTCATTCGTGTGTTACACAAAGCCCACCCAAGGTGGGTTCTTAACTTGAAATTCAAGGTCTTTTCTCAAATGTAGAATAGACAGTTTTGCAAACACTCCCAAAGTTGTCCAGTGGCAGTTGTAATGGGATGCGGGTTTTTTATAAAGTACTATGTATCTTAAAATGTTTCCTTTTAGCCCTAGAAATAAATCTTTGCATTTCTGAGTCATCCACTTACCAGCGACTCCTTTTGCTCTATCTCATCTTCAAAAATTATTCTGTACAGCTAATTTCCCACTGCACAGAAAAGCAATAGGTTATTATAATATTTTTCTTGAAATCCTTCTAAAGCTTTTTACCTGCTGTTTAATAATATCTGGAAGAAGCTGTCAGAAAACAATGAAAGAAGGCACCTTTTTGCTTCAAGTCCCATACATGTTACCTTTCCTCATTTCCTGATGCATCAACTACATCAAGTCTAAAAGCTGCATTTGAATTTTGGTCAGGTAAAATAATAATACCTTGTGTAGCCACTGGGTCTCCCAAAAAGTTTTTCTTTCAGTCATTCTTGCAAGCTTAAACAAAATGCTTTTGTTCAGCGATAGTGCAGATTCATAGTCTTGTACAAGTTTTAGGTGGTCTGACTGTCAGTGTTACGTCTGTCTTGATTTAAAACAATATGTTGGAAGAAGCTAGCATAGGGCTAAGTTATTCAAAACTAGGGATTTAAAATTTGTATCCATTTTCTTACATAAGCCTAAATCATCATCATTGTTAATAAGTGCTTGTAGTGGTTAGTTTCTGGAGTGATCACTAAGTACAGTGCTGTCCTGCTATTCTATTGCCCAGAATGGTAATATTTAGAACAGGCAGAGAGCTTTCAGAAAGCACTGGTGTGAGATGTACCTCTTTCTGTTTGTCATCTCAGATTGACTGTTTTTCTTCCAAGCACGAAGCAATAATCATTTCAAATTAATGTAATTCTTTCTAGGTGTAAATGAGAGTTCCTTGTTCTTGAAGGCTGTGCAGTTCTTTCTGGACACTATTGCTTTGCATGATGTCCATGCAGCAGAGCAGTGCTTTGACAGCAGTTCCAAAGGCAACATGTTCAGCCCTCAGGAGAGGGACAAGTACAACTACAGCAAGTGCACCATTATAGTCCGGATCTTGGAGTTTGTCACCGTAATCCTGGAAATGTGCCAGCAGGATTTCTGGAAGGTAGACTCTGAAATCTGTAGTGGATAAAAGATACAAATTTTATATATAGTTAAATATACGTGTTCTGTATATGGAGTACTTGCAGTGAATATTTCCTGTATGATTCCTGATGGCATTAAATGTGTGGAGGTGGTAGCTGCTTGAAAGGCAGAAAGGCAGATTGTGTAAATTCTTTCTTGAATTCAGTATAGATATTCAGGTCTCTCTATTGGTCTCTCTATTTGATACAATATAAGCCTTATTTAACTATATAAAGTATAATACTTACGAGTCTCTTGGGAAATTTACACTCCCAGGTTTAGTTCTGAGACTGTGATTGTCTCATCAGCAGATCTCCGATAGCGTGTACAGAGATGTACATCCAGATTTACAGCTCTATAGTCAAGACTGAAACAGGCCTATGGGTTTTAAAAGATCCAAATTGCAGTTTAGTGGGATAGCATGGTGGGATAGTATGTATCCTATGTCTGTGTTTATAGATACCTAATTTCTGTGCATTAGCATAAATGTTTGAAAGTCAGACATTTCAATAGAGAAAATCAGCAAGAATAGGTACTGTTTCATGTTTGGTTTCATTTGAGATAGGATTAATGGTGAGTTATGAAAAATTAAATAGAGAAATCTGAATTAATTTTTCAAGTTTTTGTTTAATTTTTTTTCTTTCTAGCTGCTTGAGAAGGAACTGCTAAATGCAAGCTTTATAGAGCTTGTGGTGATGACAGTGTGTGATCCATCACACATAGGTTTTAACACAGCTGATGTGCAAGTCATGAAAAACCTCCCAGATATCTCAGTAAGACTCATGAAAGCTCTGATGAAATCTCCCTACCAGGAATCTTTGAAATTGTGCATAAAAAAAAGAGTCACACCGCAGAGGTAAGTAGGGGCTTTCTGGTAAGCATGAGTCCAGAACAAACCCACACCATGGAAAGTAAATAATGTTGTCTGTGGGTGCATTAATATAACATTATTGCTTCTCTTTCCTCTCTAGCCTTGAGGACCTTTGTTCTGTTGATCTGTTTAATTCAGAGGCATGTTTGGATCAAGTTAGGATTGGTGCTGTCCTTTCTGCCTGTAAGCAGCTCCAGAAATCTGGCCTGCTTCATTCTGTTCTTCATGGTCAGGTAATTATTAGTACAGAAAATAATAGTAAACATTTGTATGTGGTAAAGAGCTTTCCTGTGTAAAACACCAGGATAAAAACAGAGAACAGATCAGATGACATTGTTTAAAATGAGATCAACAGCAATGAGCTAGTGTTGAATGGGATCAAAAACAAATGTTTTATGGTTATTCTACAAATCTGAATAGCACAATACTGAGGCTTGGATAACCTTTATAATTATGTTAGTCTTTCTGTGGTTAGCTCCAGACTCTGAAAATCTGATTCTCTAACTTCTTTAAGTGAGCTTTGCAAAACTGAAAACTCAAAAAATCAGTATTAACTGTCATATAAAGGAGGCATTTTTAAACAGCTTTTACACAGAGACCATTCAAAGTGATGAGGGAAATTAGAAAAGGAATATTTCCTGACTGATCAGAAGCAATATAGTGGGTCTGAGTTGCAGGAAAACAGGATAGAGACCTCTGAAGTGTAAGGATGTAGACTATATTACTCAAATTCCTTCCACTAAGTTTCTGGTTATAGTAAATCTCTACTTTGGGAATTGAAGGAACAGGTTGTGCAACAGCCACCAAGACTGAGAATTTGTGAATGAGGCTGTAACGGGGCGGAGCAAAGCTAACAAGTAACAAAATACGTAATTTCTGTGTTCTATCTATTCTCTGTATCAACAAAATCTAGACCTGTGGTTGCCATATATTGATAATCAAGGAGCTGCATGGTTTACCGTTTGTGTCCCACCCATCCTGACTTAGCTATTCATTTTACTTCTGTAGTCAAGTAAATCTGAAAAGGTGGTGGAGGATTAGAATATCTGGAACATTGTCAAGTTACTTCTGGTTTGTTCTGCACTTTGTACACGATAGGGTTGTCTCATTTAAAATCTCATCCCTGAGTTAGAAAGGTGTCTTATCATGGTATATTTACATTGCTTTGTAAAGGAAATTATCTGGAGTTCAAGTGTTTTAATGAACAGTACAGATGGATTGGAAGCCTTTTTTTCAGCTTTTGTTGATTGTCACTTCTTTGTTGGTTTCCATAGGATGAAGGGTCTGATTTCTCAGTTGGCTCCAAGCTTCTTTCAGTTATTTATAAAGGCATTGCACCTGGGGGTGAAAGAATCTCTGTTCCATGCTTAGACATCAGCAGGAAGCGATTAGCTGACAGTCTTCTGCAGCTGGCCTTTGCTATTGAGGAGCAGGTAGGATGTGGTTCTCCAGTAACAATCATTAAAATAAAAAAAAGAAAAAAGTTTGGGATGGGAGCTTAAAAAAAAATCATGTACTTTTCTAAGAAATTTCTAAGTGAAATGTGATGTCCATGAAATAACTCTTGTCTCTATACATTGATTTTCAGTGTGAGGAGCTAGTAAGTCTGCTGTTGAACACAGTAGTGTTGTCTGTGCCACTGTCAGGAGCATCACAGAACCAGCTGATCAATTTCTCTCATGGACAATATTTCTACAGCCTGTTCTCAGAAACCATCAATCAACAGCTACTGAAAAACCTGGATGTGATCATAGTTCGTCTCATGGAATCAGCTGTCAGCAATCCTCAAATGGTATTGGGCTTACTCTTCAAAAGGACAAAGTCAAAAGGGAATATTCAATAAAAGTTACAATTTTATTATTGTCTTTAGAGGTGGAGTTGTAGTAGGGGAAAAAGTGTATTGGGTTGAATTTCAGACAGCAGTGCATTAAAAGTTTTTGGTTTGAATTTCAGGGGGTTTTTTGTCTTGACCTACTGGTGCTGCCATGCTGATCTCTGGAACCTAACATTACTCTGTGGTCTCAGATCAGACTGAGTGGAAAGTGCTTACCTGTTACCTATCCTGAGATCTATGTATTTCAGGATGTCATTTTCAGATCAAAAATGTCCTTTCAAAGGAGGGACCTGTTTACTGTGCTTTGCTTTTCATTGCAGAATGGTCCCAGAGCATGTGACTTGGATTTGTTTTGGATAAAACTAAGCTGAAACACAAGCTCCAACTATTAATGGGTATTTAGTCCGCAGGACTAGGGTAGAGTTAGATCAGAGTATTAGAAAGAGAGGCATACAAACACACAACCCTCCTGAGCTGAAATAAATATGATACACTTTGTCATGTACTCAGTCTCAGCACTGCTTGTTTGGTTCCGACTTCTTCCTGTTTGTCTACACCCCTTACAGAACTCAATGCCATGAAGGAAACTTAGAACTGAGAAGTGCTTCAGTGCTTCTGACAAACAGAAGGGTCAAAAAGATCAAAAGTCTGCTTTTTCTTTTGATTAATAAGATGCTCAGCAAAGTAGAATCATCCTTTAAAAATAATTGGCTCTTTTATAATCCAAAATATTATGCTTAGGCGTGCTGTATCCAGTAGTAGTTTAAAAGACTTGCAGCACCATTTTTGGTGATACCAAAAATTGTTCATTTAGACTGTAGAGGAATGTGTATGTTTTAATAGGCTCTTTCTGGTGATGATTATCTAGTGTTTCCTGTGCTGAGCATGCTGCAATACTTTAATTCTTTTAAGTGTATCTTTTAGATGATAGTGAATATTAGTTTTTGAAGAAAAGAGATTTCAAACATACCTAGTTCACATGTGCTATGCAAGGGTTATTTTTCTTTTCAAAATGGATGTGAATAAGTTAGCATGTGTACTATTTTTCAACTTCACACTAAAATTATCAAGTATTGGTCTTTAGTCTGGATTATCATTTATTTCTCCATGTATACACAAAAGGCATCAGAACTAATTGCAGCACTGTACTCTGAAACAGGAGTAAATTGGAGAGAGATCTTTTTTTTGAGAAGGGTGTGTTTTTAATTTCCTGCAGAGACCTTTCTTCTGCATCCTTTTGAGATTTAGATCTAGCATTGATTTGTGGTGCTTCCTTTTTTCTGAGTGCCCATACCACTGAAGTGATTCCATCATCCTTTGATTTGGGCTGCAAGAATCTTACCTGTTGCTCTTCCTTCCAGGTGGGGAGCATTTTGAATGGCATGTTAGATCAGAGCTTTAGGGACCGTGCTGTGCGCAAGCAGCAGGGAGCAAAACTGGTGACAGCTGTACTGAGAAACTGGGAGAAACTGGATGGCTGGTGGGCCAAAGGTTCATCTGCCGAGAGCAAAATGGCAGTCCTGACCCTGCTGGCAAAAGTTCTGCAGGTATGTACTGCTTTATAAACTTCAGGTAACATTTCTGGTTCTGTAGAGATTGCATCGTGTTTTCAAGAAAGCTCTTCAGGTCAAATGTTTTATGTTTGGGGGAAAAAAATTAAAAAGGGAAAAGTTGGGCATTGTTAGAATCTGGGTGTTTTTATTAGCAAAGTACAAAAAAATTTGGGGCAGGTGGAAATTACTAGTTTTGCTTTTCTTCCCTCCTACCACCGTTTTTATATTTTTTCAATTGTTCTCATGTTTTAGCTGCCTGTTTTCCTTTTGGAGAACTGGTACAAGTACAGAGGGTGAACTCTGAGTAGCCTCTGGTAACGTTCTTTGTCATGTTGGCATCCAGAAAGTCCAAGTGGAGGAGTTCTACCATATTAAGAAACTACAGAATTATCTTTACTGTGACATCATGATTTTGGTCTGGGATTTCTTTTCTCTATTTCGAAAATATAATTTTCTACTTATCCTTTTGGGGTTTTTATAGGAACTTATAAAACGTAGTTGTACACAAATATACTCAAAGATCAACTGTTGAGCATAATTTTTATTTTTTATAATTAATTATTTTAAACTTGTATTGTTTTAAAGGTATGTGTTAGGACACAGAATGTGAATTGTATTGCTGTATTAGCTGGCACCGAAATGACCAGTAGGAAATTTGGCTTTCAGAAGGAGACTAATATTTTTTTAATTAAAAAAAACCCATCATGATTTTGTTTGTACTGTGTAGGAGCTTTTATAGTTCTTCTTTTAAAACCAAAATCACTCTATATGTGCTTTCTGTTAATTCAGTGTATTTTTGGAAATAAATAATTCTATAGCTCAAGGGCTTTTTATTATGCTTTAATACAAATCTCTTTAATTTATTTAAAAAACCAAATAATTTTTTTTTCTGTCTTTCCAGATAGACTCTTCAGTTTCTTTCAATACCAATCATGAAGCATTTACAGCTGTTTTTAATACCTATACCAGTCTGCTTACTGATCAGAATTTAGGTTTAAATCTTAAGGTAAATTGCTTACTTCAACAGCTTCCCTACCCTCCCCAGATTACAATGTTAGTTGTTCATGGAATTCTCTCTTATTTGGCTTAAATTTTATTATGGACTTCTGGAGTTTTTTTCCTTCTGTTCAATATTCTAAAATTTGTAAATCATCATTGTTGTTCTTCAGACAGAAGGCACTGTCACAGATGCCATGCTTTGGTTTAAGGTGCTCTTTTTTTTCTCTTGCTCAGAAGAAAGGAATGTAATTGTTAGGGAAAAAAATAAGCTTCAGTTGCAAGTTGTCTTGTACTCCCAGGTGTTCATTTGAGAAATGACAGCTAATCAGGCTTTTTGCAAGGAGTGGGTATTTCCTAGAGGTCAAATGATGAACATTGGTTGTGATTTTTACATCCACGTCTGTCCACTAGTACTGGTACTCATGGAGTACTAACGGAGTGGCTGCTATATGCAGCTTGGTCAGGAGAGGGAGATAAAGTACTGCAGACAGAAAGTGGGACTTACAAAAGATGCTGGTTGGACTAGAGCAATAAAAAATTTGGTACTCAGGCAAGTTTTGCGCAGTTGTTTCTCAGCCAGCCTGCCTTTAGTTAGGCAGAGTTTAGTACTTCCCTATGCGTTCAAAATAAGTAAAGTTTGGGATTTTGCTTTAGCTACAAGGTGATGTATTAAATCAATGACTTGTGTGAGAATGAATGCTTGCTTAAAAAAACGAGATATTATTTATAGCCATGTCAGCCATGAGGTGTTAATTAGCTTTAACTCTTACTCAACAGTGACATGAGAGTTAAAAACTGTTTTCTGATCCAGAAGCTGTAAAAAAAAGCAGCTACATAATGTTTTTTTATTAATACACTGAGCCATTGAATCAGTAAGAACAGCCACTGCTTCTGTTTTGTGGTCCTATTCAGCTGGCTTCATAGTTAGGGAATAACGTATTTTTTAGTGTGAAACTGTATCTCTTTTATGTTTGGTTGTTTTTTGTTTTGTTTTTTTTCTTCAGGGCCAAGCAGTGATAATTCTCCCGTTCTTCACTAATTTGACAGGAGAAAAGCTTAATGACCTTAAGAATGCTCTGGATCAACTTGTAGCTTTCAGTTTTCCCATGAGGTCTGATGAGTTTCCCAAAGGAACCTTGAAGCACAATAACTATGTAGACTGCACTAAGAAGGTCAGTGCTTTTAATGAATGTGTAATTAAAAGCCAGAGTCAACTGTGTCTGGAAACAAGTGTTTCACAGGATCTGGAGTTAAAGAGAGAGATTCTTGGTTCACATGAGGAGATCAACTTTCATGTTTCTGGGTTATGTCTATATGCAGAAATTGAATCTACAGAAGCACATTCAATAAGCAGATACTTCTGGTGCTTCTGCTTTTGATCAGTATTAAAAAATCATTACATCATTAGATTGAAGTGATTTGATCCATTCTGGCTTTTCATGTTATATGTTACTGCTTCTTCAGTTTTTAGATGCATTAGAATTGTCTCAGAGTCCAATGCTGTTGCAACTGATGACAGAAATCCTCTGTAGGGACCACAGGCATTTCATGGAGGACTTATTTCAAGCCAGCTTCAAAAGAATTTCCAGAAGGTGGGTTTAGTCCACTGGATTTTGTGTGTGTTCTCATTGAATTTTTGCTGAAGCAAATGTGCTTCTTGTGTTTTATTGTCCTTATAATAATGATGATTTACATGATAAAGTTTTATGTAGTAGTTTTAGTTCAGATTTTGCTTTTGTCTTTATATTTCCAAATTATTTCCGAAGTGTGAACAAGTGACTTCTGTTTCCAGATTACACTTCCAGTGCCTGTGCAAATTTGGAAAGCCTTCTGTAAATAAGCTTGTTTTGAGATAATCCAGTTGAAAATAGCACTTGTTTGTTGTATATTTGCTATCCCTGTATAACCACATGATCATTTAAGTTGATAGTACTTAAATTGACAATAAATTAATTTGTTCAACCTCTTTAAAAATACAACAATGCACTTATTTAATTGAATAATTCCAGGGTGGTAAATTGTAGACTCAAATATGTTCTCTCCACAGAAGAGGTATTCAGTATCTCTTCCAAAACCAACATTCCAATTTTTGGTAGGCTGTTGAGTAGTGACTATTGTGACCTATAATAAGGTCATTACCTTATGACCATATCCCATTTTTGAAATTTTAGCTTTAATAAAATTATGTAGAATACCAGATCATCTAGTACTGGAATGTTTGATAACCACAGTTCTTTTTTTCCTTTGGTTTGCCTACATCTCTCACATATACTGGATATATTTTTTTAGGTTGTTTAGTAAAAAGGAATTGAGAAAGTTAATGTTTGCCTTAGGATTAAATTATTAAAGATACACAAACAAGTTTGCCGTCTCTTGCAGACTAAGAAGCAGAGGTGGGCTTTTTTGGGAGCTGCATAATATTTGGTAGTTCTGCCAAGATCTTGCATGCCTTGTAGGATAACCCAAGAGGGCATGAAGGCAGTCAGTAAAAAAATCTGTATGTCCTAAGGGTGTGAGACATAAGTCTGGTGAAAGAGTTTCCATCTTGAGATTTCCATCTTGTTTAGGGGCACCACTGACAAGCAAGTGATGTTGTTGGACACTGTTCACAAAATGTTCCGAAGTGAGGAACTTCTTTCAAATACTGCCCGCCAAGCATTTGTGGATCGGTCCCTCCTCACTCTCTTGTGGCACTGCAGCTTGGATGCACTGAGAGTATTCTTTGGCAAGATTATAGTAGAGGCTATGGATACCCTTAATTCCAGATTTACAAAGGTATGAATTACGGGGGTTTTTTTATTTAGGGTTAGGGAAGGTCTAAGAAAATGTTGGTGTTGGTATGTACATTTTGCTTAACTTTGAATGAAGCATTGATAAATGCGGTTTGATTTCTAGTTTTCTGTATTCTGGAACAGAAGCCAGGATATATGTGCCAGTTATATAATTTGATTATCACTGATAAACTATTTCTTCCCCAACACATTGTTCCTTTGGAGTTAATGCATGTTTGCATATCTACTGTGTGTAAAAATTGAAGTCTGAATGTTATCTGTATATATCTGAAGGGGTTTGTCAAATGCAAAAAAACCCTTGTAACATGGAAATATAAAAGCTGTGTAAAGTTGTAGCCTGTTACTTCATTGTGGAAGAGGTTTCCAGCCTCCATAATGAAAGCTCTGAAATTAGGTATATTACTTCTAGAGAAATACACCTGTAATCATTGCAAAGGTTCTTCAGCAAGGGATTAGGAGCACAGATCTTCCTTTCTCTAGTTACAAACTTTCTTCCAATTTAAGAGTATAGTTGCATGCAATGATCTTGTTGCCAGTCAGGGTCTCTGCTCTTGCTAAAGTTCTTCATTCCCATGGTTTTGCTGGTGCAGATGTTCACAGGCAGCAGGATGAGCAAGATGCTGAAATCACCAAAGTTTAGTTGTAGTTATTGAAACAAAATGCTAAAACTAAGATCTATGTAGTGTCACCCACACCATTTTCCTTTGCTGTAAATGTTGGCACCAAAATGTGGTTGCATAAAGAAACTCATGAATGACACCAAGAATGATGACAATGTGTGTTTTGCTTACGTGTGTCATGAGGCTAAGCTGTCACTTGGTACTCTGCTTATTTTCCTCCAGTATCCTTATAATAATTTAGGCCAGTTTTAGTTAAGAGAGCTCACCAGGCAAGCATGGGTTGGCACAGTTTTAACAACTGCACTACACAGGAACTCAGAATCTGTCATTCTTTTACTATCAGCTCTTTTCTCTATTTTAGAAGGTAGAAGTAAGCTGAAGGTTGTCTAAGTAGTGGAACTACTTAGAAAGGACAAGAGTCAGGAAGTTCTCTTCTGAGATTCTGCTTCTTTGTTTCTAGTCCCATGAATATACCTTTGAGGCACAAATTACTAAGAAAATGGGGTATTACAAGCTGCTAGAGGTGATGTATGTGCGTCTTTCAAAAGAGGAAGTTTACTCCAAGGACTCTAAAATTAACCAAGCATACCGTGGCTCCATGAGTGTAGAAGGAAATGAACTTACTAAGACACTAATAAAGTAAGTTTATTTTATTTACTTCATGTTTCTGATTAGGATTTGCAAAGTATGCTTTTGTTCAAGGGTAAATATAATCTCTTACATAGCTTTTGATTTTAAATGAAATACACAATACTGAGTTAGCATTGATAGAATTATCTGTAGTGTAAACTACAGTCCTGTGTTACGATAACCTTTGCCTCCTGCTTTTGTACTTTTTTTTTAAAATTTGTTACACTTGTACATTTATTTTACCTTTTCAGTATTATTCTTGGCTTTCAATTTGTGTTTTCACAACTTCAGTTTCAGTATACTCACACTTCTATGTGGAATATGGCTCTGTATTGCAAAATTGCTATTTATATGATTGATGAGAAGATGGCATTGGTTTTTATTTGCATTTCATAATAGAGCAGCATACCCAGTAGGAGTAATTGGCTTGATCATCATTGCAGAGGGGGACAAAAGAGAAGTACTGAATACATATGTTAATTAGAATTATTTAATTTGTTTAATATTCAGAGAAAAAGATAAGATGCCTGAATTGCTGTTTGTTTTGTTTTGATTTTTGTTTTACAATACTATGTCCTATGAGGACTTCAAAGAATTTCTTGATTCTGTGATTTGCAGATCTATAATTGGCTTTGTGCCAAAGGCCTTTAAAAATCACTTATAAACTATTTTCTTCAGCTAATCCATAAAATACCTTAGCATGCATGTCCATTCATAATTTTTTGGCAAAGGACCATGAGAGAAGTTTATTTATGCATCACAACAAACTTTCATCTTATCTGAACATAACCTGTCATCACATTTCTTACATGAAGGACTCCTGTCTAAATACTTGGGGAGGTTTTCTTCGTCATTGCTGAATGGTTCCATTTTGGTTCCATTTACCTGCAGGATACTTGAACAAGTCTGAGGTGGTTTAATCAGATACTGCTTCCTTGAAATTCTGTTGATTCACTGGTCTCTGGTTGGAACCCTTCTTATACTGGTTAATGAAAGACTTCTGATGGTGTTTTCTTGCCTGATTGTGTTTAAGGTCGTGCTATGATGCATTTACAGAGAACATGGCAGGAGAGAGTCAGCTGCTGGAGAAGAGGAGACAGTATCACTGTGCAGCATATAACTGTGCTATTGCTGTCATCAGCTGTGTCTTCACTGAAAGTAAATTTTATCAAGGCTTTCTTTTTTCAGAAAAATCAGAAAAGGTGAGAAGCTTTTGTTGCTATTAGAAGGCTTTTAGAAGCATGACACACAAAGTGATTTTACCTGATGGCAATAAATCAAACAGTGAAAACTGAATGATGTGCAATTATACTAACAAACTACCCAGTGAGGCAATAGAAGGAGTGGTAGCTGATGAAAGTTTTACCAGCTGTTTGGGAATGGGTGAAGTAGTGATTCTGTTTTTCTTCCACTCCCAATCCATTTTCTAAAATAGGAGGAAAAAGCCCCTATTGTTTAACTTCTCCAGCGCTTGGAATATACTTGAATAAGAGAGACTTTCATGCTGTGAATTCTTAAGTAGTTAAGTAGCAAAAATTTTTTTAGAGTACTGATGTAGAAGAAAAAGCATGCCACACTTTCTATCTTATACATTGATCTGTTGAATTTTTTTAAAGAAGAAATAAAATGCGTTCAAAGCAATTGTTACTGTGCATAGCATTATAATTTTGCTATTTCCAAACATGCTTTGGTTTGCAGAACTTGCTGATTTTTGAAAATTTGATAGACCTGAAGCGTCAGTATGCATTTCCTGTTGAAATTGAGGTGAGTGAGATTTCTGGTCTTCACTGTTTCTAACTAAGAAAAGAGTATGACTTCAGTGTACTGGAAGTTACTGAAAACCAGATCAATTCTCACATATGGAGAAAGAGGATACAAAAAAATTGAGTATTTAAAATATGTTTTTCTGAGAGAAATCCAGACCTGACATGTGGAACAGACCTGTAATGCACATAACTTTTAACATACTTCTTAGTGTGCTTACTTTGATAGTGAATGGCTGTTGGATTAAAAAATTCAGTTGTTTCTCTGTAGCATTAATAATAATCATTTACAACATGAAATTTCCATTCATGTCAAATGATTTTAATAATTTTTCAGTATCTCTGTAAATAAAAAGTGTTAATAATTGGTAAATTTTTTTTTAAGTAATTAAGTATTTTTTAAAGATTAAGTAATTAGAACTTTATTTCTGTTTAGGTTCCTCTGGAAAGGAAGAAGCGGTACATTGCTATTAGGAAGGAGGCCAGGGATGCAGGGAATACCAACCAGGGTATGAAAGTCATTTATGGTGATGAAAAAAATGCTTTCTTACCTGTCATATAGTGTTTCTTGATGTGTTCTTCACTGGCTTCTACAGTAGCAGGAACAAATAAAAGTGTCCAATGTATTTCATCTAACAGTCAATTCCCACCTGCCCTCAATTTTTAGTCGGCAGTATAGGCTTGTTTCTTGTAATTACTTTGATTAATGGACTGTTCTTCTTTCCTGTCTAGATGAACCGAAGTATTTGTCTTCTTCATCATACATGATGGATAGCAGTTTGAGTGAGGAAATGAGTCAATTTGATTTTTCTACTGGAGTCCAAGGTTTTTCTTATAGCTCCCAAGATGTTACAGCTAGCAGCACTCGTTTCAGGAGAAAGGTAATTTGGTGACTTATGTGCTGTGAGAAAGAAAAGTTTTAAGCTTTTGAGGAACTGCATGCATTTATTGGGATTGAGAAGAGAAATTTATAGTCTTCTGTATTTTTTCTATCTGAGAATGGGTTCCTCCAGAAGATGAGGGAGGGGACTTGACCTGTTTTCTGTCACTTTTCTTTTTTCCTCTCTCCACTGTCTACAGCTGAAGAAAACTAAGGCCCTATTGGGTTTCTAAAGCTGAGTAGTGTGAGTGAAGTCCAGCCTGATTTGTAAAAAGATGGTTTGTACTGCACTCAGGCACATCCTCTGATGGTTACGTTTTGCTGTTAGGCAGTTGGTTTCCTCATTTCCCTCTTTGTTTGGTCTGTGACAGAACTGGCTGTATCAATTGGATAGAATAAATAATCAAACAATTATTTTTCTTTTTCTGTCGTTGTGGCACCTTGTACTTGCTCTTGGGAGATATTAAATGCTGTTCTTTCAGTGCAGACTTGAGGTTGTGTTCCTTCTGCAATCAAAAGATGTCTCACCAGCAGTAATGCTGATACAACAGATACCTGCTATGAAACAGAAAGCTTGTAAAAAGTGTCATAGATGCTGAGGACACAATCTGTCAAAGTAACTGTTAACATTGGTAAAGACAGCTGCTTCTGTGTTTTAGAGCAAGGGGGTGTTTTAGCTGCAGGGAAGTTAAGCAAGATAGGAAGTACACTTCTAGTTTGCCTAGTAGTGTAATTTCTAACTAAACAATTTTCTTTTGTGATTTACTCTGTGTAGCAAAAGAGAGCTGCTGCAGATGCTGGTCAGTGTGAAACAACACATCTATAAAAATTGAGGTGTTAATATATTCTTTGAGCTATGAAATGAGATAATTTCTATGAGGTTCAGCTTAGCTCCTCCTGCTTTCAGGATTTGCCTGTCCTGGCAGGTAGTAAAGTCAGAGTAACATAAAGTTGACATCTGTTGGCACAAAAAGTAAAGAATGTGCAGATCTGGTGCATGCATTTGGGAGGTGTCTGTTTGAGCAATACATTTGATGTATTCCCAGTTGTACACACTGAGTGTGTAGTCAAATCTAAGCGCAGATAAGATCAGAATGACTCATTGCATGATTGGGTTTTAAAAGAAAACACAGTGCTGTTATTAACCATAGTGACACCTTTTTTTTCTTTTTTTTTTTTTTTTCAGGAGCCCACAGAACACAAGGTCTTAAATGATGAGATGGAACTGGAAATGGATGAATTCAACCAACATGAATGTATGGCTTCTATGATCTCTCTGATTAAACATATGCAGAGGAACCAGATCACACCCAAAGTGGAGGAGGCCAGTATTAACTAAAAACTTGGCGTTTTCCTATTAATGCTACCAGGAAGAGAGAGTCATGATTGAATCCCTTCATTCATTCATTTTTTTGGCTGTATTATAGAGAAACCTGTGTCGTTTGAGCTTGGGGCTTTTTGGCTTGGTAGGCCTGTTGGGTGTGAGAAGTGATTTGATTTTTGCTCATCTGTTCAAAATTTCAGGGTACAGCTCCAGTAGACCTTCCTCTTTGGATGAAATTTCTTCATGGCAAATTAGGAAACCCATCAGTACCATTAAATATTCGCCTCTTCATAGCAAAACTTATTGTTAATACTGAGGATGTGAGTAATTTTTATTCATAATATGAAATGTGTAACTCTTGCAGGGTAAAATATTTCAGCAGGTGAGACCTTTGGGGCATTCAAGTTGAATAGTTTGCTGTGATAAAAGGGAGTGCATTTATGGCCCAATATTCCAGACAATTCCAAGTATTTTGAATGTAGTATTAATACTTTTTCTCTCATATTCTGCTTCTTTAAGTAGAGGGTGTCCACAATATGTATCTTCTGGAAACCACAAGTAATATATTCATTGATACTAGGCAAGAGGTGGGCCTGATTATACTTTCCATCTTCACAGAAGCAAATACAGAGTTTTGTTAGTGGACACGGATGAGTCCTTTAGAAACACTTGGAGCTAAATGGTGTTCTTGTTGCAGAAAGTTACTAAGATATCATAATGTGTGTTTGCTTGAGAAGCAACATTTGCTAGCTCTCATTCTTGGGTAAAACATTTTCAACCTGCTATATACAATGATTTTAAAGTATAATGGTTCTGTCTGGAATATTCCAGAAATACTGAATTTCAGAATTATTTCAAGAACTTTTATTTCTGTTTAATGCTACTTTCTTAGTAAAGCTGTCTGAAATGGAAGGGTAGATGAATGACATGCTCTCTCAAATCCTTTCCAGACAGATATTCTAAGGTAGAGCCATACTGTCTGTGCTCTAGTGAAATAATTCACTTTCTGTGGTTAAAGGTTTCTAAACAAAAGTGAGAAATGTAGTTATGGATACTTTTTGTTTTAAAATGTTTATGGTTTTTCGCTCAGGGTTTGAGCAAAGTCCTAAAGAGGTTGGTTGAGCAGTCTTACCACTAATGTTCGTTTAACAACAGGTTTCTAAATAGTTGGGTAATTTGTCCTTTGTCTTTGATTCTCCATAGGTATTCCGGCCTTATGCGAAGCACTGGCTTGGGCCATTGCTGCAGCTTGTTGTTTCTGGAAATAATGGAGGGGAAGGGATTCATTACATGGTAGTGGAAATAGTAGTTACAATCCTTTCCTGGACAAGTGTAGCCACTCCCAAAGTAAGGAACTGTGAAATTACTTTTTATTGTTGTTGTGACTGTTTGGTAAAGAATGACTGAGTTTGTTTTTATGCTCTGAAATAATTTTATACATCAGTCCACTTTTACATTTTACAATTCTTCTACATATTAACTTCAAACATAACTTGTTTACTTACTTGCTTTCCTAAAACAGTATATGTCTTCTCGGAGTCACTATGTTTATTTTTGATCCTGGTTTTTCTAGGGGAATATTAAGGATGAGATTTTGGCTAACAGATTGCTTGAATTCTTAATGAAGAATGCCTTTCACCCAAAAAGAGCTGTGTTCAGGCACAATCTGGAAATCATAAAGACAGTTATAGAGTGTTGGAAGAGCTGTCTCTCCATACCTTACAGGTAAACATTTGGACAATTGCTTTCCTTTATCAATATTTCAAAAATATAAGTGAAGGGTATCAAAGGACATGGGAAGGTAAATTAGGTAAATTCAGCTGCAATAGTAAACTTTTTGTCCCTACAGTGAACAGCAGAAGTTCAGAACCAAACTTTCTAAAGATTGTAAATTGATTTGAAAAACAACAAGGAGAGAGAGATGGGAAAACATGTAAATGATTATAGCAGCAGCAACAAAAGCAGGAGTAATTTCTGAAAAAAACATTATTATTTGAAGTTTTGAGTGTTATCACTGAATGTTGGTGCAGTCTTATTAAGACTTGTGCTATCTGCCGTGCTTGTGAACATGTCAAGCATTTGTGTGGGCTTACAGTCTCTTTTCAGCTGTTTTGGTGTGCGTTTCTTTGCAAAGACTTCTTCATTGAACCTAAATATATACTGCTGACAGTATCCCTTTGATGGGTTGTATGTGTGCATACACATCCCTGTATACAAAGAGAGTGAGTCACTTATGGTGTCTCTGTTTTGGGGCTTTCATGTATATCATTGCTTTTGTGTTTTTATCCAACAGTTTAATATTTCAAAAGTTTTCTAGTGGAGACCCTGATACAAAGGATAATTCAGTGGGAATTCAGCTGCTGGGAATTGTTCTTGCTAACAATTTGCCACCCTTTGACCCAAAGTGTGAAATAGATCGTGTCAGGTGAGAAACGCAGTTTTTTGTGAATGATCTTGAAAAAAATCTTAAGCCAAAGACAACAACTTTAATTTGTCAACAGGAGTTATGGGAGCTTGTTCTTTGGAATCCTTTGCTATCATGTGGCAAATAATATCTATATATAAAGTAATATTTTCCTATCTAAAAATTGCAGACCACATTTATTTTGGAAAGTATCTAGAAGGTTCTATGCTTTTTACAGTGGGTGCCAGGGTTGCAGTTTTGTGGAAATTCATAGTCAGGAATTGCTAAAGCAGAGATTTGAGACACTGCAAGTGGAAAATGCATGTTGTACTGTATTCAGCTCTTCTGAAAGCAGTCACTATGACTGTTTTTGCTTCAGTTTAAATTTGTGTGCTGGAGTAGTGGCTTACAGCAGGTCTGTCTTTTGTGCTAGGTATTTTCAAGCTTTGACCAGCAACATGGGCTTACTAAAGTATAAAGAAGTTTATGCAGCTGCAGCAGAAGTTTTGGGACTTGCTCTTCAATACATTGCTGAGAGAGAAAATGTAAGTGAATTGTATTTTGTGTTTGACCTTTCCTGTCTTAATTTTATATTAATCTTTTATATGACTACTCAATTCAGATCCAAAAATGAATGTATTCAAAACTCAGCAGTCTTTATCCAAGAGGATAATTAAAAATTCAAACTACTAACTCAACAGGAAAGGAATTTGAGGGCAGACTGCGTGCAGAGTTTTTGCCTTGCTCTTTTGGAGCTGACAGTGAATGCTCTCTTTCTGAGGCTTTGTTCAGCTTTTGCCAGCCAACAACACTAGTACAGTATGTTTTAAAGTTGGGGGGTTTTTAAGAGGAAAAGAAAAGCAGGTTGGGAGGTTTGGAACTACCTTTTGAATAACTGTATCTGAGACCAGGTATTTTATAGGTAGTGGATAAGATGAATGCAAAACTGTTACCAAATCCTACAGTGCTAGAACTGAGGGATTGTGCTTGATGATCACAGAAGTCAGTTTGAGACATATGCTAGAAATACTTCTCTGCACAATAGTTCAGGAACTTCTGGAGTTTGGTGCCAGAAGAGGTGCTGGGGTAAGCAGATCAGCACGTTCAAAGCGAAATTTGGTAAATTCATGCACAAAAAATGGCAGGGACAGGTTCTAAATACAGTAGACATCAATGTACACTCAAAAGATCATTAATCTAATGACAGATGTTTGTTGGATTGTATAAGAGAAAAGGAGGACAAAACACAGCCAGGGTCATGTGTGCCCCCTAAATATAATTCTGTAACTGCTATTGGAGACAAAAACACCAAGTTGTTGGCTAAGTGGAGTATTAGCCTGACCTTGTAGGTTATTCTTCCTTCTCTCCTTATTATCCTTGCTTCTTTCCCCATTTAATTGCATTCTGGTTGTGCTTTCACAGCTTTAGAGCATATTTCATAACTCTTCATTAAGTCTTTCTCAATCTTTCAAGTTCCATTATAAGCAGTATTTTGAATAAATGAGCAAAGATGGTGTAAGTTTTATTCTGAACAAGGCTTATTCCTTTGGTGTAAGTTACAGGTTGCCGGTTGTTTTTCACCTTTTTACTCAAAATGTCTGATTTTTTTATATTCATTAGTTGGAAATCTTCTCTACTGAATGAGAAGCTGTTTATTATTTATATAAGCACACTAAGCAATTTGTACTACACAATTAAGGTGTTCCAAACCAAGGAAAGGAAGCTCACAAATAGGTTTCTTAAGTAGCAGTCATATGTTTTAGCCAGGCAGAGCTGTAAAGGACCCATGAAGCACCATAAAGGTTAAGATGAGTTGGCTGGCTCTTGCCTAGAGAAATGTACAAGAATCAAACAGTATAGCACTAAAACCATGTTTCATTAAGGTGGCTATGATTTTCATGGGTTTCCTGGTCTTACTGTCTTTCTCCTTTTCAGATACTTGAAGATCCAGTTTATGATTGTGTTATAAAACAACTGAAGCATCATCAGAACACACAACATGATAAGTTTATTCAGTGCTTGAATAAAGTTGTTAAGAATTTTCCACCTCTTGCTGACAGGTATGTCATGATTTATGTGGTATGTTGACTGTAAATCTAGAGGAATAATAGAGAATAACTTGCTTTTCTTTGTGGGCTTCTGGTTATGTTAAGGTTTATGAATGCAGTATTCTTTTTGATACCCAAACTTCATGGTGTGATGAAAACCTATTGTCTGGAAGTAATAATGTGCCGGGCTGAAGAAGTTCCTGATCTCCACTTGCAGTTAAAAAGTAAAGACTTTATCCAGATCATGAATCATAGGTAAGTCGTCATGTGATTATGATGGTAGTTCAAGTTTCTTGATAACATTTTCTATGCTGCCCACAACATTTTTACATTCAGAAGCATTTACAATTCACCTTACTTTTTGGTCATTGTTACCCAAATTTGAACTAATGTAATCTGGGAGTTAAGATGGTTAGCTCATTGTGAAAAACAAACAAACACCTCTAAAATAGCCTTAGGGTGAAACACCAGTGTGATGTCAGTTTCTGTAGTTTGTATTAGTTTACTTGTATTCTTACTCTTAGGCTGCGTGCAGAAGTATTTACCTAAAACCCTTTATGCAAAACTAAATATTGTTAAAACATAAACTGATCTTCTGGTTCTGTATGTAGCAGTGATAAGAAAAGCAATGTAACTGGGCTTTTTTTTTCCTCTCTTCTTTTAGGGATGATGAAAGACAAAGGGTTTGTTTGGATATAGTGTACAAGATGCTGTCTAAATTAAAACCGCTAGAACTTAAAGAGCTTCTGCCTGGAGTGACAGGGTTCATTTCTCACCCTTCTGTAATATGTCGACAGCGCATGTATGATATCCTGATGTGGATTTATGATAATTACAGGTACGTGTTCACTGCACATGTTGTCTTTCAGTGGTTTGTCACAGGCAGAGTGAAAGTGTTTGTAACAGTCTTCCAACTTTTTGTCCCTCAGTGAGGGATTTTTCCAGTTGTCAGAAGAATAGAGTCTGTGATTTGCCTAACTGGCTCTGACCTTTGGTGACAATTTTGTAATTTCCAGTAAGGGATAAATACTTGGACTAGAACTAGGATTTTGCATCACCACAGCAGGATGGCATAAGAGGTCTTAACTTTGATGCTCCAGCTTTTTTTCTTCTTGCTGGAATTTGTAACTAGTGAAGATTATGCGTTAAAGAACTTTGTTTTTAGCTAGAAGGTAGATTAAGGCACATGGGCATGGTCTGGATCCCTTAGATCTGGTAGATCTTAGATGGTCTTTCTGTTTGACCCCTTAAAATAGGGAACAGGCACATACTCAGTTTGACAAGTGGGTTGCTGTTGAATTATCTGACTTAGTTGGGTTTTATGTGCTTTTTCCCAAAATAACTCTTTGAATGGACGTTTCTTGCGAAGAAAAAGTACAGTCAATCTTTGCTCCAGCATCACTTCTGAAAAGCATTCTCTGCCTGTTTTTCAGATTCAACTTTGCAAGCTTCATAATAAATACCTAACATATTAATTAGCTTATTAGATAATTTATTTTATTAGTAGTGAAGATATAAGGCATTTTTGGCTAGGAAAACCTCATGTTATGTTGTTATGCCAAGTTGAGATTTTTATCAGAGGGGATATTCCTCCTTTTTGTCCCACTATCCTCATCTTCTTATTTTGCTATGGATTATATGAGAGAAGTCCTTAAGAGATATTTTTCTCCCACCATCAGTGATTCAGAAAGTCAAGCAGATGATGATTCTCAGGAAATACTCAAAATGGCAAAAGAAATGCTGCTTCAAGGACTGATTGATGAGAATGCTGAACTGCAGTGAGTAAAGAGTGCTGTGATAACTGTCTGAAATAAAAAACTTCAATTTCTCTTACTTTGTTTATAGCAAAAGAGTTGATCCTTAGAGGTTTTTTTTAAGTTTGTCAATATAAAAGAGTATCACTGAGATAATACCATTTCCTTTTCTTCCAATAAGTTAATTTATTAAAATTTGTCCCATGGTGTTACACCAAGTATAAGTAAAGCATTTGAATGAATTTCTAAGCCATGGCAATGTTGCTTCATTATGTTAAGCCTAATTCTGCATTGATGTTCTAGAGTTTTAGAAATTATTTTGATGAAGCAAAAGATGAAAGAGGAGATCTTGGTGTTTCTCCATCCATAGCACTTCACAGAAGGAAAAAACTTGACAGAAGTAATTTTTTCAGAGTAAACCTTTTATATGAGGCACAGAACATGGTAGATGAATGAGGAATTCAGTGTAATTCAATGGAAGATTAATGTATGAAAGTATTAGTTTAAGGCCTTAACAGCTTATTGTTTTGGAGTTTTTTGCTCGTGGGTTTGGGTTTTTTTTCCCTTTTTAACTTGGCTTTTTTAGAAGTCAGGGGAGGGGGGTGTTTCTATTTGAAAATAACCAAGAATAACTTTTATTCTTTGCCTTTACAGGTTAATTGTTAGGAATTTTTGGAGTCATGAAACAAGGTTGCCTACAAATACTCTTGACCGCGTGCTGTCATTGTTAAATTCTTTCTATTCCACCAAGATTGAAACGCATTACTTGAGTCTAATCACAAATTTTCTGCTTGAAATGACTAGCAAGAGCCCAGATTATTCCAGAAAAATATTTGAGCATCCACTGTCTGAATGCAAATTTCAGGTGAATTGTACTGTTTTGTCCTGTATGAGACTATGTAACAAATTCTGCTCTTTAATGTAGTTACTACTTAGAAAAGAATGGCATAATGGAGATTCTTCATAGCGTTTTGTGCTCCAAAGTTAACTGGTGCAGCAGTTATGAGTTGTGCACAGTATCAGAAGTTTGATGATTTTGTGGGGGCAGTAATTGTAATTTCTTTTTAAAAAATTAAAATAATGTACTAAGATTAGCTGATTTGTAGAGTACTGAAATGCTAAAAAAAAAAAGGGGTAGCAGAGAGAAGCAGCATCAACTGGAGAAATACTGTCAAGAAACAGGAATACTGGTGCAAGAGCTGTAAATCAGTCCTCAGCTGACCAGTCTAAGTTAATGCGCTTTTATTACTGAGCTGTGGAAACCACTTTGTGGTTTGTTGGGGTTACTTTTATATGTAGTCAAGTTCTGCCCCTATACTTGGGAGGGTGTTTTGATTTCTGAAATGTAATTTCTGCTGTCCTGCTCAATGAATAAATGCAGAAAGCCTCCATCTTTATTGTTCTACTTAAAATCTTTCTTTGTTCATAGGACTTTGTAGTGGATTCCAGCTGGCGTTACCGAAGCACTGTGCTCACACCAATGTTTGTGGAGACTCAGGCTTCTCCAAGTACCCACAAGAATTTGTCACAGGACAGATCCCTTTCTCCTTCTGGGTCAGTCCATGGGCAAGTGAGGGCTACCCAAAGGCAATATGAATTTACACCTACACAGCATGGCAGTAAGTCCAGAACAGTGTTTTCTGAAGTGTTCTTTTTTGCTGTAGGAATGATGTAATTTCTGTAGCATATGATTTTTTAATGTAAAAGTGTAAATATCTTTAGTATTTTGTTTTCCAGGGGGTTTTTTTTGGTGTGATATGGGAAAAAAATCACATTTTTATTAGTCTCATACGTATTTTATATTGTGCCTAATGTAAAAGAAATGCTGTCTTGCCTAGCAGCTTGAAATTTGTTCTGCCCTTAAACACTAGGAAATTATATTTTTGGGAGAGAAAAAATACCTGGCTCAGAGGTGTTTTCACTTTGTTTATGTCTGAGTATGTTACAGCTTTTTGGCAATTTCTTGTTACAGGTGGTAGAAGTTCTTTTAATTGGCTAACTGGAAGTAGCATTGACACGTTGGCAGAGTATGCAGTTCCTTCATCCTCTGAATCCCTGTCTTCATCCATGCTGTTGGTTAGCAAAAGGACTGAAAAATTTAAACAAACAACCTTTAAACCAGTGGGGCCAGATTTCGGGAAAAAAAGGTTGGGTTTTCCTGGAGATGAAGTGGACAGCAAAACTAAAGGTCTGTAAGCCTTACTGTGCAATTTCCGTGCAATTAGTACACTTTTATAAACCATCCTTGTCAGTTATTTGGCTAGCAGTCCATTGTCTTTGAGACAGTCCAATCGAGGTTCACCTTGAGAGATTTTTGTTTCCAGGAGTATGTGATGACACACAATGTGTGACACAAAGCTAGGATTGTGCTAGGAATTATAGAATTATATATTGCTCATTGAAAGAACTGGCTGGATGAGAAACCAGTCAGTGTCATCTCTGCATTCCTGCCCCTCCCTAAGAGGATCACAGCATGAATATCAGACAGTTCTGACCCTTCTTTTTAAAGATTTTTAAATTTAACTCTTTAAAGAAGAGATCTCTAAATGTATTTTCTAAACAATTTCATGTGTGCTGACTTGATCTCCAACATTTTGCAATCTGTCATTAGAAGTCCTTGCTTTTTTATGAGAAAGCTCCTTCTTCCACCCAGTCAATAAGTGAAAAATATCAGTACTGCTCTGAAGTGACTTGGGATCCTTCTCCCTCTTTAACCATTGTCTACTTTGTCATTAAAATTTTGACAGAAAGGATGATATTAGGAGTTCAGGCATTGAGCTATAAAAATCAGTCTTTTCAGTACCTGAGATGTGTTTCAAGGCAGTTATGAATAATGGACTGTAGTTCATGCAGAACTACAGAAATAGAGAGGTCAGTCTACCTTCTAGTTAGTCCCTGGTCTTCCAGCCTGGAAAACATCAGTTACAGTGGTTTGTTTTTGTTTGCTCACTCTCCTTTTCTAGGAAGTGGACTGAGCTGACAGTCAGTTAAGTGGCCTTTTCCCATGACTGTCCTGAGCAGGAGTGGATCCAGTGGCAGTTCTGTAATTGTACTTAAAAAATACAGTACAATATTCTTACTACACAATATCTTGATATCTTTTAGCACCTCTTTTATTTAGGGAGTTATATACTTTCGGGAATATAGTGCAAATGCTATACATGCCTTTGAGAGCTTAAACAAATCTGACATATAGGACATATTTCTTCATGAATTTTAGGGTCTTTCCCTGTACAATAGTTTGATCTTTATACCTCATCCATGCACTTAAAGTCTCTATATAAATGCTTATTACCTCTTCTCTCTATTGTCTCTATAAATGCTTATTATCTGCTTTTTAAGAGCAACTTAATTTTTTATTATTGGCTAGCTTGTTGAAAGGCCTTGTATTTACTTGTAAGTAAATACAAAGATTATGGTTTTTTTATATGATGCTTCTGCCTTAAATCTAAAAGGAAAAGCTGTGGACATAATCATATGTTCCTTAGGTATAGAAGAACGAGCAGAAATTCTAAGACTGCGGAGACGTTTCTTGAAGGACCAAGACAAACTCAGTCTGATTTATGCCAGAAAAAGTCTGGCTGAACAGAAAAGAGAAAAGGTTAGTCAATCCAAATGGGTTTAAAACTTCAAGTCTCAATGCATTTGCAATCTTGTACTTCATCTCTTGTAGTAACTTTGGGAAGAAAGGGTAGGTGTAAGGTACTTTAAGTAGTGCTAAAGTGTAAAGTGCTTTAAGCACTTTAGAAGGTTTAATTTGGAAATAATGCTATTTATGGCCCTAAAGCTAAATGATGTTACTTAGCATGGGTGAGAAAGGAGGTGGAGGATAACACTTCCAGCCTACCACTTAAAGTGCATGAAATGATTTTATGTGCTGGGAGTCCCTAACAGTTATTGGGAAGCCCTTTACAATTGTCATTCTGGAAACTAGGGACCTTAGAGCTACAATACACTGCAGAAATTGTTGGAGAAACATTATCCAGTGTCTGAAGGTGAACTCAAAAGTGTGATGCAGCTGATGGACTGTCCAGAACTGGTTTGAACTTTTAACCTGAAGGAATGTCAGTAATAATCATTTGTTGAGTGTTTCTCAAGGCCAGAAACCTACTACTTTGTGGGTTTTCTGGTTGTGTTATGTACTTACAATAAATCTAAGTGTTTTTAAGCTCACTAGCAGTTTTTCAGAGGTTCCTGTTACTAAAAATAGCACACATTATTGTAAAAAAATGATAGCATTTAGTCGCAAGAGCAGGAATCCAGGATTGAGAGCTACCAGTTTGAGACACTCCTGTAATACTCTGCAGATGCAGACAACTGTGTAAACAGAACTTATGTCTGGAAGAACCACACAAATATCTATTTTAGCCCATTTTTGTTTACTTGCAGGCTAAAGCTACCATTTCCTCCCACCGTACAAGAGAGAACCTGTAAATGCGTTCTGTATGGAAGTCCAAAATACAACCAATGAAATCCCCTATCTTTTAAGCACTTCCAGTGATGGTGTTTTCTCCACTTCTGTGGGAGGCTTGTTCCAATGCCTGACCACTCTTCAGTGAAATTTTTTTCATAATATCTAATTTAAACCTCTCTCCTGGCACAGCGTGAGGCCATTTCCTAACTTTTTTTTTTACATGATTAATGCATTTCAGGAGATTAAATCTGAGCTGAAGATGAAGTATGATGCCCAGGTTATTTTGTACAGAAGTTACCGAGTGGGAGACCTTCCTGACATCCAGATTGAATACTGCAGTCTCATTGCCCCTCTGCAGGGCCTTGCCCAGGTCTGTCTGCTTCTCAGAGGTCACTTGTGAAGTTTTCTGGTCCTGTAGGGAAAGTGTCAGGTAGCTGGGCAACCACTTTGAAAATTGATTTGTAGTTTTGCAGTCAACCACTGTGATACACATTTGCAGTCAACCACTGTGATCCACATTAAAGGACTCTGTTTTGAGGGAGTGTTTCTCCTACCCCTGTGCTGGTGCAGTGTTCAGAGAAGAGGCTTTGTTGCTTGCCTCACCTCAGCAGTTGAGAACTGGATGCATCAGCTGTTGTCCATTTCCTGCAGGTTCTTCTGCTTGAGAAACAGACGGTGGTCTCTGCAGACATTATTGCAAAGGACATCTCACTGTTCAGCAGCCATTTCTCTTCTATTGTATGTCTCTAATAGACTTGTAAAAATACAAATGAATTCAGTGTAAGACTGGACTCAGACTGCTCAGTAAAGCTGATCTAATATTCCTTTTCCTACATGAGAGTGATAGAAACTACAGACTGAAGTGAACAGTAAACTGAATCCCATTTTACAGTCTTTGGGAAGTCACAGTCTTCTTGATTACCTTTGTGTTTCATTACTTTTGATAGTCCCTTATCTCTCTGTAAAGGACAGAAGTAGCACAGTCACGAGTACTGTGAGTAGCATTAGATAGAGTTAGACCAAATTCCAGACCCATGATAGACCAAGATGCATAGGATTATGTTACACACACAAGTGTGTTTCTGGATTGAAAAAAAAAAAAAAAGCCTTTAAATCTCAGATTAAACTGTCTGTCTGTACAGACAGTCTGTGTCTCTGTTAGCTGCCTCAATTTTTAGGACCAGGTCTCCTCACACATTGATGTCTTTTTTTATTTACTAAAACTCACTTCATGGACTGTGGTGTCCCTGACATGATACTGGGTGTCTGCTTCCTGTAATGGGAGTTGTGAGTATGTGAAAATTGAAAATTCCACCCTCTCCCCTGACACTCTGGCTGAAAATTTGCATTGCCTTAAAGTTTCTTTAAGTAGAAGAATTCAAATGGTGTTTGAAGGGGTAGTACAGTAATTCCCAGCACAGGTGAGATGCATGCCAGTTTAAATAGTCATTCCCAAAGAGTGTCTAGGGATTAGGTACAGGGTGGGTCATATCTTTTAATTTTATTTGACAATCTGTTGTGTCACAGCAAAGTTCAGTGACCTTACTGTTTTTTATTGTAATTCACAGAAAGATCCGACATTTGCCAAGCAACTTTTCAGCAGTTTGTTTAGTGGAATTTTTCATGAGGTAAAAAAATCTAAAAACCCTTCTGAGAAAAACACCATTGTCCAGAAGCTGCTGAGTGACTTCAATAATTTCCTCAGTATGAGCCTGTCATACTTTCCACCCTTCATTGCGTGCATCCAGGTAAATCCCGATACATGGCATGAAAGTAACTGGATATAATGTCTCTGAATGTGTGATAAACCCAGGGTAGTGAAGGTCAAACACTGTCAATGAAGTTGAGACAGAGATGGAAGGAGAATTTTAACCAAATGGGTATTTCAAGTGGCACTTAAGGTGAACAAGGTAGGCCATACCTCTGAACTGATTTTTCAAGGTTTCTAGATTTCAGATCTCCTCAGTTTGAGTCACCTTTTAATGTTTTAATTGCATCAGTAACAAGAAGAGGTTTGATTACAAATGAAAGCTATTTCAATTGAAGTGGGAATTGAGAACAATTGAAAGGGTTATGTGGGTGTTGTGCTTATCTTCCTGTTTCTGGGAAGTGCTTACTGAGGAATTCTTTGATGTCTTGAGGATATCAGTAGCTGTCAGACTGTTTGTTGTTAGCCTCTCTTGTTTATTTTTTTTTCAAATTAGTCCCCTGAAGTACTTGTCTGGGGATTTTCAGTAATGAAGGAAGGGCTCACCAGAGGACAAGTGGGTGCACTACAGTTTTTATGGAGAGGAAACGCGAGCTTTTCTGTTATGAGAATATACTGACCTGGAATACATTGTGAATTTCGTCTTTTAACCCAGTTTTCAGGGAGATAACGTTTTCCCAGCACCTGTTAAATACCCACTGTCACTGTATTTAGTGATTCTTATCAACTGTATTGATGTTGTGATTCCTAGCTCTCAAAGGAATCTTTTATTCAGTGACAGCTAATGGTTTCTTATTTGTTATGGAAATTTAAATACTCTGTGACAGTAGGTATCCTTCCAAATACAAGAGAACCATCTAGTTCGAGCTAGCTTTGTAAACAGAGAGAAACTTTGCTTCCTAGTACTTGTAATTACACATCTGAAAAAATGTAATTTCTTGTTTACTTTTTTTCTATGCAGCTGCATAAAAGGTCAAATACTATGGGGATTTTTCTGGGCTGTCTTGGTATTTTTTGAGCCAGCGTCTCACAATAGCTATCTGTTAATATTCCCTCTTGACATCGCATTTGTTAGTTCTGTCTTGATGGTATTATTTGTGTTGAATTATGCTGTCTAGACCCTGCTAATAACACTGTTGCATTAGGCTACTTTTTTTTTTCTGAATAGACATAAAATTAAGACTCGAGAAGTAAAAGTAAGTTAGATTTCATAAAAAATACAGACTTTGTAAGAGCAATAAAAACATCTCCTTGCCATCTTCATCAATAACAAAAGTACAATATCATGAAGTCTAAACAGCCTGCAAGCAGTGAGAGGAAGTTTTTTCCCAGTAGGGAATTGAGTTCACATTGATCAAGAGAGCAGGCTGGGAGAGTGTGAGCAAGAGCTCAGCCGTGTCAAGGCTTTCATTTGACTCACAAATGTGGGTCCTAGTGGCTTGGCTGTTTGGAAGTACAGCTTTTCTTTCCTGTATACAAACAGCATAATAAATACTGGCTAGTTTCAGAAAGGCTTCCTGCTTTACTGTTCTTTCCTTCTGGTTGTTTGACTTTTTAATCTTCCACAGGTTCATGTCCCATCAGGAGAATAACTTGATGGGTTAAAAGAGCTGGTTTTGTCTGCACATATAATGTTAAAATTGATTATGAAGCTCTGGGATTCACTTTCAGGGCAGATTAAGGACCAACTGAAATACTAAAAGAGTTAACTTGGTGACAAAAATTTACATAGCCCCCAAAGAGATGCTTGGCCTCTGAAGAACATACAATTGCCTTAGAGATGTTATAGCTGCCAGGCCAGCTTGGATGCCATTCTCCCTAATCTTTGAACATATGGTGCAAGTAGGCAGTGCTCATTGCATATGGAGCAGGGGACATTTCCTCTGCTTTGAGAAGATAAGTGGTCAAATAGTCACCAAAATGCACTAAAAATAGAAAGATAGCTCCTTTAATGTGGGGTGATGTCTGTACATTTTAAGTTTGGGAGGATATTCATTCTTGGCACATACCCTTACATTTGCACAGTTCTTACCCTTTTTCCTGTGGTATGAGAAAGGGCTTTTGGTCTTACCTTAGCAAAGTTGTTTTTAAGGTTTTAGATTTTTGTTCAGTTGTCACTGTGTTCTTGATATAACCCCTAAAAGGTGGCAGTCAGGGAATATGTCTGGGACATGTGTGCAGCTAATTGAAATTGCTTTAATAGGAAATATATATGCTAGCCCCTCATTAGGATATGACTGGTCTTTAACTCAGGAAGCTACAAGAGGCTGTGGGTTTTTTGAGTCCCAGCTCTACAAATTGTGTCATGAGTTTGCTTATGCAGATGCCTCTTATTCAGTTTTTACTGTGGTTGTCATTTATCAGAGAAGTGTAACTTGGTTGTTCTCAGTCTCCTGTTGCAATTTCCAAACAGTAGTTTTTTTTCATATAGTATCCTTGAACATGCTGTGTTGCAAGAATCTGATTTTAATTTTTATTCTAAAATGTGGTGCTGGTTTTTGTACTGAAAGCTGTACTGCACCTCTTCCACGTGATTTTTTTTCTTTGGTTTATTTAAGATACTATTGTGACTTTTCTTTAGTAGAAAACAAAAGAAAGGAAAAACCTAACACTGAATTTAATAGACATGCTGCTTTCTTGAATTATTTACCTGTATTTAGAATAGTGATTTAAGTATTTAAAAACAAAAAACTTCAACTAAACAGGAATGTTTATCCCTGAAAAAGAGATTATTCTGTAGTTGGACTAATGTTAAATATGATATAGAGAAGCACTGTCATGTCTTTGAATCAGGCAGGAGTAGATGAGTACAGTACTAGAGAAGTCTAACAGGAAGCTGTGATGTGCTAAAACTGGCTGAGTGTGTGGATAGAAAGCCTCCAGCTCAGAGAAGACTTGGTGGTAAATCCTGCCTTTGGCTTATGCAGGAGTGCACCACTGAACAGACTAAGTGAAGCACAGCTGCTGTGTACAGGCAAAATCCTGCCAACAGAAGGAAAAGTTCAGGCTGTCAATGTGTCCATCTACCTCTCCCCCACTTTCCTTGTGATTCTGTGCAGAGTTGTCCCATGTCTTGGAGCCAAAGTATATGAGGTTACTCTGTACTGTTCTCTGTCCAAAGAGCAACAGCACAAAAGGAAAAGATTCCAGTTTTCCCTGCATGGGGAACTTCTGGAGGCCTAATGGCTTATTTCCATTTTAAACCTTGCACCGTAAGAAAAAGGATACCAAATCCGTATAGTTTTACCCCAAGTGGACACCTGGTGTTTTATCTTACAGGAAATGAGTTACCAGCACAGAGAGCTACTGGAACTGGACTCAGCTAATGTGAGCACGAGCTGCCTTGCAAGTTTGCAGCAGCCCATGGGCATCCTTCTTCTGGAGCGTGCCCTGATGGCTCTGTCCCCTGCGGAGGAGCCCCCCTCCAAAAGGATGCGTGGGAGGACAGAGCTGCCCCCAGATGTGATCAGATGGATTGAACTTGCTAAGTAAATTCTTGTTTGAGACAATTTACTCCCACTTAGGTTTGCCCTGTGAAGAATTCTGCTTTTATGGCTTGTGTGATTTCTTTTTTAGTCTTTCTGTCTCTTAGAATTAGATACGCTTTTAATTTTTTCTCACTTAATACTGTCTGTGAGAGCAGTTGGACTTTGAAACTGTGCACTCTTATGGTGCTGTCAGACTGTTGAAAAACATCTTGTTCATAACTTTTCAACTGCAGGAATTTCCGTAGTTCAGGTATTACCCTACAAGATGAAGTTTTATGTAGTTAAGTATGTGTTTCTGATCTTGCATAAGAAATACTTCCTAAAAATTTACTATTTCAAGCTGGTAGTATTACTGCTTATCAAATTTATTTTTTTAGATAGCTTCTGTTTGTATTGATATACATCTGCTGAACTATTTAAAAGATTTCTCTTCTCAATTTTACTAGGCTGTACAGATCCCTTGGGGATTATGATGCCCTTCGTGGCATTTTCAGTGGTAAGATTGGGACTAAGGAAATTACACAGAAAGCTTTGTTGGCAGAAGCAAGGAATGATTATGCTGAAGCAGCTCAATATTATGATAAGGTAAAATGACAACAAGATATTTTTGTTTTGTAATTCTCTCATTACTTAAAACTAATCAAATTAGAAAAAAGTGAATTATCTAGGCAGACAAGTAAAAACACATGGGCACACTGCAACCCCAAGAGAGCAAATTGCATGTGTTCATGGCATGAGTTGCAGTGGGTAAAAATGAAGACAAATCTCTAACCTTCTTTTAAAATGCTCACTCTTCAAAAACGTAGGTTTACTGAAGATAGCTACATGAAATTAATTTATGTATAAACACTGTCAAGCTTGAATTTTCTACATTTAATGTTGCTGTCACACTCTGGTAAATGGATAGATATTTTTATGAGAATTAATTACAGTTAAGTTGCTCATGACTTAGAATTGAAACAGGTTCTTGGCTGGAATCTGGCACTATTTTCCCTTCAAATTCATTCCCTAGGCACTCTCCCAAGAAGACTGGCAAGATGGAGAGCCAACAGAAGCAGAGAAGGACTTCTGGGAGCTTGCCTCTCTGGAATGCTATGACCACCTCACAATGTGGAAGTCGCTGGAATATTGTGCTACTGTTAATATTGACAGTGGAAAACCTCCAGACCTAAGCAAAACATGGAATGATCCATTTTTTCAGGTTTTTACAAATTATTTCATTGGTACTGCATTATTTGGGTTACTTTATTATGGAAATTAGTGGAGAGTCTGATATATTTTAAAAATTGAAACAATTACTTCTACTTGTTCATTTTGATGTTTAATTTTTACCTCAAGTCTATGGCAGATCCCACAGGACCAGCTTTACTGTCTCCTTTCTTTGCAAGTCTTTTTTGTTGCTTTTCTCACTTATATTTTTTCCTATTTTAAGAGTTACCAAACCATGGATTTTGAAACTGCTAAGATTTACTAACAGCTTCTTGAGCTATAGGAAAAGGCTATAGGAGTTGGAAATATAGGCTATAGGAAAAAGCAAATAGGAATTGATGAAAGGGAAAATATCTTTTAAAAAATTCAAAAATTTCTTTATTTGATTTGCTACTGATAACAAAAAATTTGATCATTTAATATTCCATTTGCAGAAATAAAGACTGTGTGTTCTCACTTTGTAGGAGACATATCTGCCCTATATAATACGCAGTAAGTTGAAGTTACTGCTCAGTGGGGAGAATGACCAGACTTTGTTAACCTTTATTGATGAGGCAATGAAGACAGAACAGAAGAAAGCCATTATAGAAATGCACTACAGCCAAGAACTCAGTCTCCTGTACATCCTGCAAGATGATTTTGACAGAGCCAAATATTACATTAGCAATGGCATGCAAATATTCATGCAGGTAATAACGTCTTCTATCTCTGGTATGGCTTTTTTGTGTAAACTGGAACAATGAAACTGCTGTTGCTATTACTGCTGCTAGATAATAGTCTCAAGAGAAACACTCAGTGCCTTCTGTGTCAGGTGAAAAAACTTCTTTTAAATTCACTGCTTGCAATGATGAAAGGTGAGTGAGCCAGTGGAGTGCATTCTCCTGTTTTTGTTTGTTTTATTTTGCTGATTTTATATTTTATACATTTTTAAGAGTAATTGCTTGTGGTGACAATAAAAAATTTATTCATCTTTTCAGAGGCCTCCTGTCCCCAGAACAAGCTTGCAAAGAGTGTTGCATTGGGAAGTTACAAATTCCATCCATTACTGAGTTTTGGTTAGACTGTAGGACTTGCCTCAAATCTAGGATAGGAATTGCAGCTAGAATATGACTCTGTGCTTGTCCAAAGCGCTCTGATTATCAGCTCTTAAATTACTTGTAAGAGGGTGGGTTCTAAAGCATAACATACAAAAGATACAGATCAATAATTTGTAGAGCACTGAACAGAACCATGCTTTAAATTCTGTCTTTAATTCTCTCCCTTTCTTTTCAGAGCTATTCCAGCATTGATTCCTTGTTATATCAAAGTCGAATGACCAAACTGCAGTCTGTACAAGCTTTGACAGAAATACAAGATTTCATCAATTTTATGACCAAGAGAAGTAAAGTTTTTTTCCTTTTGTATTCAGTAATTGTGGTTTCCTGAACTTTGAATTTCTGGACTGCTGTTTGAAGAAGCATAAGTCTGGAATTACTTCTTACTGTCTTCTTGACAGTAAGACCTATTACAGTTTTGTGAGATAGGATTGAACATAACTTCATGTTCTATTGCAAAGTTTAATTAGCATAATTCTTGTGATAAGAGTTAAGCATCTCTTTTGAAAGTGTCAGTTAAAGTTTTAAGCTATTTTTTTTATTGGAGTTATTTTTGGTAGTAAATAGCAGTTAGCAGAGATGAAGACATAGATGTGGTGTATAGATTTGCTCCTACTGATATAGGCCTGAAGTACCATAAACCAAATTAGATACTAAATTTGGGTAACAGTTCCACTATGCATGTTCATATATGGAAAGGAAACTACCTGGTGGTGATATCCAGTGGCAATTGACACAGATGTCTTTACAGAATCCCCTGTGTTGCGGCAATAAATAAAAGTAATGATGATCACTAAGTAGCATTTTTAGTGCAAGCCCAGAAATGCAAGTGTGTTGCTTAATTGCAGTTTTCTGGTTTGAATGTTAGGTTATATTTTGTTTAGTCTGTTTTCATGCTGTTTGGCTTCAGATGCATTTAAAATGTTCTCAATTGATTTCTAGGTAACTTAGCTTCAGAGGCTTCCCTTAAGAGACTTCTCAGAACTTGGACAAGCAGATATCCAGATGCTAAAATGGATCCTATGAACATCTGGGATGATATCATTACAAATCGGTAAAATTGCATTCTTGGGTTGGCTTAGGTTCTGTCTGCCTGTTGAGTTCCAGGAAGTGCTTTTTCTAAAGCTGCTTGTTTTTCTATGGGAGGGTTTTGATCCAATGCATGACTTTTTTTTTTCTTTTTAACTGTGGTAGTAGCTTTGCCAATATAACTGGGGAGTTTGTGTGACTAACCTGTGGAGAGGAGCAAAAGGAGGTTGAGAAATGGCCAGGGAATAAACTGTGTTGTGATAGGGAAACATACATACTAGTAATTTTCTTTCATTAATGACCATATGCACTGTGTAAGCTGGCCCATTTCAGCAGCCCTGAAACATTCACTTATAATTGAATAGATTAGCTGCATTTAGCTCAATCAAACACCACCCAAAAGGCCAATCAGTCATGAATAAAAATACTTGGGCAGTTCCAAAAAGAGGGAGCATACAAAACAAGCCCAGCCCTGTCACTCTCAGTGCTTCACCTGTTTATGGAGAAGTTAATGACCACTTCCTTAATTGGAGACTTCTGTTGTGCAGCTGTTGCTAGAAAGAACAAAGGCTCTCTGGAGACTTCTTTGGATTAGCTCTGAAGAAACTGCAATGCTTTTTGAAATTTGAAAGTTTTCTGTCCTTGCCATAGCGTCTGTCTTTGTCCTAATTTATTCTTCCAGTGAAAATCTAGATTAGTCCTCCTTTCCTGTGTCATAACTTCTTCAGTAGCTCTGCTGATACATACTGTGCTCTGTGATTTATTTTGTTATCTCTTGGTGTCAGTAAAGCATGGCTACAGAAGAGCTTATTGCAGTTCAGTATTAGGCTGAATACCTGGCATGGCTTACTTTTGAAAAAAGTCTCAAAACATTTATGACTTGAAGGGTTGTCAGGGTTTTAAACACTTCATGTGCTTTTAGAAAACCTTGGTCTCACCTTAAATTAGTAACAAAGGATGTGCCAAGTGTCACTTCAGATTGTAGTGCTGTCCTCTGCTTTGAGTAACAGTTTACATAATGAGATGTGCTATTAAATTAGATAGGACTAGCTGTGGAGGAGCAGGATTCAGCATGGCAATTTCCTTTCAAAAGGTGAGTGTGGTTGCTAATCTGTTTAGCAACACAGATTTCGATGTTGGCATGTGTTGATGTGATAAACATTTGAGTAGCAGGTTGACATAAAATACAGCCTGGCACTCGCAGTAAATAATTGAGACTCCACGTCTGTGAAGCTGAAATGCAAGTTGTGGCTTGGTGAATTTAGGGACTGTAGCTTGCACAAAGGAACTAACTAACAAAAAATCCCACTCTGTAATGGACGTTTTCTAACACTAATCTTGCCAGTACAAGATCCTCAGTGCTCTCAGGGCCAACATGATCCCTGTTAGGAGTGTCCAGACTCTGAGATCGGAGTTTAGCCCTGCTAAAGGTGATAGCTATAGTTTGACATTTTTTATTAGCTTTGTATGCTGTTAGGCAGATCAACACTTTGGAACATTAATTTCCTTGAATGTATACCAGAGTGATCTATACCCCTGTTGTTGTTGTTGTGCAGGTGTTTCTTTCTTGATAAACTGCAGGAGAAACTTCCCTCGGATCAGGCCAATGACAGTATGGAGGTGGATGGAGAATACAGTGCTGGTGACCAAATGGAAGTGGATCAACAGGGTGAAAACATTCATTCAATGATTAAAAGCTGCAAATTCAATATGAAAATGAAGATGATAGAAAGTGCCAGGAAACAGGTGAATATACTGTCTGATAGCTTCCAATTTGCTGAGAAAATACATCGAAAAAGCTGGAAAAGCCTTTTAGGTGGTATTTGGTACCCTTTTGCCAGGGCAAACCTTGTCCCTTTTTGACCCTGCAGTCCAGGACATTTTGAAAGCTCAAGAAAGTCGGTTCCACAATGAAAGAAACAAAAGGATAAATGTTAATTACAAAGTTGATTATAATTTGTCATTACTGGAAATGTGCCTGAAGTCCCTTTTGATCCACAGATGGTTTTGGACACTCTAAAGGGCAGATAAAGTATCTGAAATGTTTCAGTCTTTAATGAAAGGGATGCTTGCCGTCAAGCATTATGCTTTATATTTACAAATCATTTCTTCTGTACAAGAAAACAAATTCTGATTGAATTAGTATAATTTACTTCAGTCCGCAATGCTGGATTTCTTTTTTTTCCAAAGTTTTCATTACTGCTGTTAGTTTACACTAACAAAGAACTAAAGTTAAGTGACTTAGAAATTTTTGGTTGAATCTGACTGTTTAAATGACTGAAACAGCCTTTTTGATGGTGGGCCTTTGGTGTTTCAAGCTTGAGACAAGATGAATAATTAAGTCAAGGTCTCCCATCTTCTGAGATGCTGCAGAAATCTGCAGTCATTAACAACAGTTTATTTTAAGCAATCTGATAAGCAAATATTACATTATTACTTTGTTGACTGTACACTCTTGAAGGAGTAAGTGAAAAGTAAGATTTCCTTTAATGTTACTTCTGTGAAACTTCTTATCAAAACACAAATATAAGTGATTTTCTGAATGTACTTAGAGCAGTTAAATGCTTCTTGCAGCTAAAATGATTTCTCTCAGTTGTTTAAACCTCTGTTCTTCTCTTTTGTTATTCAAACTTCTCCATTAGCACAAATGTGGTTCTGAATATGAGACCCAGCAAGCAGTGAGCATCTCTTTGCCTTACTGTAACTTTACTGGTGTTACTTAAATCTTCTCATCCCTAATTTGGTTGTAGGCAGGTTTAGTGCCTCTTCAGACACATGGTCTGAAAATTCTCTTAATCTGAATACAGAACAGCTTTGCAGTGGCCAAGAAGCTCCTGAAAGACTTGCGCAAGGAAGCCAGATCGAGGGAGGACTGGCTGGTGAGATGGAATTACGCCTACTGCCGCTTCACCCACAGCAGCAGCCGCAACCTCAGCTGTCCTGAACGCCTGCTCTCAGTGTTGAAAACCATCTCCCTGCTTGGTAACAGCCTTTGCTTCACCTTGTTTATTTTACGAAGTTGCTTTGTTGTCCAGTTACCAGCTTTTGTTTTTGAATTCCAACAGAAGATACCAAATCAGAGTATCTCAACAAGAACGTAATGGCCTTCCGAAACCAGAATCTTCTTCTGGGTACTACGTATCACATCATGGCCAATGCTCTTAGTCAGGATCCAAGCTGTCTTGAGCAAATTGAGAAAGAGAAGGCTGGAAAGATATCACTAATATCAGGAGAAAGCCTCGAGAACCCTAAAAAGGTAAATGAGAGGGGAAGATATTTCAGTGTCATTGTTACTACAGATTATTACTTCAGTAGGTTGTGATTGCTATTGATCAATACAGAGCATGTGAAACCTGTCTGCTATTAGCAGTGATTTGTCCAGCAACACCAGAGAGAGAAAGAAAGGGGGGAAAAAAGCAAAAAACAAGGCTGTGGTTGCTGTTTCTTCCAGGTTTTGTTCTCCTGGAGTTTGGCATCACTCTAAACTTTTTAAATAGGAGAATGTTCTTGTGTTTTTCTGTACCTGCATTTTGAGTGGAGGGGGAAAACATAGTCACAGCATCTGCATGCACAATGGTGAGACAAGGCTTGGGATCCTCAAAGAATGCCTTGGTTTCAGCTGGGCATTTGTAACCTGCTTCATGCCCCCAGAGTATTCTCTTTGATATAGAGATATTTATAATACTGATACGCTTACTTTATTTCCCATTTTAATGGGAAAGTGGAATTTTTTTTAAGGCAGAGCACATGCAGGCTGTCTTTGCCTATTTTGGGTAGGTGTGCATTTGAAGAATATAGTACTAGACTGTGCTGCAACTAAAATTATATTTGCTGTCTGTTGTCCCACATGCTGTGGCATTGACTCCTTGTCTGTCAAATGGATTAAGAATTTTAAGTACCACTGCTGGCTTATATCTACTAATTTTTAAACCACCGTGAAAACACTTACATATGGAATCATAGAATGGTTTGGGTTGAAAAGGACCTTAAATATCATCTACTTCCAACCCCCTTGCTATTGGCAGGGACACCTTTCACTAGGCCAAGTTGCTCAGAGCTCCATCCAGCTTCACCTTGAACACATCCAGGGATGGGATATTCACAACTTCTCTGGGCAACCTGCTCCAGCAGCTCACCACCCTCACAGCAAAGAGCTTCCTCCTAATATCCAATCTAAACCTACTCTCACTTTGAAGCAATTGCTCCTTGCCCTGTCAATACATGCTCTTGTAAAAAGTCCCTCTCCATCTTTCTTGCAGGATCACTTTCGGGAATATGAACCATATTAGTAAAAAACAAACAAAAAATATTCTTAAGTAGTGTTTTATCATTGTTAAAAGTAAAGCAGATCAAGAAGAAATTCCTGAAAAAAAAAGTTTTAAATTTTCAGGTGTGTAGAAACTTAAGCAAAAGCCTGAGCTTCATTTGTTAGCTGATTCTTAAAGTGCATTCTTCTTTGGGCAATCTAAAGGATGAGGATAAAATTCTTCTGTATCAGATGAGTAAGATTGCCATACCAGGGATTTCTGAAAGATTAAGAAGCTTAGCCTTATTTTATCTTAGTTTAAGTAGCACTCTGACCCTGGTAGTCTCCTCCTACCTACCTGACTGTTTAGTTTTAGTTACATCATTCAGTGTGGCCAGAAGGGCCAGGCAAGGGGTTGTCCTGCTGTGCTTGGCAGTGGTGAGGCTGCACCTCAAATCCTGTGTTCAGTTCGGGGCCCCTCACTACAAGAAAAACATTGGGAGGCTGGAGCATGTCTGGAGAAGGGCAGCAGAGCTGGGGAAGGGCCTGGAGCACACGTCCTATGTGGAGCAGCTGAGGAAACTGGGATTTTTTAGCCTGGAGAGAAGGAGGCTCAGGGAAGACCTCACTGCTCTTTTCAACGGCCTGACAGGAGATTGTAGTGAGATCAGAGTTGGTCTCTTCTGCCATGTCCCGAGTGAGAGGGTGAGATAAAATGTATTGCTTTAAGTTGTGCCAGTTAGGTTCAGATTGGATATTAGAATTTTTTATTTTATTTTTTAATGAAAGAGTGGTGAGGCATTGGAGTAAGTTGTCCTGGGCAGTGGTGGAGTCACTATCTCTTAAGAGGCATCTGGATGTGGCACTTTTAGATATGGTGTAGGGGTAATCGTGGTGGTGCTGAGTTGGCAGTTGGAAAGATGATCTTTCAACCTTTATGCTTCGTGAATCCTGTCAAGTCACCCATTGCATGAGCTGCATTAGAAATGTATTATGAATATTACTATATTTATAATAGAGAAAAAGGCATCAGATTCAAAATAGTTTGATGCATGCTTTTTTAACACAAATTCCAAGTGTAACTGTAGTGCAGATGTTTTAGATATGTCTTAATAGGAAAAAAAACTGAAAGTTTTATAATACTTTGTTAACTGTTTCCAAAAGTTCAGTAATGTTAACTTTTCTGCAGTGACAAAAATTGCACTTAACATATCCAAAGACTAATCTAAGTTTATGTATTCCCATTGAAAATTGTGGAAACTAAAGTTCTGCTAGAAATAACATCCCGATTTTTTTTCCTTTATATCAACTGCTTGGAACATCTTAAAACAGTTAAAGTTTTATCCACTCAAGACTTTCAACAAAGCTCCAGTTACAGAAAGGATTGTTCAATGCTACTTTAGCACTAATGTGTTGGTTTTTTTCCTCTTATGGTTGAATTTCAGGTGCTGGCAGGTCTGAACAAGAAGGCTTTTCAGTGTTTCAGCTGTGCTGTGAGGAAGTCTGAGGAGGATGTGCAGTCCTACTCCATGGACCATGTGGACGTGGTGGGAGTTGTTGATGCATATATGACTTTGATCAGCTTCTGTGACCAGTATCTGCGCAGGGAAGAGGAAGGCTTGCTTGGTTAGTCAGGATTTCTCCTAAGCTTGTGAGGTGTATTTGTCTGTGGTCTGTGAGTTTTTGCTGTACCCAGGAGGTACAGCACAGCTTGAGTTTCAGTGGAACAGTTTGACCTCAGCATTATTTGTATGCCTTTTTCCACCTCCTCTGTTCCTGCTAGCTTTGGTACTAGTGCATCACTTGTTGTCTTGCTCTTACTTGTGATAAATATATCATATCCAGCAGATGCTTCCCTTGTTCCTTCCCAGACCACTGCAGCCTTGTCTTTAAAGCAGGCAAGATAGCAGCAGTGATGCAGCTTCCTGATAAAGCTAATCCTTACAGTCCCTGAGTACATGTGTTGCAGATGTGTGCAGTTCAAACAGATGGGAAGGAGAACAAAGTAAAAATACAAAATACACTTGATAAAAAAATACCAAATTGTAAAGATTAACGTTTCAGATGATCAAAGACATGGAACAAGTGATGGTGTTTCTGATAATTCTTGTTTAATGTCTCTTGGCAGAAATTAACACTGTGGATCTGCAGCAGTTCCCAGCTATTGTGGTGGAGAAAATGATAAAAGCTTTAAAACTGAATTCCAGAGAAGCCAGGCTGAGATTTCCTAGACTGCTCCAAATAATTGAAAGATATCCAGCAGAGACATTGGGTCTAGTGACACAAGAGGTTAGTTGCTTCAATCTTTCTGGCAGCAAATGTTGCTATAAATCAAATTTTAAAGTGAGGATGGGATACATACAGAGGTTAGACTGGTAAGCTTTGCTTCAGGGAAATCAGATAAATTTTATCCCATCATTGTTCCTTGTCTTTTCTGTATTTTACTGAGTCTAATTAATGTGGACAGAAATTTTTTCTTAGAAATTTAGCTTTTTATCATTATTCTGATTCCAAATGTTTGTTTGAGAGTTGCTGGAGAGCAACTGTGTTATGCTTTGTCTTTTTTTTTCCTTCAGAACAATCTAAATGGGCTGACAAAGGTGGTTAGCATTAGGGTGAGGAATGTATCTTATTCTGAGTTTCCTGTATGCAAGAAACCAGCAGCTTTTCCAGACTCATTCCATGTCACCCACCTTTCCCTGTCCTCCTTCACGTCAGAGATTACTACAGCTTTGTCTTCTTTGTATTTCCCACTTCCTTCCTCCTTTCCTTCTTCCATAACCTGTCTTTCTACTACCATTCCATGGCAGGATACCACGAGCCTTCCCTGCTGTGGTGGGACAGATAAGCTGAGACCTTCTCTGTGACTCATGCCTGTTCCTGCCTTGGCCTGCCTGTCTTTCCAAGCCCGTGTCATTGTGCTGCTGCTCCCAGAGCAACAGGCCCTTTGAGAGAAGGAACTCAAGTGAGGCAGAAACTCGGATTCATTATCCCAGGGAACTGAGAAAATGGCAGAAGTGGCTGAGATGCACAAGGTGTGGCCACAGAGAAACACCAATAGTTCAAACAGAACCTGACACCAGCTGACAAATCTCAATCAGAAAAGGAGTTCACCAGGCATTTATTTATCCTATCCTCTGTTTTCCTGTGAAATAAATACTGGCAATCTGATCTTAAATTCTATTAGAAGTGCTTAAAGATGAACAAAGGACAAAACTCTAATAGGAGTTTCAATGTTCTCCTTAGTGGCATTTTTTACTCAAATCAAGACTCCAACCCAATGGTGTTGGAATTGAATTCCTTCAGATTTTTGTTTGTATGTGATGATCAAAAATGGTTGAATTGCATCCTGAGACAAAAGCCACAAGTTTGAGTGTAAAGCCTCATATTGATCAACAGGCTGCAAATCTTAATAATGGAAAACCTATTAAGTAGTAGTAGTGGTGTAGTAGTAGTGATAGTAGTAATTAAATCTGTGCTTCAGTGGGGGATGTTTTGCACACCTAGTGGACATTCTCTGTTTCCTTTTCTCATTTCTCTGTCAGGCTGCACCACGGAGCAGTTTTGTTTGTTTGCTATGTTTAGTATTTTTGAGGAAGACCAAAGACGAAAGCAGTGTCTGTGTTTTTGCAGCTTTCTTCAGTTCCCTGTTGGCAGTTCATTGGTTGGATTAGCCAGATGATGGCACTACTTGACAAGGATGAAGCAGTAGCTGTACAACATACTGTTGAAGAGATTGCAAATACCTACCCCCAGGCACTCATCTACCCTTTCATGATCAGCAGTGAAAGTTACTGCTTCAAAGATACTGCAGCTGGCTGCAAGAACAAGGAGTTTGTAGAAAGGTGAATTTGCAATTGGAGTAGCTCTTCTGTATGTTTTTCTTTCAGGAGTGGACAGATTCATTTATTTTTCCTATGCAAACCCTTTTCTTTAGCAAGCACAAGAAATATTAGAGGGTAGCCTTGAGTTTTTGTTTAAAGGCACAGAGAAACGCAATACGTCAGCTCTGTCAGTGTCAGACATACTCAGGTTGGTGGCGTGAAACTTCATGAAGTGTTGGGAACATATAGTCCCCAGGCTGTTTGAAGATAAAAGTTTTCCCAAGATAAAACAAAAAGACCACAGAGAGGCAACCCCTTTCTCTTTGTAACTCTATGGTATTGAACATTTATCATCTTTCTAATACCAAGAGGAAGCAGCTATGTTTAAACAGAATAGACACCCATAGACACTTCAGAGAGGGCAGTGAAATGGATGCAGGTTATCTTGGGAATGACAGCTCTTGGCTGTGGTGTTCTCTGCTTATTCAGTGTGCAACATGCAGCTTCTCTTACAAGCTTTCCCTTGTCCATTTTGGCATGCAGTAATACTTTAGTTAATCCCCAGGCAAAAATCAGTTTCTATCACAAAATGCTGTAGAACCACTCTTAAAGTTTTGGATTCTTTCTGACTTTTTCTCAAAATTGATACATTTGCTGAATAAATTTTGCTTGAAATAAAAATACCAAGTCATGTTTCACAGACAGTATCACCCTTCAGTAACTGTCATGACAGGGACATGGTCTGGTCAATGCCTGTGTCTGTTTCAAGCATGCTTTCCACTCACCCACCAAGTTGCTATTTTCATAGTGGGACATATAATTTAAAAACTGGCATGCAGTCCAAGAGGGAATTCTGAGGGAGTCTTACCTACCTACACCTGAACTGTTTTACCAGATTCTTGTATATAGCAGACAGTCTAGGTCATTGCTTATCTGCAGGCAAGGTAGTGATGGTAATTCCTGTTGCATTGTGATGCATTTTCTCTTCTTTTAAAGAATCAAGAATAAGTTGGATAGAGGAGGAGTAGTTCAAGATTTTGTTCGCTCCCTGGAGCAGCTCTCTAATCCTGTAATGATTTTCAAGGTAAAGTGTATTTTCCCCACTTCCCCTTTATTCCTCTCCCTCTGTTTGGAAGAGCAAGTGCTGGGTGGAGCCTGAAACAGTTCAGTTGCCACCACAGCTACAGGAAGTGGTTCAACTCAGCACCAGATGATGATGATGATGATGTCAGGGTGCCTTCAGCAGCTTTCACTGGTGATGGACTCCCTCCCTTGTGCCAGCTGGATGTTCTGCTCCAGCCCTTTTCAGCTTTCCCCTTCAGGGTCTGTGCCCTGCCCCAACGTCAGTTCCCCTTAATAATTCTGAAACCCTTACAGAATTATCATTTGTGGCCAGCTTTATAATTTTGGACTACTTGTGTTCAACTACTTGTGTTCTTTATTCCCTTTCCTTGCTGGGCATCCCTGTCTGTCTTTTGGCTTATTTGTCCAGTCGATTCTTGTCCTGTGTTTTGTGCCACTCCTGGCCTCAGAGAGGCTTTCTTAGCACCAAACACTATGGCAGTAAACATAACTATCATAATAAAGTAGAAACATTTTATCAAGACACAGAACAAAAGGAAAATATTTCCACTGTGTTTTGGTTGCTCTTTTTTTTTTTTTTTGTCAAAAGACATACAATAGTTGAGTATTAGTAAATACAGTAACCCCAGTGCAATCTGAGTGGCCTACTGAAGAGCAAGGGTCAATAAATCTTTTCTCAGTACTCATCTGTTTTCTTCTCTTTGCAGGATTGGGCTGAGGATGTCAGAAACGAGTTGTCAAAACCTCAGAGAAACAAAAAGAAGCTTAAGGAAATGTATGAAGGAATGTACAAGAATCTGGGAAATTTGGAGACTCCTGGCCTTGGACTGACAAGAAAAAGGTTTATTCAGGTATATGTGGTCACTGGGTAGTGTTAGCATCATGGCTTTTCTAGAAGGCAATAGAAAGTCAAAAGAGGGAACCAGATCACAGCGTTTACAGGTGCTGCAGGACTTGATGAGACTTGATCTAGTCAGGAGTACAGAACTGAGATTTCTTTGCTAGAAGCCATGGACTTAACATAGTTCACTTTCCACTTCTAACTGCCCTGCAGGGATAAATGTTCTGTATTACACAGCTTCTGCCTCTCCTGTCCTGATGTTGCCAGGTTCTTAGGACCTGAGCCTCTAATCATCCGTGGGAATCTGGCTTTATTTTTTGTTCCCTGCTGCCAAGGATTTATGAGCACCTTAGGGAGTTTTGCTGTATTATACTACTCAGATTTGCCGCTGATACAAAGTTATACAGAAGAGTTACGACTATGGAGAATTAAAGAAAAGACTTTACAAAACTGACTGAATTCCGAAGTGGTGAAAATCAGCATAGAAAATTAAGTGACACATGTGGCAAGAAAATGTAATTACCCTAGTATCATATAGAAATTCTGCATACTTTAGCTGACTATTGCAATTCAAGAACAAAATCTTGATTTGTGATGGTTCTTTGAAAACATCAGCTGTGAAAACTCAAGGACAGTCAAGAAAGGAAAGCAAATGTTCATCGTTATTAAGAATGGAGAACTGAACATGGATTTGTACATTGGCATAGTAGTCTTCTCTGACTCTGGCTTCTTGAACATTATATTCCCCGTCTGCAGTATTCTCGGCACAGATACAGTAAAATTGGGTGAGGTTCAAAGTGGCAAGAATAATCAGAGGTGCAGAGTAACTGCTGCACAAGCAACTTTAGCATTCCTCCAGTTGGAAAAGATGCAATGGTGCCAGATACAGTAAAGCTCTTAACGTCAGTCCCATGGTTGGACTTGGCGAACTTACAGGTCTTTTCCAACCCTAGCAATTCTATGATTCTATCAGGAGCACCGAACAGGAAGTAAATACTCTGTGGAAGTGGCAGGTTCAGACCAGTGAGAAGTGTTTCCTCATTCAGTGCACACTTAGGTGCTGAACTCCTGCTGCAGGGTATTGGGTGCTTTCATGGGTTCAAATAGCAAGCAGGCAGTAGCACAAAGAGGGGGCAGTGCTTTGAGAGCTTTTACATACAAATGCACACTCCTGGCTCCAGAAATCCCTGAGTTGCAAATTGCTGCGGGCAGGAGAGTGATACTCCTGTAGAAGGAGGTCCTGACTGTATGCTTGTACTGTGTGTGCATAGCCCCGTGGCCAGGGCGGGTGCATCCAGCTGTCTCCCATTGTGGCCATCCGAGTGTCACATTAGCATTAGATAAACTAACCTGGCTGTCTGTAGGGAGATTCCTTCCCCATGAGTGGGAAAGGTGGAGGATGAGAGTAAGGTGGAGTCAGGAGGAGGTGAGGTGATAATGAAGCAGAAAGGGTAATTGGGAGTTTAGGGGAACACTAGCCCTCTGAATGTGTTGCTGTGAGATAAGATGGGTCTTTGATGATAATAACTTCAGACTGGGGGATAAGAATGTGCAGGATGTGCCGGTGACAGGGGTGGGGTTAGGGGGAGGGGAGCAGCTATACCGGGTACATGCACAGCAAGGGACATAGCAGGCATAAGCACAAAGAAATTTGTGTTTGGATTATTTGTGTGCCCACACAAAATAAAAAAAAATGGCTCTTTAAATGAAGTGTTAGAGGATACAGGAGAGAAGAGCAAGGGAGATGCTGGAGAGGGATATCAGGGTTCTTCCCCTCTTAAAGGGAAGAGGGAGAGCAGAGAGTAATTGCAGGAGAGTCAAGGTGATGGTGCACAGGCTTTGAAGTCTTTGCTTTCATGATGCATTATTATGAAGAAATGAAGTGTGCTGTGAAAATAACTGTATCATTTCTAGTGTCCTTGCGGGGGAAAAAAACAAGTTGTCTCTTTTGACTGACACATAAAATTGCTCTACTATGTGGAGTACTTCAGCCTCATAATCTGGAAATAGATTTAGTGATAAAGATCTTTTTGACTATAGCAGTCTCCTCAAAAGGATATTTTTTTGTATTTTCATTTACTTCAGTGAAATAGCTGTGTCTTCATAGCTTGGTAGAAAAATGATCAGGCAATAAAAAAACATCTTTCCAAGCCATTAATACCCAGTCCAAGAAGGAACATTTGGTTTTTCTAGAACCTTGAATTATGAATACAGGAAGTCAATTCAGTTAACTATTTGTAGATAATACTTTTTTTGTTCATTAAGTGGATCCATGTCCAAAACTTTGCTTTTTTCCTATATCAGGATATTTAAAATACTTTAAAATATGGGTTTATGCATTCTATGTCCAAAATTATTGCTAGGCAGTAATAAATCCACAAATAATAAATCCGGTAGTAAATAAAATGTGTAAAACATTTCATAGAGTCACAGAATGATTTGGGTTGGAAGATGATCTTTAAGATTATCTGGTTCCAACACCCCTGCCATGGCCAGGGGCACCTCCCACTAGATCAGGTTGCTCAGGGTCCCTTCCAACCTGGCTTGAACACTCCCAGGGATGAGACATCCACAACTTCTCTGGGCAACCTGTTCTGGTTTATATTAAGAATTTCTTCCTAATATCTAAACAAGCCACGTGTATAGATAGGGAAGTGCCCTTTTGGTGCTCTTGGGTAGTTTCTAGCACTATGTAAACAGGATTCTTTTCTATAAATGGTTGTTAGGCTTTTGGGAAGGACCTGGATCATCATTTTGGCAGAGGTGGTTCAGAACTGTTGGATATGAGGACTAGTGACTTCGATGCGATTGCAAATTCTCTCCACTCAAAAATGATCAAAACCCATAAAGAACCTGGGAACCTCAAAGAATGTTCACCATGGATGAGCGAATTCAAAGCTGAGTTCTTGAGGAGTGAACTGGAGGTTCCTGGTAAGTTCCTGTTCAGTGCTGATGGTGAATTATCCTTTACAAGAAAGTTGCTCTTGAGCTTTATTTCTTATATTGGCTACATGACCCTTCTTTCTGGCCTTAAGCCTTATCTGGCCTTACTTGAAATAATTCTGTTCTCTCATTATCTCTTCAATCTGTTCTTAAGCTGTAGTCCTGATTTTTAAAATTGTATCTAAGCTTGTATCTCTTACCTAAGAATTTAGTATTTTTCTAAAGGCCTGACTCCAGGAAATCTGATATATAAATCTAATACATGTTTAAATTTAGTTCAAAAAAGGTTGTGTCTTCTGAAACCATCAAGAGCTTGATCCTAACAGCTAAACAAGGAAAAGGTATCCAGTAATTCACAGATAAAATTGTACTGTGTGTATGTTGGATCTTTTTTATGCATTTAAAAATATTTTATTCATAGTTGTCATTCTACCAGTTTGACAAAACATTTGGTTGTGTGTTCTGGTGTTAAACACACTTTAAAATAACATCAGGCTATGTACTAATATTTTTTTTTCCACTACCACTTCAGGTCAGTACGACGGAAAAGGCAAACCACTGCCAGAGTACCACGCAAAAATCTCTGGATTTGATGAACGGGTATGTTTTAAAGATTGAGTCAAAATCTGTGGGGTACAAATCTGTGTCCATGTAGCATTTGAAGAATATGGTAGTAGCAGGGTCATTGCTTGTTCACATGTCTTGCAGCATACAAAGGAAATGCTGCAAGTGGGCATTTGTTTTTCTGTTATAATTGAGTAACTTGATTATGTCATCTAGGAATGACAGACATGCTTAATTCCAGCAATGATTCTGTAAGACCAAGTCTTCTGTCACAAATACTTTTCTTCTTCCTGTCTCTTTCCAAGATAAGTGTGATGGAATCCCTGAGGAAGCCGAAACGTATAACGATCCGAGGCAGCGATGAGCAGGAATATCCTTTTCTTGTCAAAGGTGGTGAAGACCTGCGACAAGACCAACGCATTGAGCAGCTGTTTGATGTAATGAACATTATCCTTTCCCAAGATGCTACATGTAGCCAAAGAAATATGCAGCTAAAAACTTACCAGGTCATCCCCATGACAACAAGGTAGGCATTTATCTTGAAGGGACAGAAATCCTTATGTTAGCACCTAGTAGTTTTGGGATGTTGGAAAGTGAGAATTTCGCACGCCAGATTCAGATTGAGAGTATTTTGTGCCTTGGCTTAATTTTTTTTTCCTTTTCCTTTTAAACAACATTGAAATTGCTTTGTTTGGAAACTGTTTTTTTCAGAGTATATTTAAATTGGTGGCTTTTAACCTTCGTTTAACAGGCAATAGAATGTATTGCTTCCAATTTGTGATGTTCCTCTAAAGTTCAGCTCTGAGCTACTTGTTCTCTCTGACTTACTTTATTTCAGACTGGGACTCATCAAGTGGCTGGAAAATACTTGTACCTTAAAAGAATTCCTTAAAAATAGCATGTCTGAAGAGGAAGATATCAGCTATTACAGGTGATGCTTGGTTTAGCTGTCTGCTCTAGTAGAAACCACTACTAATGGGGTTTTGGATAACTGACAGTCTTGTGGCAGGATTTTCTTCCTTTTTTTTTTTTTTGTAATTAAAGAATAAAAGAAAAGCATTTATAAGCAAGGAGGCAGTTTGTACTTCCTGACCCAAATTAGTAATTGGCAACTGTTTGTTTAATGAGTGCCATTGTAGCTGGAATATCCTCCACCCAGCTTGTTTAAACAAGAGACTTATAATTATAATCGTATGTGACGTCATTATCATCACCATTTCCTTATCAGCAGATTGATTTTACAAGCAGAGGATTTTGATCTCTTGATTTGATCAGGCAGGAAATGGACTTAGGTCAATGAGGGGCAGGGGAAGGGAGTAGAGGCAGAGCTATTGAGAACCTGGGTTCAGCAGTGAGTCAGTGATGGGGGATGGAACTTGGCAGCAAATGCACAGAACTGAACTGTAACAGAGCACTTTCTCTGACTTGATACAAATGCTGGGTTTGAATAAATTATATTGCTTTCTCGTGATTGTAATTGCAGGTTGAGAATTTGTAAAATTGATTTAATTCTGGCATTTCAGCCTAGTTCTGTCCTGGAATTTACAAATGTGGTTTAATTTACAAATGTGGTTCTCAGTTACATAATCTCTGTTTGGGTTTGTCTGAGTGTTGTCACCATTTATTTTTACTAGTTAACATTTATGAGGCAGGTTGGAGGAAACTCCAGCGTGGAGGTTGGACTCCAAAGAGTCTTTATTTCTAAGGTTATTTGATTTGTGAGCAGTTTGGGAACCACTAGAGTTCCTGCATTACTGCTGTCTGATTCACTGTTGTGAACAGCAGTGGTGTTATGTTGATCTGAATTCACTGAGTGGGAAAGTGAAAGAAGACTCAGATGGAACCATCTTGTGATGCTCAGTGTAGAAGATCAGTGTATTTCTAAAAGCAGGTCATAATTTATTTTTAAGGAAATCCTTTGCTTTATTGTTTATATAGACTTTAATATTTTCCTGTATGTCATTCAATCAAGACAAATAAGACATTTTATACTGAGCTACGGTTAAGTGACAACACTCAAAACGGAAAATTTTGGTTGGGGGGAACAACTTCCTGAATTTTTGAAATCCTTTATCCCAAAGTGATGGGCTACAGTCTATAACTGATAAATGCTT